>NW_024354502.1:26090057-26334094 GCF_902729225.1 Pteropus medius | reverse complement strand
ATACATACATACATACATACATACACATACATACTCAGAAAGACCGATTATATTTGCTGTTGCCCTTTTCTCTTCCCATTGTTTTCTTGAATCTACTTTAAATAGGCTTTCCCCCATCATACTTCATCTAAACTGATCTTGACACAATCATAAAAGATTCCACAGTGCTTGATTTAAAGGTCCATTATCAATTCTCATCTTATTTGACTGATTAGCATTTGATACAGTTGGTTATGCCCTCTTCTTTGTCACACTTTTTTTTTACTTGCTCGAACATTGTTCTGATTTTCCTTTTACTTCGCTGGCCACTCTCTTCTAGTCTCCTCAGATTCCTTCTCATTTCCTGAAGCTTTTAATGTTTGAGTGCCCCAGGGCTTAGAGCTATTTTGTGATTTTAAATGCCATCTACATTTTGACAACTAACAAATGTATACCACTCTCCTGAACTCCAGACTGGTATATCCAGCTATACATTCTAAATTTCCACTTGGATATTTAAAAGGTGTTTTGAACCTCTAACACATACAAAACAGAGCTTCTGGTCTCCATCCTCCCCCCAAACCTGTTCTCTCTATTCTATCTTCATCTCAGATAACAACATCTCTATATTTTTGATTGCTCAGACTAAAACCTCGAAGTTGTCATTTTTTTTCTTTGTTTCACAGCATCCGTCCATTGCATAAGCAAATTCTGCCAGTTTACCTCCCAGTTATATCCATTATTCAGATATCTCTTATTCCCTCTATTGCAACTGCCCTGAACCAACCCACAGTTATCTCGCCTCTCTTTATTTCTAAGGGGCAACCTCCTTGCATCTATTCTTCCCCCACTGCAACGTATTCTCAAGCCAGCAATGTGATGCTACCAAACACAACTCAGATTCTTCCAGTGTCTTCCCACTTCACACAGATTACAAGCCAAAACCCTGAATGATCATATTTGGTCTATTGTCCTTTACTTCTCTGAGCTCATCGCCTATTACTCTGTCACACTGCTCCAGCCTCAAGGACCTTCTCTCTGTTCCTTGAATAGAATGGAGAAATTTCACCTTGAGTTTTTGAAACTTCTGTTTCCTCGGCCTTGAATCCTCTTCCACAGATTTTCTTAATTTGTTCTTCACCTCCTTCAGGGCTTGAGTCAAAAGTCACCTCAGGGAGACAGACCTTGCCTGATAACACTGTTTAAAGATACAACCTGAATCACACTCTGAAACCCCATTCCTCTTTCCTTTGTCTGACTTACTCTATATTTCACTTATTTAGTCTTTATTCTTTGTCTCCTCTCAGAAGAATCAAATCTGTGAGAGTGGTGTGTTAAGTTTTTGTTCATTGTTCTATTCCCATTACCTAATATAGTGCTTCCGCCCTAGCAGGCAATCATTATGTATATGTGTGTGTGTGTTTTAAACAAACTCAACAGCTGAGTAAAGTAGTAAACTAATAGAAAGCACATTTAAATGGTAGATTGTTTTCTCTCCTTTGCCAAAAAGAAATAGTTCAGGCCCATAAAAGCCAGAAGAATAGTGTTAACTCTTCTTTCAGTGATAACAAAAGGATAGTTGACTTTAGTATTTTATATAATTTTTCATTTATGATGTTGTCAAGAACATACTCATTGATAATCTTTCATAAAGTATTTGGATTTTTAGAGATACAATGCTAGGAGAAAAGACCATCTCTGTTTTTTCTGGGTATCCTAACCAAATTATTCAACCTAAGAATCGGAAGAGATAAAAGAACAAGTATGGGTCACTTAAAATTTTTACCTGCATGTCTAATAATTTCATCTAAAAGTAGTGAATTTCTGATCTTTTACCATTGACAGTGACTGTGTAGTTCTCATTCTGTTAAGATATCTGCATAACACTTATTAGAATATGAAGTTGTCCGCCCCCCACCCCCGCCACAGTTTCTTTTGATTCCTGCTGCAGCCAAATATATGTAGTGGGACAGGATATTTATGATGCTGATTTTACAGACGTGAAAATTGAGACTCAAAAAGTAAAATTAACTGAGATTCCACTGGTAGGCAAGAGAATTAAGATTAGAACCTCCTTTAGTTAATATCTCTTAACCTACCCTGGTCTCTTACCATTTATCTCATCCCTGGCTGTATACCAAAGGAAGGATCCATTGCATTTTTCTCTGAGCTTAGAGCAAGATTGTTTGATACAAGTCATTTAATTGTTAAGATGCCTCCAGACTTTAAAAGTAATCTTTACAAGGTTGAGCAAAACATTTGTGATTCATTCCTATCAGTTTTAAGTGTGCATTTGTAATTATAGAAGAACATGGTTAAATCAAGCATTCTCAAGCAATAATTAAAATGTTAAAAAGGTTGCTATGTACTTATGTTTAGAGATAAGAAATTTCACAAACTGCGAAGAAATGGGTTGACAGATGAGAAAAAAAGTTGAAGAAAATTTGGATGAAATTAATTTAGGTTGGAGGATCTCATTTATCGCATACATTTTTACAAACGCGAATCCCAAAATGTGAGATGTTACTACATGCTTATTAAATTGGAGTTAATAGGTGATGAATATTTGAAAAATGTGAAAAATGTTTCAGACAATAGCCTTAGCTGAGTGATTAAAAACACATTAGCATAACTTCTCTTTTCTTCAGTTTCTCTACTTACAAAATGTGATGATAATAGTACTGATTTTATATGGTTGCTAGGGGATTAAATGAGTAAATCCATGTAAAGTGACTAGCACACTGAAAGTACAGCATGTCCCGCTTACCCCACGGTTTCACTATCTGTGGTTTCACTTTCCTCAATTTGTTACCTGCTGTCAACCTCAGTCTGAAAATATTAAATAAAAAATTCCAAAAATAAACAATTCATAAGTTTTAAATTGCGCCCCGTTCTGAGTGGAATGATACTGAGGGGGATGTGACTCAAGCCCTTTTTTCCAGTGTCTCCACATTGTATACACTCCCTCCTCCACGCCCCCCCCCGACCATTAGTCACTGAATAACCTTGGTTATCAGATTTGTTGATATTTGCCGTGCTTGTGTTCAAGTCAACCTTATTTTACTTAATACCATATTCACATAACTTTTATTACAGTATATTGTTATACTTATTCTATTTTATTTTTAGTTGTTAATCTCTTCCTATGCCTAATTTATAAATTAAATTTTATCATAGGTATGTATGTATAGGAAAAAATAGTATATATAAGGTTCAGTATTATCTGCGGTTTCAGGCATCCACTGGGGGTCTTAGAGAAAGTATACCTCATGGATAAGGGGGGACTACTGTATTTAAAAGTGTCAACTACTATTATGCATGAACTTTGGTAGCTCTTATAATAATGAAACCTCTATATATGTAGTTAACTTAGGTTTCTCAAACATGGCTAACCATAGGATCAGTACCTAATAACGAAGCATAGAAGTTTGGAAAGTGCTATTGTAGAAGATCTAGAGGATCATGAGGACTAGATGCATGAAAAGCAGCATGGCAGCCTTTCCTGAATAAAATGCTTATGAAGGTGTTAATCAGTGCTAATCATCCCGTTTGCTCTTCCTCCTCTGTTTTCACTTGACAAATTCTTACTCAGATGGAGAAATTGAAACCATGACCCAAATTCTCCATCCCTTCCTGCATGCACAACTTTTGTACTGTGATTTTTTGTAGCAGTTCCTATCAAGAGGACCTATCTTCCTATCTCTTGAATGAGGCTGATCTTTTGTGTTATGTTGGCTATTAGAATATCACAGAAATGATAGTGTTCAAGACTAAGCTTCAAAGGACTCTGCATACTTCTCCTCTGCCTTTACCAGGAGGATATACCCAACCTAACTTATTGGCTCGTGAGATGAATGGAGCAGAGCTTAGTCCTACTGTCCTAGCCAAGGCCCCGAGACATATAAGAAGCCTAGGCTAGAAGAGCCTGTCCAGGTAACCTCTGGGCTGATTGTAGATACATGAATGAGCTCAGCTGAGGTTAGCCAAGCCAGGCTCAGATCGAGACCTCCCAGCTGACCCATAAAGTTTTAAGAATAGTAGATGGTTATATATAAGCCACAAGTTATGAGGTTTGTTATTAAATGTTATTATAGAAATAGCTATATTAGTATATCGTCTTTAAATCTTAGCAGCAACTGGTCCATGTAATTTTTCCTCACACAATACAGCCTGGTCTCAGTGTTCTTCCTTTATTCTCCCTCAGTTAGCAATCTGTGCTCACCTCTTTTCATAACACTTGATTAGTGGTATGATCATCTCTTGAAGCAGAGAAAGCTTCTTGAAGTTTGAGTAATGTGTTTTATTTATGAATGCCCGATTTGTAGCACAGCGTCTGGCACATAGCAGGTGATAATGCCCAGGCAACTCTTTAATTTGTGTATACTCATATTTTTAAGTCCTCTGTGTCACCTGAAAACCAGAAATTAGGCCATTGATGTAAGATTACTGTTATTTTAAACAAAATATTATTTGTCTTAGTGATGGATAAACTTTAAATATGTGCCTTAAGTTCTTTGTCTCCTAAAATCTTTCTATGTGGATGGATATATGGGACCTTATTTTTTAGGCTTACTGTACTAAGCATCAACCTTTATATTCGAAAACAAATTTCATTTCACTTATTTCAGGGGTAGTAAGACATGCTTTTTTTTTCTCCTTAAATAACTTTCAAGTATCAGCAAGATACTAAAGCTGAGTACATCTTGGCCCTGTTGTCACTTTACTAGATTTATATACTGACCCCCTCTAGGATGTCTCAGTGTAGAGCCAGACCTATCCAGACAGCTGGAAATGTGTTTGGTCATTACAGTGATGTGCCATATAACCTTTTGGTCAAGGATGAGCTGCATATACAGTAGCAGTCCCATAAGATTATAATGGAGCTGAAAAATTCCTACAGCTCGGTGATGTTGTAGCCGTGGTAATGTCTTAGTGCAATGCATTACTCATGTTTTCGTGAGAATGCTGGTGTAAACAAACCTACTGCACTGCCAGTCATATAAAAGTATAGCACACACAATTACGTACAGTACGTAATACTTGGTAATGACGATAAATGCCTGTTACTGATTTATGTATTTACTATACTATACTTTTCATTAGAGAGCACTCTTTCTACTTATGAAACTAAGTTTTCTGTAAAACAATATGTTGTGTTATGCTGATAGCAACCTCATACATCTCACGGTTACCAAATCTCTTGATTGCATTATTTTCTCTTGTGCGTGATTTAATGTTGTTTGGTGTAAACATGCTGCACAAGTTTTAGCTTAGGAACAGTGGGCTATACCATATAGCCCAGGTGTGTAGCAGGCTATAGCATCTAGGTTTCTGTAAGTGTACTCTGCTATGTTGATTCAACAGAATCACATTTGTCAGAACTACCCCTGTTGTTAAGCTGAACATGACTGGATATTACTTCTTGAACATTTATTTTGTGCCCAGTGAGCTTGATATGATTATCTCCTTTTAAAGATAAATATTTTTTAGCCCAAGACATGTATCCAGAGAATGGCAGGCTCAAGATTACTACTCTACCATGTTGATCCAACATAGTTTAACTACTATGCATACAGCCTCTCTAAAATAAGACAGAAGCTTGTTAAGTATTTTATCTGATATCAAATGCTAAATGATAGTCAAAATTTGAATCCATACTGTTATCATGTAGTAAATCCATACTGTTAACGAATGAGTAACCCTCATCAGGATAAGTTTGATCAAATTATAGCAAATGTTGTCTATAGAACATAAATTAGCTCCTAATAGCTTAACCGTCTCAGAATTAAGATAAATATTTTTGAACAAAACATTTCAAAAATTATTTTGAACTCTTTATTATAGGTTCAAGTTGATCTGTTAAGTTTTAATCAGGATAAACTAGTTATAGCTGACTCTGTATGCCAGTCACAGCATTCTAGTTAAAATCTGTTTTGACCAACTCAAATCAGATTTATTTGCTCTCAACTATTGAAATAATTTAGAATTTTTGAGTTGGTTCTGCCTAATCATAATGATTTATCCAGTTTAGTAAATTAAAACTAATTATCATTCTACCAGTAACTTTAAAATATATTTTAATCAGCTTTAAAGATCTTAATTTACAGTGATCAGAAAGAACAGCTGGAATCATTTAGAGCACTTTGTGAATGTTTATACCCATTCCTACTTGTTCCATAAGGTGATCCCCTCTGCCCACCCCCGCCCCTGCAAAAAAAAATTAGGTGGTCAAAAAAGTGTAGGAAATGTTGCAGATACTCCCTCTCAGAGACCTGTCATGAACATTAGATCCATCATACACATAGTTTCAGAAATCTGGAGTAGAGAATGATGAGTGGAATACTTGGTAATGATAAATGACTATTCCACAGCTTTCCAAACTTAATTTGGAAAACAAAAAACAAAAAACCTCATCTTTCTACAGAGATGGTTTTATTTAAACAATTTTGGAAAATACTAGTTTAAAACGATTTTAACCTTTTATAACCTTTTATAATCAACTAGTTTAAAGAGAACAGAAACCTTTATACTGTTTAAACTGGCTCTGACCAGCTCTACATAGCTAGGATTAAATTCTTGGGAGCTTCCAGCATTTTAAAACCGTTTAAAACAGATTCAGTCAGTTAAGATGTATTTGAAACCTGCAACATTGTACTTCACATTTCCCCGCAGAGAGGCAGAACATCTTCTACAGTGTGTGTAAAAGTAACCCAAACATTTTGAGGAACGAGGGGAATGGTTATCTGTTATGGTATGGCTAAGATTATCTCAGTATATAAAACTTTATCCCAAGGACATTGTGTGTGTTGGGGTAGGTGGAGATGTTAGAGGATATTCTCATCTTTGCCTCTGTGGCCTCATAGTGTCTCCTTGAAGCCAGAAGGAGAAGAAAGGCCCAATGTGTTAACAGGTATTTGGAAATTGTCCTTGGTGTGCAGGGCATTCCATCTCCTGCTGGGATGTGGCAGGAGGTGTAGAGAGGAGGTCCTCATGGGGATTTCAGAGTTCCACTCATAGAGTATCCTAAAATGTCAATAAAAGACTCTTTATTCATAAATAACTGATATGCAGTAATTTACGTCTGTACATTTATCTCAAAGTCTGTAACCATCCAGTTTTTGCAAACTACATAAAACATCCAAACCATCCATTTTGTTCAATACAATATAACACAGCTGTTTGGCATTACCAAATATATATGTATATATATTTATAGATATGTACATGTGCTGAAAAAGAAGCCAGTACAGCCTTTTCTAAGAAGTCCATCCAAGTATTTACTGTACAACATTCAGAATTTACATTGATAATACAAGGCACAAAAAGTGTGGTATGAAGCCAAGGCCATGCTTTATTCAAACTCTCTTCCGGCTTGCTTGCTCCTTCAGCCTCATGTCAAATTAAGTGTTCAGTTTTTGTTTTGTTTTGTTTTGTTTGGGTCAGCTTTGGACACATCAAATCTGAGGGTAGTATGGGGTTGAGATGTGAATGACTTGAAAGAACTAGCCCCTCCCCCTTGCCCATGCACTTTCCCCAAATAAACAGCACGAAATAAAATGTTTTGAAATTCTTCCACACAGAAATGGAGGTAAACAATTACTGATATTTTTTGAGTTTGGGTAGAATATCCCAGTTTTCCTCTAACTACTTATATTTGCAGTGTTTCTAGGTCGATGCTTATTGGATTGCATGTACCAATTAGAAATTGCTATGAAGAATGGAAAATTTTAAGTCTTTATTCCAGTTTAAAAAAGGAGAAAATCATTTCCCTGACCAGAAAATTCCCACAGACTGAGTTTTTCCCACTTTCTTTTAGAGAAGTTTTGAATGAGACTTACCGACATTATCTAGGACAGGCTTAGTGTTTCTGATAGAAATTTTTTAGTTACCTTCTGATGAGGGGGATCTCCGTTTAGCATCATCATAGCTCACTGATAGAGGGATGTTAGACTTATTAGATCTATTTTTGATTGTAATGTCTGTGTTTCAGTAATGGGGTCATAAGGCATGATTTTCTGCATACAAGTTCCCTTGGATATCTTTCTCAGAACCACTGTTAAATCTACCATATCAAATTTTAAAGGAATTGTACAATTTGTTAAATTTTGGCATTTGTTTATAAATAACGCTTGAAATAGTGAAATATTTTGGGGGGGTTAGCAAAATTTGTAACAAAAGGATATTTATTGTAATCATGCCTTTTGTAAAAGTATTTAACATGTTTTTCCATTCATGCAAAGAATGATATTAAATTTAGTGATATATTTCATAATTTAAAGCTATAACTTTTTGAAAAGAGTTTACCTTCTGCCAAACTCAGTATTAGGGTTGGGGGAGGACATTTTTAAGCTTAGGCCTAAACATGAAGCTTACTGCCTGTTTTATCTTTGGGTTCAGATGGAGGGTGGGTTCTAAGACACGAAGTTTAATGTTGCTGTCTTAGACTCACTTCATGAGGACAGTCCAAATCCATGATCTTCACAGCAAAAGGAAAAAGCAAAGTAGCTGCTTCAAAAACCACAATTATTCTATGTGAGTTAAATTTCCTACTTCAGATCACAGTACTACACACTAGTGACTAACAGCCAGGTCTGAATTCCATCCCCTTTTATCTTTTGAAAAAAAATACAGCAAACAGATGGCCACTGTGATTTTTGTGTACGACCCTGGAGTGGGGATGTGAGGAGTCCGTGGCAGACACTGGCTCTCCTAGAACTGCTTTTGCGAAAAACACCACACGCTGTCAATACAGCCAAACAGCTTTGTAACTGCAGCTTTTGAAAGAGTTTGGAAAGTAAAAACACAAAATATGCAACACATCTAAGATTAGTAACATTTTCACTTTGTGACATTTGACAAAATACATTTTTGCTTGTACTTCAGGAAAATTCTGTGCAGACAGAACAGTGGAAACTGCGGAAATGGTGGTCATCCAGCTTTTGGCTAAAGCATCAATTTTCAAATACAGCGTTATGGCAACTAACACCAAAAGGCTAGTAAAATTTTGTCACTATCTGTAGGACAACATTTTGCTCTCCCATTTGCTGTGGATGTCACCCCTGGTCCAGTCAATGGGAGTTACTAAGGATTCAAAACTTCGCAATGTTTCATGAGGAAAATTAATGAAAATGGGCCACACAATGGGCCAGAGAAGCACATTTCTCAGCTCCTTCCTTCATGGTTCCTGTAACCTTCACAGATCTAGAACAAAGACCTCTGAGAGAACTTCAGCTTCAACACATCTGGTAGCTATATTATTCAACGCCTTTACAGAGGGACTAAGAAATTGAGGAGAAAAATGGCAAAAAGGAAAGACAAAATTACATTGAAAGATCTTATGACATTTTGAAATTCACAAGTAGTTTTGCCAGAAGTTTGGCAAGTGAAGAATACTATCTAATCTAAAACCAATTATATCATTTTAATATTCTAGCTTTGCTTATCAATCTTACTGTTGAGAATTTCTGTTAGGGAAAAAAGTTGCAATAAATCTAGAACTTTCAATGACTTAATATCCCCTCTCAAAGTCAATCGAAAGAAAAACATAAGGACCACGGCAAAGGATAACACTTGTGACCGAGATAAAAATAATTAAAAAAGGAGAAAGGTTCCCCTCTTAAAGAGAATGGCGTCATTTCCTATTCATCTCTTACAAAAGGCCAATGCAATTTTTGTTGGAGTACATGAGTTTTATGAGACTTCGCACCGGTAAATAAAGTTTGCATTTAAATCCATAGAGTAAGCTTCCTGTTGGCTTAAAGGATTTTAGTGTAAACTGGTTAGACCGCACAAGCAATGTTGTAAAAACTGTAAATTAACTTTATGATGCAGTCTGGTGAAGTTGTGAAGGGCACCATTTTGGTGGCATGATTTTAAGTCATGTTTAAAGCATGACTTAGACTTAAATGCCTTTGAGGACTGAAAGACTTGACATTAAGCGGGATATTTTGTGAAAATTTTAAGTAACCTACCAAGTTTTCAATGCCACTTTCAATTTCTTGGTTCATTTTGCATTAGGACAATAAGGTTTCTGAAGTAAGCGCCTGGACTGACAAGTAAATCTCAAGAGGGGCATTTGTGTTGTGACAGGCAAATATTAAAATGGAGTAAGGATTTAGGTCACAGTGAGCAACCAGAAGTTTTGGTGTCAGTTAAGTCTATCTGATCTGCAATTTCATGCTCCTCCTACTATGCGTACACACACCTTGGTCTGTAAGTCTCACAACCATGGGTTCTTTTTGGAATTGTAAAATATTGCAGAATCCTGACATGCAATGGCCACAGAATTTCATACATTTCTTTAGACATCCTATGTAGGATCCTAGCAGAATTAAGTACGAGAAATGTAAAGAGGGAACAAAATAGACTGAAAGGTAGATTTGAACCTTGGGCTGAAAGCATAGGTGAATCATGTTAATTTGCTTCCTTTGTCACTCAATATTATATGATCAAGTGCATTTATAAAACCCAGACCCCCCCAAAAAAAATTCCATGGAGGAAATTTCAGACAGGAATTGATAACAATCACTTAAAATATCTAGATCGTAGGGAAAACATTAAATTTTTTATCTGTTTTAAAATATAAAAATATCAAAAATCTAAAAAGGATCTGTGTGAATTCACAGAATAGATGAAACAATTATAAGGCCAATTAGAGGGGAAGAGGTAAAAAGGGTAGGATGGTTTAAAACAAAAATCCCCCAAGAGGAATACTAACAATCTCTACAATGTCTCTTCTATTAGTTATTATTCAATAGTTAATGCAGATTCTTTCTGCACACCACCCGTGCCAGTTACTCATGTTTATTTTGGCGGTATTGACCATCAACTTCAACTTCTTTCTCTTTCAGAAATTATATCAGAGATGTCAAATAATTTATACTTCCATGCTTTCTCTCTATTGCTCCCTGGAAGGAATAAACAAGTCGAGCACACTAGCAAGGGATGTTTTTGTGATCTAGATATGGTATTCTGAAAATATGCTTGACAGTTCTAAGAGGACTTGTTCTATGTAACATGACTTTGGTTCCTGAGAAAAGCAAGATGCTTTTGAATTTCATGTAGCAAAGCCTTCTATCAAGTACAGGGGACCATGTATACTAGACATTAGTTAGAGAAAATGGCCAACACACTCAAGTGTTTTTTTAATGCCTTACCCATGGTACCATAAATTCATCCCATCTTTAGGTCTTTTTCACTTAGTTCACAACATTTTTTAAAACATGGGATCTATAAAAACATTGTTTAAAAAAATCGATTATATCCTCAATGCCAAGGATTCCCCACTTCCCCCATTCCCTGATGATTTTTAATTTATTCTAATGCAGCCAACCTCTAAGTAGCTGATCAGCCTTGTGGTTCATCTAGGTCCTTGACTTTGGTTGTCCTGATTGTGGACAGCTAATTAAAACATCCACCAGAAGATGAGCAGGAGCAGATCTTTTCATCTTTAGTCTACCAAGACATACTGTCAAATGATTAAATAGGATAAAAGATGGGGTGAAGTGCTAAGATGGGGATCATGAATTTTCTGTGGATTTCAATTCTCCACAATATCACTGCCTCTTATTTAAAACATAAAGCAATATGTTAATGGTGCTACAAAGAAAGCATACTTGGCGAGGTCGAGTTATCAGAGCTTGAAGGCTCCCTGAACTGTGCATATGGTTTCTAGGACATTGCGGCAGAGGTCTATTTACTCGAATATAATTTAAAGCAAAGACTATGTGCTAATTTCCTAAGCGGCAAAAAGAGGGTGACCTATATATAGCCCTATGGAAAGAGTTGGTGATAACACAGTACCAAAAGGCTAGAAAATTTCCAAGAACCTGGGTTGAAAAGTACAGTAAAACCTCCTCATCTCCTTAGAATGACAATGTTGGGGAAGTGGATCAACACCTGTATCCTAGAATTACAGCTTATTCAAGGCCTGTGGCACCTGCAGTTTGTTTCCTTGGACCTAATTTGACCTCTCATCTCCAAATCCACATAACAAGTTGTGTGCTAACAGTACTCTGCAATTTGAGTGGCTTAGCTAAAACTAGAGATGGTCTTCCTTTTTGAGTTAGAAGAAATAAATTTTTTATATTGAAAAGTCTAATTATGATGCTTGAAACCTCTTCTCTACTATAATGGGTAAGGAAAGGAAAGAATGTGGGTAGATCTGTCCTTGGAGGAAATGAAGGTGGCGTACACTGTAAGAACTAGATTGTGGTCTATCTTACCTTGCCTTGTTTCTATTAAGTTGCTAGGATAGGTAAGGAATGGGTTGGTGCTGGTGTGATGTACTCAGATTCTAAATTCGAAATGCCCTCCTTGACATTGTTGAAGTCATACAAATGGGTTTACAACCCATTTCACTTCTAAAAGCCAGTTTTACAATGATTGCCGACATCACAGATGCCAGTTGGTAGAAAACTCTTGACAATCTGGTACCAGAATCAGCTGGCCCTTTGGGGCATATCATTAAAAACCTGTTTCAAAACATGCACTTATACATTCTCTGCCTTCCCAGCTTTATTGTAGCTCATCTTTTTTCCAGTTACTCCTATCTAGATAAGCCCTCACTTTTATCCTTGCCACCCTGAATCTGAGAAGTTCATCAAGTGTTAACCCTTGTGTGGATTCAGAGGAGACAGTAGAGCCCTCTTTTATCTAAGAGAGGTTATACTTTTCTCTATTAACATATTTTACCTATATAAGTTTCAGTTTCTCCAACCAGGGAATCTCACTGATTGTAAATGAAGGCTGAATTCCCCAAATGCCACTGGGCAGAGAGCTGTCTCTTTCTTCCATTTAAAGCAAATGTCCCGAAGCTGACCATCACTTTATCTCTTGAGAGGAAGTGGACTAGAGTCCATTTTGCCTGCTGTAGTTAAAGTCGGCTTCATCGAGCTGGGATTCCGTAATGTTTGAGAGTTTCGTGTGTGTCCTCCCAATCTCTTCAAGGGCACAGGCCAGGGAGTCAAGGTCACCATCGTGCTGATGACGAGCTTCCCACAGGTTCAAAATGACAGCAGATGGGCTACTTTGTGTAGCAAAATAAGATAAATTCCTAGACAGAGAGAGTTAAATAAAAAGAATAACACAACAAAAATGAAAATAGAAATAAAGGAACAAATAAAAATCACTATAAGGGAATTAAAAATGAATTGTAATGGCTATCTTTACAGGAGTACAAAGCTCCTCTGAGGCAGGTCTGGGGCAGTTAAGTTTATATCCCAACACATATCCGAAATTGTATCCTGGGATGTTACCAATGACCTTCTTATCCTCTCATTCTTCTTTTAGTCCTCATCTTCCTTGAGTGAGTGAGAGAGAGAGAGAGAGAGAGGGTGAGAGGGAGAGAGTGTGAGTGTGAGAGTGTGAGAGCGTGCGTGTGTGTGTGTGTATGTGTGTGTGTATGTGTGTGTCTATATGTATGTGTGTATTTCCCCTTTGGCCACCCCCCTTGAAAAGGTCTATTACATTAGCTTATGTGATGATGTAACTCATTCCTATTTTTTCAAGATAGCTGACCTCTCTTTGTGTCTTCCTTGGTGAACATAAAGGACTGTCAAGGTTATATCTTTGATTTCTTCTTTTCCTCCTCAGTGAGCTCATGTACTAAGTGGATTATTTATCAAGTGGACAGTGTCTAAATCTGCACCTCCAGTCTTTTAGGTTAATGTGAGCTGGTTACCGATCTCTAAATGACCTTGGAATTGCTCTAATTAGATATCTCTCTACAACTTCAAACTTATCAGAAATTTGTATAATCTCCATGCTTCCAATTGGCCCCCAATCTAACTATAACAAATATCTCAGTAATTACAATGATCTTTCCGGTCTCTCACACTAGGACACTTATTTCTGAGTCTTCCCTTGATGTCAGGTTTCTTTCTGACACGCTCATCAGCTTCACCCTTCCTCTACATTCACACTAACTTATATTTAATCTATGATCTATCATTTTATGACCTGGATTACAGCAAAAGCCTTATAGCTCTTTTTGTCTCCAGACTCTCTAATATACCCTACATTTTATTTCTTCAAGTATCAGGTATCTACTCAACTTGTTTTCAATGACTTCCTTGGTCTAGTCTCATTCTAGCTGAGGCAGTATGTATATACTTAGTATTCTTTTGCCTTTCAGTCATTAATGGTGACTTAGGTAAAACTTTGCTTCATGCTTTCAATCTATTCTGTTCATTCGGAATGCCCACTTCCTCTCTTTACCCTCTGTTTATCAAGATCCTATACTCCTACAATGCCTGGTTCAATTCTCATCTACTCTGTTTACGCTTAAATTTTCATGTGAGTAAAATGCTATAAATATCATGTGTTTGAGCTTGACCTTCTCAGTGTAATTACAGACAACTTAAGAGGAAGGATCATAGCTAATAATTTTCTGATTCTGCCACAGCACTTATCATAATACCATGACAGGTGTTTATTCGATAGCCATCGACTGAGTAATTGATTGCCGTGAGCTTTTTTTTTTCTGATGACATGGAATCATCAGTGAAAACAAAAGGTAACCTTTTAGATAATAACTTGGCTATAATGAAGACTAAGGCAACACAAAGGATTAAAGGTCACAGTTTTTCAATGGTAGTTTTTATAGCAGGGATAGAAATGTCACCTCTGGTAAAAATTCTCATGAGTTGAAAGGAGTTTCCAGAGTCAACTAAGAATTGACTATTTTGAGAGTGCTACTACTATAATCATGAAGTAGACTCATATAGCAGGAAAGTCCTTAGAAGAGAAGACAAGCTTTTAAGGGCACATTACCATTTACAAGCAAACACGCGCGTACACACACACACACACACACATACGGAGTAAGGTTTAGTGAATGAAGTGCTACTTTATTCAAAGATCTTTAAGGGACTGTTTACAGCTAGTTGGTTGCCAAGTAGTATAAATATCAGGTTACTGTACATACTTTGAGATCCAGTACATCTGAGTCTTTAATTGAGAAAGGGGAAAAGGCCAGCTTAAATGTGTTCTTTTTAGTGTGTTTTATTTTTATCTTCTCTTCCTGTCCTTCTTTCTTCACTCTGCCCCCATCCCCAATGGCCCTAGAATCTAATATCGTTATCATTTCTACACTAATAGAAATGGTAAAGCAAACCCATCTTGGGTAGTTGGAATGATCCTAGTTTCTCTTATTTAAGAATTTGTTTGGAATATGCTGCTACTTCTTGGTCACATGAAGATGTTTGTAAGGAAAGATATTATATTGACAGGTAAATAAATTGGTACACCTGACCAACATTCAGGCAGAATACACTAGAGGAACAGCTGAGAAAGAGGCAAACAGAGAGTAGGTCTGAGTGGACTCCGGGTAGGCTGTATGACAGTCTCTTTCCCTGAAATGTGAACATACTGACATGGACATACATTTGTTTCTGGCATGGGCAAATCTTTATGCTCTCCATTGTCCTTTCAAAAAGAAAAATAATGCCAGCAAGTATGACCATAGAACCAGCACAAATTTCTCATTTTATTGAGAGTTTATATTTCGTATTTGCTGTTGAACAACAATGGACTAGAGTCCTATGGGAGAAATGGGAATCCTTGTGATCCTAGTAACCCCAGTGTTACCCTTATTCTATAGCAGGGTTGACAAATTATTTCTGTAAAGGGCCAGATAATAAATATTTTTTATTTTAGGGGCCATATATGGTTTCTGCAGCAGCAAGTCAACCCTGCCACGGTGGTGTGAAAACAGCCATACAGAATATATAAATGAATGAACATGGCTGTGTTCCATTAAAACTTTATTTAGAGACATCAAAATATGAATGTCATACAGTTTTCAAATGTCACACAATATTACTCTTTGATTTTTTTTTTTTCCCTTGACCATTTTAAAAAGTGCAAAACCTATTCTTGCTACTGGGCTATAGAGAGGCCGGGAGGGGATAGGCTAGATTTGGCCTGAAGGCCATAGTGCTGATCTTTGTTGAGTGCATTCTTAAAACCCAACCTAGATTTCCAGGGGTAGTAACTATTTGAGAGAAGATTAAATTTCTTGTTTTGTGCTGCATTTGAAAATAAACCAGAGGGCCCAAACTGCTGAATCCCAGAGCTACATGTTCTGCCTCAAGCACACTGAGAGCTTCACCCTCAGTTCGGGATCTTTGACATTTCAAGACATGAAAAAAAGACCTGGGCTTAAAAGCACAATAATACAGCTTTAGGAGAAGCGTACAGAATAAGTTTTGGAGGTTGTAATGAATTTTTGTCCCGAAACAATTTTAAAAACAAATTCATAAATCCATGGGTGGGAGAAGGTGTTACAAATACATCTGCCTAGAGGAAAAGAAGCAGAGTGGAGAATGACTCCTGCCAGCCACTTGGTTCTGAAAAGTCCTGCAAATGTCCTGATTTGGAGAATAGGCACCGAGGGCTAAAGGAAACTAAATGATCAAAAATGGCAAAAATATAACTCATTTGGCACAGGTCTCTTAACATACTGGAGCAAGTGAAATGTGCTCCCCAAAGCATGTTTTAGATTTATTTCCTGAATTTATATGAGGATGCTTGCTCAGCATAACACACACAAATCTTAAATTCTATTTAATCTTAGTAGATACATATAGGAGCATATCTACCTTGTTAAAAATGATTCGGTCAGCTTCGTGAAACACAGCTATCCTATTAAACTACATTTACCTATTTATATCAGAATAATTAATATGTAAAAGACCTTAAAATCCTAATGCAATAGGCTATTCCTCAAAGATAGTTGAATTATTTTACTGCTTGCCATGTGTACAAATGCATTATTTTTTGAAAACTGATATACCAATATCCATTCGGTTATCTTCATACCTACTTTTTAAAATTCTGACTCCAATCTATGTGATCTATTTTTCTTAATTATGCTGGTGCATTTGGACACCAGCAAGCGAATGCACACACAATTCAAGGAACATTGTTAATACTAGAAAATAGAATTCATAACAACAGTTGATTTTAAACAATTCCCTAAATGTCTTTGATTTTTTTTTTTTTTTTTGAAATGAGAACATTTAGCAAAACCAGTAGTCCTGAAATTCAGGTGAATGCTTTTAAATAAAACTTATTTTTTTCTCTTTGAAAAATGTTTAAAGAAGTGAATGTTTGTTCTCATCTTAGATGCTTCAAATTGTTACTTTTTTACGCACGGAACTTTGGGGAACCTTTTGTCATAGACTTTTCAAATTCTGACCAACTGAGGTAATTTTGAATAATAGATTTTTTTTTTGTGGTGTCATAAAAATGCTGTATGCCATGCAGATAAGATGATCTGCTCTGTAAATTTAGGCATTTATTCTATATCTTCAGTTCCATTTATTTGTCCTAAGCCCTATATACTCAATGACTTTATCTTTTCCTTTGGAACCCTCACTGAAAGAGTATAGATAAACTGTAAAAACTACATGTTAAGACAGCCGACTAGATTTATCCATGTAAGCTCATTGAGTAGTAATAATGGTTTATGAAGTTTAATTTCCTTTGTTGAGCTTACATGCTTTTTATTTACCTGAGTTCCTGGAAGTTTTATTACCATGATTAATTTCATCTATCTGAGACTTTCCCCATCCCCGATACCCAGTTAAGATCCCATGCTTTATGTGGAAACCAGAGCAGAAATGGGAACATGAATCTTTAGCAATTTCACTACCTGGACACAGGCCAACTTATAATAGTATATATGCGTCACAAACTGAATTTTTATGTAGAATCTGTTTTCAAAATGTACCTTCAAACTAATGACCATGTTAAATTTACAATGGAAATTAGGTTAGATTTGAGGATTTTTGGAAATAATTACTGTGCCTTCTGTTCTCTTCTTTGGGTACAAACGGGAGGGGAGAATTGAGGGACCGTGATAAAATTCTACCATATAAGGTCTTTATATACTATTGTAACACAGGGCTAATTTTATAAAAAGAAGACATGGCTATGTGTGCATTCAGTGTGAATTTAGAGATACCACCCTTTCTTTCGTACTTGAAAGTGGTATTCAAATGCAAGTGTCTTAGGGAATAGTAACATCTAAATCCTTAAGCAGTTAACAGATTAGATAGTAGTTACATAGGAAGGTATAGATAGGTCTGAGCTCTATCTTAGCCCTGCGAAAATGCACTGAAGAGCTACCAAGAGTACACTGCACTTATAACTGGATTTTTGCCTGACTTAGTGTTCCTAGTTCTGGCAGACTGTGTGTGGCCGATAAGGATCTTTTTTTCATTCTGAATTCCAGATAACAAGCTTTTATTTTAGTTACTCAGAACCATATTACTAGGGGGGCAATATACTTATTCACAAGCTAATTGTGAGAATGAATTCCCTTCTAAAATATAGCAGGGGTCCACATTTGAGCTGCAGCCTAACATCCTTAGCATTGAAGATACCTCATACCAGGTACCATGTCATAACTTCATTCAGAATTTAGAATCTCACCCAACACTTTCAAGTAGAAAGGAGCACCTGCACCTGTAACATGAAGGCAGCAAGTATGTTTATATCTAAGTCAAATTATTTTTAGACTGCCACTTACATCTAAGTCAAATTATTTTTAGACATTAAAAAGTATATTTAAAAAATATCTTCTTTCTGAGTAGACTGACAGTCCAAAAAGTGAAAACTAAGTTTAGTTGCCTATAATAATTTGGGAAACATCATTTTAAGAATAGAGCATAATCCTACTGTATCATACTAAGTAGAGAACAGAAACATAGTCATAATAAAAAAATAATATCCACACAATCATCCTAATTCTCTCATTTAATGAAAGCCTCTTATGTGACCAAAACCAACCCTCTGTATGGTTCTTTAAGTGCAAATAGAAGGAAACATCCTAAATGGGAGTAACTGGACATATGTAAGCATTTGGCTCATTCATCAAGCTTTCATCTACAAACTTCAACTTCACTAGCTACTCAACAAACAGCAACGTAGCTTTCAGGATAAAGCAAGTTAATGTTCTATTTTTTAAGACTAGTACAAAATGTGCATTGTAATGTAACCTCTGCCTATTATCCGCTTGTGCCTTCAAATGAAAGAAAGCTGGTATAAAGAGGAGAACCCAAAAGGAGAGAATATAGGCATTTGCAAATGTGCTGAGTTCCATTCTATTTTTTCCCTAGGAATGGTGTCTTTTTTTTTTTTAAACTTCTTCCTATAATTTTTTAAAAATATTTTTTCTTGTTTTTAATTACAGTTGGCATATTTTAGTTTCAGATGTACAATATAGTGATTAGACATTTCTATAACTTAATCACTCCAATAAATCTAGTACCCATCTGACACCATACATAGTTATTATATTATTGACTATTGGTACCTTAATTCTTTATGGCCAATAAATTCAGCAGTAAAATTCCGCATAGTTTTTCCTTCTGCCTAGTCCATTATTGGGTTCTTGAAAGGAAATAGCAAGAATTCTTTCTTCTTTAGAAAATGTATTAAAAGCTCCGGTGCTTTCAGGACTTCCTGTGAGTCGCCAAATGAGAATAGAGCCAATTATAGACCCTGTTTTTAATTCTCCAGTTTCATTCCTGACAGGTCCATGTCAGTTTCTCACATTTGGAAATAAAAAGCATAGAAAACTACCAAATCAAATCTCCACTTTTCTTTGAATTAAGGTATATCATGGAAAAATAGGTCTCATTTAAATTAATTTTCCACTTCAATAACCTTGAGCCATTTTCAAGCATCCTCAGGGTGATGCACAATGACCATCATTTTTGTTCCAAGAGGAAAGACCACTGTCTAATCTTGAATGAGGGAAGGGTAAAATATTTAGACTTCTCTCTTTGCAAAAGACTTGATATGTATTTGAATAAAACCTCACAAATAATTGAAGTGAAATAGTTAATTGCTTAAAGGATACTCAAATGAAGCAGGTATGCTTCTTATAATTTCATTTTCTCAAATTACAAAAACAACATTCAGGTATCCTGATACTGTCAGCTTTTTTAGTACTGCTTGTGAGAGAGCACTTGTGAATGGGGATTATTTAGCCTATAAAGGGGACCTGGCATGTCCACCTTTTCTGAAAACTATATTAGCTAAAAGGAGGACAACCTATTCCTTCAAAGTCCAGCACAAATTCACCCCTTGCCATAACGAATGCAATGCCTCTTGTCACCAGCCCCTGGGGCTTACAGTGGGAGTAAGATACTGGTTTTCATGGAAGAACATAAAAAGCTACTCTTCCATATTGCCTTTAGGATGGACACCTGACACAAACCATATGCAGCTTGTTCATGGCTAAATTTGTCCCAGGGCTGTCTGTTTTCAGCTTCATATTAGTGGAGAGTTTCATGGGTCATTGATTTTGGTGGAGCAAAGCCCAAACACCACCACTTTGCTGTGCCGGGTCCTTCTGGCTACTCATAGTAAATCTCAAAACACAGGAATGAAAATATCTAGTCTCTGTGGTCATTGAGTGACCATCCTTACTGGCCTTCCTGTGAGGCAGGCATTCTGCATATATTTTCTCATCATCATCTCTCTTTTCTCCTCCCTTCTTCCTTCACCTGCAAAGAAAGCTGGCATTGGAACTGTTCCTCTTCTAGTGAATTTAAAACACTTATTCAGAAATAGGTTAATAAGCTGCCTGGAGACCTTCCTCTGTCCTCTCCCACTGCCCTCTGGCCATTTCACTGTTCCTGTGCATCCAATTAAGAAGGTGGACAGAGGGAATGAAAGGATATAACCTTAATATGAGAAGATTCTGCTTCTTGTTAGAGGTTCTGTTAAAAGAGTTGGTGGAAAAACAAGTTGTTATAGCACTGCTTATCAGCCATGAGGTTTGAAGAATTTCATTTGTTCATGATTCCTTCACCATTGCCCATGAACACTAGCATGAGAAATACATTTGAACTATTTTAACCAGTTGACCAATAAGAAATATGTTTCTCTGAAAGTGCTTACCAACTGTCAAATAAGTATACTATCATAAAAAATTCATTAATATGTAATTTATCTGCTATTTTTCATTTTGGAATCCTTTCTTCTCTTTCAGCTATTTCCCTTCTATCCACCATATCTCATGTACTTTATCCAGCATCTGTTCTCATAGCATCTTGGTCAGGCTGGCTATGTTTTCACAAGGGTTTCTGGAATATGAAAATCGTGAGGCCTTAAATAAGAATGATCTAATAGTATCAAGTACTGTCTTTGACTTAAGAGAAAAGAAAGGAAGTCTCCACAGTGTCAGCCATGTAACTTGTTTTCTTTGAGACCAACTTACAAAATCCTTTGATGGTTATTCATATCAGTTCTGTTTAGTAGGAGGCAAGTTTTCAAGATCAAGTATACTGTCCAATAAAGTTCATGTCATTCATTTAAAAAATAGATATGTTTCGTTGTAATTAAAAAAGTTAAAGTATACAAATATAAAGTGTTATGGAAGTTTAGAGATGGGAGTATATTTCTAGCTAAAGCAGCTAGTTGCTGATATTATTTAATTTGTTTAGCGCTTAGCAATGCTCCCTGCCATCTACTCCTGTGCAATCAATTCTTTTTCTGAGCCCTACCAGTCACATGTGGCCAAGAACATTGAAGTGGAGAGTTATCGCAGCTGAATTTGTAGAATAAATGTGCAATCTCAGCTTTGAAATGCAGCAAGTATGGACTCTGGGTGATAGTCAAAGTTTGCTCACAGAATTGATAATTGCAACTGTTATCTATGACATTTTTTGATAGACTGTGGAGCATATTTAGTGTGATCCATATGCCAGGCAAGTTGCAAGGCCACCTGTGTTGCCGCCTTATAGCACACACACCACTGACATTTCTCACATTCTCATCAATTGCTAAGCTTTTAACTTTAATACTCCCTGTCTTTTTTCTCCTTTTCAGACCTAAGTAGAAACTTGTTTAGCAAAAAGGCAGATTATCATCAGTGACATTTGCATTTACCGAAAGGAGATAAGAAAATAAAAGCAAATGTTTCCCTCCACTTCCTTCGCAAACTCTTCCTCCCTGATTTTTGAGTGCTTTTGCTTTACTAGCTTTTTAACGCTTAATGGAAATTAAAAAGAGGGCGAGAGGCAGATAAAAGTGTTATCACAAAATCAAACTAGGTGAATTCTCTGAGACCAACAATGTGCTTCAGGATCATCCTCTTGAGATCTCAGAGTTAATGAAATCTCAAGGTATAGACCTCTTTCTTACTCAATAATGGCATATCGACAATATCAGATTTTTGTGTGTTAACACACATTGATGATCCATTCTATGCTATATTATTTGTAGTAATAAGAGGGCAAGACTAGTGATTTGGAATTATACAATAGGAAGTTGCGACAAATTACATCTGAAAATCCCCTTCATCTCTTTCACGTATATTTCTTCTCATGTGGAAGATATATTTTTTGGTCCAGTAATGAAAACATAAAAGGAACATGACAATTTCTGCAAAATGAGAATGAGCTAACGTGATGCAAGGTGGTTTTCAGTCATCTTTCCCTGTTTTGCTTCTCTCATCTCAATACCTTGGTGACCATCTCTGCTGGAACCACACCAGCCTGCAGAAGAGGACAGTCTCCTGTGCCTGTTCTTCCAAGAGGCTTGGATGCAGAGCAGGATGGAGAAACTTTAGCATCAGGTGTTACTCTGACTGAGCAATAAGATCCTATGGAAGTTTTACCAAGGGCAGACTCATTTAAATGAGGGATCAGCAAACTAATACAGGCCAGATATGGGTTGTTGCCTGTTTTAGTACATAAGGCTTCCTGGCACACAGCCATGCCTCTTTGTTTATGCATTTTCTCTGATGGCTGATTCATGCTCCAGAAACAGCTGAATAGTCGCCAAGTAGTTGCAGCAGATCCCATATAGCTTAAACTATTTACTATCTGGTTCTTTGACAGAAAAAGCTTGTCGATTTCTAGTTTAAATCATTTTTACCCATAATTAGACTACCGTTGGAGAACAAAGAGGAAGGAGGAAAGTTCCATTTATTGAAGCTGAATATGTCAACTAAATAAGATTTAAAGATAGAAGTAGTTATATGTATTTATGCTATTCTAATTTGCTATTAATTGTGAAAATTTCAAAGGGAGTAACTAACATTTATTGTAAATCAACATTTTCTACGCACCGTGTTAGAAACTTTCCATGAAGTAGGTCATTTGAATTTATGTCAAGGAACTTTAGGTTTTTCTGGAGAAGGGATTTTAGGGAAAACAAAAGCAAGGAGACAGACAAACCAGGTGCTCATGTTTTATGACCTTGGATGCTGCTCCTGCATAGACACTTAGAGCCCAGAGACAAAAGAATGTTAACCTTAGGCTCCCAGTTTGAAATGTTTTTTCCCTATTGTGTAAGGTCAGAAATTGATGACTTTAGAGGCATTCATTGTTGTTCTCTTGTATATACTGTAAATGAAGAAAAAATGGAACAAGGCAGAAACACATATATTCTCATTCAGCAAATTATTGACAGTATCCATGGGTACACGGAGAGTTTGTGGCAATTATTTTCTTATAAATGGTGAATTAAAAATCATAAACTCTTATAGTCTGAATGGATTAGAAAGTTAACGGAGTTCGAATTCTATGCATTGCATTTGTAGAAAAAAATAGGGGTGATAAGTGATGTATTGACGCAGACTGGTATTGGTTATAAAAGCAGTGCCCTGCAGATCTTTTGAGTTCCTGCCCAATGTTCTTTTTCAACTGAACTCTGTTCTCTGAGTTAGTTTTTCATTCTTGTTCTCATGCTGATCAGAAAGTGAACTTGTTGTAGTCATGGTGTTCATATATTACAAATGAGACATCTCACTTTTCAAAGTTGCTGGGAAATATTCAAATTATTTTTTTCCCCTGTAAACCCATTCACTTTGGTATTCTTTTGTTTTTAATATGTCTTTTCAGGAATGTATCTATTCTTTTCAGGCCCGCCTATTTCAGTAAATTCCGTTTTCTGTTGCTGCAATGCCTCCTCTCTTGATTTTCCTCTCTGAGCCTGACTGCTTTCTGGTTGGGTCCTTTGTTCTTAGATTCTGGATATCTTTTGGAGAACAGTACTCTATTCTTTTTTGGCAGACATCAACCCTCCCTTTCAGAGAAGTAAGAGTCAGGTAAGATGTCTGTGAAAATTAAGAACAAAAAGTAAAAATGACAGAGTAAGTCAAACAATAAGAAAAAGCTTTGCCTCAAAAGAAAAAATAGTATCAAAGAAAAGGAAACTAAGACGGTTCTGGCAAAATTTGTTGTCTTTTCATTCTCAGGCATGTGAGGTTGGTTAGCAAAAGAGGAGATACAGTTTTTCAATGCTTTCTCCCTGTACTAGTTATCTGTCAAGTGGAGCTAAAACTCTCCTGCCCATCAACAATGCTACAGATAGCATCACCCCTTCTTTTTTTTTCATCTAATAAAGTCCATTATGAATTTCTTTTCCACTTTTATCTACAATGTTAGCACAGTAATGAGCAGTGTCAGTTTAAATAGCAGACTCATTCACGGTGCCTAGGCACTTTTGATTGTTTAATGCCCCCTGCCTTCAAACGTAAGTTTTCCTCCAACTTCCTTTTTTATATTGCGGCACCCACTTCTGCAGGCTGAGCATGTCCCCATTAAGGGTTAAATAACGCTTAAGGTTACCTGATGGTAGGGAGCAGGTGTGAGAAATTTCTGCTGTATCTCTGGCTCAAGACTGTGCTGGGATGCTTATAAGCACCGAGATGACATAGTTCAACAGCTCCCCTACACCCCGCCCCACACACACACTCCCTATTTGAGTGGCCCAGTTAGCAATCCTGGAGGTAGGACCAGGACCATGGTAGGGCTTTTCTGTAATGTCCCCAAAGGCAGAGTGTGGTAGCAGGAAATGCCATACACAAGGTCATGTTCTTGCTCTGTTCCCACTTACTTAGCTGAACCTCACATAAACTGTGGCCGGAGGAATCAAAGATATCAGAGTCTGATAATGATAAGGATACACCCGACCCACTTCAGTTTTCAAAGCTCTTTGAATAAAATCTTCTTTCAGAAGTTGCCCCCAATTACCTGTTGATGCTGTTTTTCTGTGCTAACATCTGCCAGTCCTTGCCTTTGGCATTGGGGGTATCAAAGGTAGCACAAATCCGCTGTCTGATGGAGTAGGGAATTTTGAAGGCTTTGGGGCCAGTCTGTGCAGGGAAAGTGCTGTCCTCTTGTGCAAAGAAAGTGATGGTTTCTCTTTCACTCTGAAAACATTAGGAAAGCATGATCAGATCCAAATGGAATCATTATTGATCAACATTTTTATTTAAGAAAATAAAAATGTTAACACACATGCACAAAATGCTTTCCTCTCTCTTTAAAATACTAAGTAACTTCTCAGTGGCCTAGTAGATCATGCACTGGAGATTTACAACAGCCTCTTCCACTCAGGGAGTCGCAATCACAATCATCGGCTTCTTCATCTAAGGAGATACCAGATGAGAGCAGAAGTAGACTTTTTTTTTTTTTAGTTTTTGGGGTAGATCTAGGATCAAGAGGAAGAAGCTACCAAATGACAGATTTCAGTTCACTGTAAGGAATGACACTATGACAGAACTGACCAAAGATAAATGGACTGATCGAAGAAGCTGGCTGGGAAGCCACTTGTCAGAGAAGCTACAAAGGGGAACTGATTGTGTGTTGATCACCTTAAAGTCTGTGTTTTTCTCAGTCCTAAAGTTGTGTGATTCTACAGTAAGTATTTCAGTCTTGTTTCAGAATTGAATGCATTGGTAAATATGAGCCAGCTGTGAGTCGGTGATGAGATTTAGAACAGTCTGTGGAGAGATATAGGCTGGAAGGTTTTTGCCTGCTGTCAGTACTGAATCAGAAGCAATATTATTGACAAGTTCCTCTCTTCTTCCCCTCACTGCTTCTGACTTAGTGCTTTCCAATGAGGATTTGCTATTTCAGTATATCATTGTAATTAGGCCATCATATCCATCATGAAATCATATAGAACTTGATCAGATTGGAGTGGTTACTGATAGGTTTATGTGAATTAACAGAATTTTAAGGCCTTAAAAGTATTTGATTGAATCACTCCATGATTATGATATATTACAAGACAAAAGAGATTCTGCAGATGTAAGTTCTTAAAGAGTTGACTATGATTTGATCAAGATAAGATTTTCCTGGGTGGGCGTGACCTAATCAGGTGGCCCTTAAAAGAAAGAAGGAGAGGTAGTTCTGTTGCTGGTGTGGGAGAAAACAACAGCCATTTTGTGAACTATCTATGGGACTGGGGATGGGAAATGAGGCTAGACCTGAGGGCCTCCTAGGAGCTGAAAGTGACCCCTGTCTAACAGCCAGCAAGAAAATGGAGACGTTAGTCTCCATAGCTGCAAGAAACTGAATTTTATCAACAATCTAAATAAGCTTAAAAAAGGACTCTGAGCTCCAGCTGAGAACATGTTCCAAGCCATCACCTCGATCTTAGTCTTGTGAGACCGCCATGCCTAGACTTTTGATCTACGAAAAATGTGAGACCATAAATGGGAGCTGTTTTATGCTGTTAAATGGGATAAATTTGTTATACAGTAAAAACAAACAAACAAAAAACAAACAAAAAAATTTAATACAAACAGAAATTAAAACATCGAATTTGAGATCGAGTTAAGGAACTACTTAGGACTATTTAAGCCACAAGAAACTATCCTTTGTGTTAGGAACTTATTATCTTGTGCTGTCCTTTAAGTCAACACACACTTTTCCTAAACTGTCCTGTGATCCTTCCCTGATTTTTCAAACCATGACATGTCTTCCTCCTGAGGGAACCACAGGCATGGTGGCCCTTTTGGGCTAGTGCCCAGGCTCCCACAGTTATAAGCCTTCAGAGTTGGTGAGTGTTACATGCTCTGAAGTTTAATTGAGGAAACCGATTCATGCAGAGATATTATCAATGATTGATAATGTGGTTTGTCTTTTTGTAACCATTTAATAAGGTTACACGTTGAGGGCAGTGCTTTGGAAACAGTGCCTTAACCCAGCATTTCCAAAAGGGCAACTCAGAAGAAGTTCCAAGAAAGAGCAGTCCCATGGTCAGTTACATCTGTGAAATGCTACGTATTACATATTTTTGGAAAATCAGAGCACATTATCATATTAAACAGATTCTACTCACTGGTTTCAGTTCCATTCCCTGGAATACTATAAAACAGTGCTCATCAAAATTCTTCCAGTATTTGAGGTTAGCATGGGCAATAGAAAAAGCATGGTTTTCAGAGTCAGAGTAGGAGTTTACACTTCTAGCTCAGCAACCGTGGGTGCTACATGGCCGCTTTCAGGCTCGATTTCCTCATCAGTCTTTTGGCATTTTTTTATGTACTCCACAGAGATTATGAAGTTTGGTAAAAGTCACCCAGGTGGTTTGTGACATAGCTGAAACTAGAATTCTGATATTCTGATACTTTCACCAGGATTCATATCACTATACCACCCTACTTCAAGCAAGACAGGTATGAAAAAATCCAGAGTAGAGTGGGTAAGAAAAGTGCTCTTCATGATATTAGCATTATGCTTCAGGGATTAAGAGTAGGAAGGGAGGAGGCATTTGAGTTGGCTTTGAAGGATGGGTAGTTATTGATAGAATAGAAATTGAGTGGATAAGTGCTTAGCTCACACCAAGTGAAGGATTCTGATATGTTGGATAGTTATAAAATAAACCAACTCAGGTTTCTCACTGCATAAAATAGGTTACAAGATATAGCGCCTCTTTTTTTTTTTTTTTTAATCATAGTTTGTAAAATTTTGTCTAGGCTTTAACAATGCAAATCAAGTAGGAATGGTTTCCTTAAATATTCCCTGACTTAAGGCAGGGCAATGCCCTTTAAAAAGAATGGTAGAAACCAGAGAGAAAGGAAAAAAAGAATTCTGCAAGATAACATGGTAGTTACTGTAAAATGGCACCAAAGCATGTTAACACATGAAAAGGCGACTGGCCAATGAAACTGAAAACACTGAAAGTGTCTTTGCCGAAGATCTGTGGTAGACAGAGAACTAGCTTCTGGAAGCCCTCACAGCATCTATGAGTTGACCAAGTCCATCTAGTGCTGTCTTTCCTGTTGGCATAATAAAGACCATCTTGATACACAGTCTTCAGAAAAAATTGAATAAAGCAGTACAATTTGAAGGCAAATAAAACATACGAGACTAACTCTAAAAATATTTTTTCTATTTACTACAGTTTAATAAGTGGGCCCCTATTTCCCTCATAAAGCTCCGAATTTAAGTATTTTCCATGTATAAGGATGACACTTTATGTAACATTTATGATGCATTCTGAAAGACATCTGGGCCAAGTAATTAGAATCCTGTAGATATATCACATTTTCTGATTGTTTAAATTAAATATTCAGAGGAACAGTAGAGTTTCATGCTCTGCACATCTGAGATAAGCAGCTGCTACCTGCTTAGCTTGGGAGTTGTAAACGAGAAATTCTGAGTATTCTGTCTATTTTGTAACAGACAAATCATCTCCAACTTCCCCCACTTTTGGAAGAAAGATAAGAGAAATTGCTTGAAGGAAAAATTGTTAATGCAAGCTTCCCATTTAAGTTGTTTCTACCAAAATAGATTTTTCAATAATGTTACATTAGTAAAGAATGATGAATAAATGACTTGGAGATTCTTCTTTTTTCTTCAATTTAGCAAGCTTATTTTGCTTTTATCCACAATTTTTAGATTGTTACTGATGATTTATAGAGTATCAATTGGTGATAATCATTAGGTAATTCGGTTGAGTTAAATTTAAGAACAAACCTGCTTCTAAAGATTGACACAGTAATGACCACTCTAAAGCACAGAAAAGATATACTGATCACTAAAATAATTTTTAAGTATGAGAGAGATATGAATGATTGTATTTTTCTGGTGGAATATGATGGATGTGGGGATGAACATAAAGAGTCAAATGCCTTCAATGAGAACAATCACTACATTGATTTAGATATTTAGAAATGTATATAATGTCTTTTACTTCTCATGGTTCTATTAAATTCATGAATAGTGACACAAAGACAAATTTACTAGTGTAGGAAGTGAGAGCTCTGAGCCCAACTGTGCAGTAATTTTTTTGGGGGGAGGGGCGTGGAGGGAGGCGTTAAAAATATATTTCAAAGATATCTATTGAAAGCTTCAAAAGTTTATTGAACCATCTACAACAAAAACTAGGTAATTTTTAGGGAGAAGAGGATGATTTTTATTCACCAGGTATATCATCAGATGTATGTTCTTCCCAGGAGTGAGACAATCCTAGGGTTTGAAGGACCTTGAGTTAATATTCGATAAAGATGCCCCCTGGCAGGCATATCTATACGTAGGAAGTCTAGTCTTCTCTTGAAGATCTATAGAATGATTCTAGCCTATGACACAAATAATTACATCTCATCTTCCTACAGTCTTAAGGAAAAAACATCTCAATTTTCATGTACTTTCATACTCAGACAATTGCTGGTGTCGTAATGTTTGTCACTAATGTCTAAGCTCCCAAAGAGAAGGCTTATATTACAGACAAAGCCTACAGTTAGGACAAATAAATTAGACCTCCTTTACTGGGATCCTGAAGCAGTGTAATATGGAAATC
Organism: Pteropus medius; assembly: GCF_902729225.1. Lineage (NCBI taxonomy): Eukaryota > Metazoa > Chordata > Mammalia > Chiroptera > Pteropodidae > Pteropus > Pteropus medius. Next base: position 26,304,559 of record NW_024354502.1, on the reverse strand, counting down.
CAGACTTTGATTTTGAAGTCAGGTATTTTAGCTGGGAACTCTGGCTACCCATCTTATTAGCTCTATGATCTTGGACATGAAGTTTGACCTCCTCGAGACTGTTCTATCGTATAAAATTGTTATCGTATAAAACTAATCCACGGAGTTGTGATGGTTATATATGAAAGCACTTGAAACATACTGCCTTTCAAAAGTTATTACTTTTCTTCTGACATAGAAACTAATTAGGTTTGCCTAAGAAGTATAGTTTATTCTAAAGAGATGTAGATACACTGGGCCAAATTCTAGCAGTAACACTTAAAGCAATTAATAAAATGATCCTTATAGGATCAAAAGGGTTCATAAAGCTTCTAAAATGCAATAGCCCACAAATCAGATGACTGTAGTCCAACATTGACTATCTAAATATTATTCTCATACTTGCCTCCTTTTTATCAAGAGATACTGTGATGTTATCTTCAAAGCATTTCAAAGTGACTGCAAACTTTGTGAAGCATTAGAAAAGGAATTGGAAAATAAAGGGTGAGATTATGTTTATTAGCTCATTTTCCTTTCATGCACTTCAAAAATTTGTTTAAGCAATGAGCAAAGGTACCAGGATGCACGAACACTATCAGATTCCTTTTATATAAATATCCTGTAATAGCAGAAGTTGATCTTCAAAATCTGAGTGCCTTAAAAAATAAAAACCTTTTAAACCTGGAGTTCTTTTGTTGACCTATTAACAGACATTTAGGGCAATTTGCATCGGAGGCATCTTTATGTTCTGCCTTTTCCTGCTTGCTTCAGAATAACAGAAGGAAAATCTAAGACTTCCCTGTTTTTATTTTAAAACTTTCCTACAATTTTTATTTTACTTTGAAATGTATTGTTAAATATGCCATGATTGTTCAAGAAAGGGACTCTAAAAATATCCTACTCTAGGTTTCTGAATATACCTTCCCCATCAAAATTACTTTTGCACATAATGCTAATTAGCAATAATGAATGCAAATACTGTATAAACATGTCAGTTAAGACAGCTATCAATTTTAGGGCACAGTCCTTTGGAAAGCCAACCGCTCTTCAGAAAAACTATTTGGGGAATTATTGATACTCATTTTGCATAAGCCATACTTTAACATAGGAATAGGGGGAAGTGATAATGCTATAAGGCTACATGTTTTCAAAGAAAAAAGAACACTGAAATTGAGTTATATATATATAAAATGTGTTAAATCTGTCAAGCCAAAATACATTTTATTTATATATTACATAAATATGTATGTATGTACATGTGTGTCTATATGCGTATACACATACACGCACCGCACACACACATACATATTCTACTGGTGAACAATGAAATACTCTCGCTTTTCTAAACCAGCCAGGAATTACTTTAGGATTGCTAAACAGAAGCAGCACATGCCTCCCCTGATTCTACCCCTAGGAACTATCTTCTATCCTCAACCATTCAGGAGGGAATGCCATTGTCTTCTCTTTGTAAATTCAAGTCCAGATCCATGAAATCAATTAGAATTATGGCAGAAATCAGGTATCTTTTTACAAGTTCCCAGGGGAATTCTCCTGTGACTCCCATTCCATTGCTGCCCTTCAACAGTGATATGACCTTGGATGAGGTCCTTTCCTTCGTTACACTTCTATTTCCTTACTTTGTAGAAAGAGATTAATATCTATTCTATCTTATATTATTGTTATCGATGACCCTATGTTTAATGGAAATGGGGATGTGGAAGGTCTGAGGAATTGTAGGATAACAAGGAACCAGGACCCTGAAGATGATGACACAGGTGGGGCAACTGACTTCTGGAAACTAGTCAGAACCAGCAAAAAAACTGCCCAGTGCTAACCTTGTGCCTCTTTATGGCATGTGTGTTTATTGTACTACCAGCTAATACTTTTAGCTAATATTCCAGGCCTACCGTGGACTATTGTGATTTTGTGTATAAAAAGCCCTCCACCAGTTCCTTCCCCAAAGGTCCCTTCACAGAGCTTAAGTTCTGATGGGTTGAGTTCCCCTGCCCAGTGGGAAGCTAACTTTATTCCACAGCCTGAGAAAAAGTTTATTTCCCCTCATCAGTAATGAGGATTAAGAGTTGAAGAATGACAATGAGAGTGAGATAGTGATAATCAGTTTTCAAAAGGTAGAGTTGCAGAAAAAGTAAAAGCCAAATAAAATGACTTGTCCAACACTAATGAGAATTAAAAGAGTGAGTGCATTTTGAAGCTCTTTTGTGCTTTGCGCAGCATGACTGCGACAGGTATATTATTCTTATCATCATTTAGAAACGGGGTCAAGTGACCTGTAGACGAGGACTCACCTCTAGAATTGATGTCTGCACTTGGAGGATCTGTTCATGGCCTTTGAGCTGCCGGATGCAGATTTTGCAGGACAGCTGGGTGGTGGTGGGCGTGTAGCGCTCCAGGGAGAAGGCACAGTGCAGGGGCTGCCGGTTACTGCACCACACGCGGGAGAACGGGACTTCCTGCAGGGAGATGGGGGAGAGAAGAGGGCCATGGTGTGCAGAGCCCCACTGAGATGAGTGGAGACCAGGAGAGACTTAATAAGCAATAATTATGGTGATGATGACAAAGATCGCAGCAGAGATAACTGTCTAAGCAACGTGGTGGAATTGTTGTAGAAATAATGTTCCAGCATATGCGAAGCAGCACAAAAATAATTAATGTCAATTCCAGTTGATATCATCTGAATTCCAAAACCACACTGCAAGAGCTCAGACTTTCACTTACACACACACATACGCACACACACACAATACACACACACACACACACAAAATTAGGAAGAATGCCATCAAACAAGAATCATGTTTTTCCAATCAAAAAAATTCTTAGAGCACTCCAATAGTCCATTCTTCTACCTAAGCCTTAAATGACAATTATGCTAAAGAACTGATCAGAACTTGTCCCCACAAAATCATGTTGAGTTGTGTGAATAGAACACAATACTGCTGCTGTATTCAGCCTAAAAATTATGCCTGCTGTAAAATCATATACACTCATCCCAGAGAGAGACGACACAATGGGTCAGCCCAGAGCAGTCTTGTTTGCTAACTCCTTATGTAATTCATCCATTCCACAATTCTGTATACGGTGTCTGCTAATGACAAGATATTGCATTAGATAAATAATAAGAAATAGAAATTAGGCTCAGTTCCCCACTCTCAAGAGACTTACAGACAATTGAGTAGCAAAAGCAATTTTTACTAAATGAGGGGGGAATTATAAAAACTATATAGATCACTCTTTTCCCCAATACCAGTTAGCGCTTGCCGCCGAGGGGACTGTGCTCAGGTGTGCGGCTTTACAGTAATTTGAAGTAGAGGTCAGCCATTCTGACCTCTGAGGTCAGGTGGCAATCAGAAATTGATATTCTTTCATCTACCTAAAAGTCTTTCATTCCTTATGAAATTGGGCTGGGTCCTCGGCAATGACCATGTATGTCCAACCTCTAGTAATCACTTTTCTCTTTTTCTCCTCCCATTGAATTGCACTTTTCTCTGTTGCCATAAATACTGTTTTAATATTAACGAAAGGTGTATCAAGCTGGAAGTTTGATACTGCGAAGTGTGATTGGTGGTGAAGCCAGCAAGTGTTATAAGACCAAAGGCCATGATTAAAATTCAGTCTACTCACCTGAAGGAACTATGAATTACCTAGTTACTCCTGAGCTCCACTGTACATACTTGTATGTTTCCTAATTTTCTCCATAGGAAGTCTCACACATCTTGATTTTGGATCCTTCTTGGCGGGGGCCGGGGAGGGGGGGCAGCAAGGAGGGATGGACTTTAGGTTGTTGTATACTTTAAAAGAGCAGAGTCAGCTTTAGGGAGTATGAAAGAACAAACTCAGGCGTTAACCTCTACCACATATCCCATTAATGTATATAAGGGATTTGTGTTTTTGTTTGTTCTTAATCGTGAATCAAGGGAAAGGCAGTGGACCTTTGGCTCAAGAAGCAGAAACAAGGACTCAAAGTCTATGTGTGTGACACTGTGTAGTGTTTCTTGACTTTATTCTTGTGCAAGACGTGAGCTGTTAGGATGCAACACTGTCTTTGCCATTCTCGGTTCTCCCCTACAAGGCTGGGGCTGCAGGCCTGAACACTACATTTCACAGACTGTCTGCCCTCGAGGGAGTTCACATTTCCATTCTGCCAGTGAGAGGCACTTGTGCTAGGCTGGAACAGCAGAGGAGGAGCCGAAGCCATCACTGCCCCTCGCACATAGCCAGCAGGCCCAAAGGCTTCAGCCATTAGCACATGCGAGGTTTGCAGGGGCTTCCGGGCATCCCCTGAGAACCATCTGCCACAGCGCTGTTTCCTGAAATTCCCGAATTTGCTGGTTTCCTGATGTCATCAGTGGCTCTCTCTGACTCTGATTCTAAAGCCTTTCTAAAGATTCTGTAAGCACATAACTCCCTTGATTATATTTCTCCTTTGAAATATCTTGCCAGGTTTTTCTTTTCTCGACCAAGACAATTCTCTAATGAAACTCCAGTGGATTTGAAAAAGTTCTCTTAGAAACTGATGTAAGTTTGACGACACTGAAAGGTGCCATTAGTGCATTCCACAGGGTGACTGTCCTATTCTAGGGAAAACACTGAGAGAAGAACTAACCTAACGGTCGCTAAGGAAGCTCTTGGCTGGGGCACATCTTACTTATATCACCAGCAAGACAGCACAGGTCCATTTAACGGTGCTTCTTTCCCACTTTCTTCCTATACAGTGAATTTTACTTAAGATCTCTTCTCTTGCCCTCCTGGTAGTGGACACGGCAGCAGAGGGTACTTCTGATCGGTAGGACCTCCCAGAAACCTTTACAGGAAGATATTTTCCCTAGATCACTGAAAAATGACTTTGTATCTGCACCTAATTCTACCCTATATAAAAGAAATAATATGCATTTATAAGTTTCGCTATTTTTCCTTGTCTAGTCTGATTCATTTATATGCTTCTCTTATTGAGCCTCTTATGTTTTGTAAAGCATGGGTGACCCTTACTTCATACCTCAGCCTCTAACACTTCTCTCTCTGCCTACTGAACTCTACAAGGTCCCCCATCTGCTCTCATATGCACAATTGCCATCTCTCTGTGGAGAGCTCCAATAGCTATACCTCTGGTATTCATTTTTATCCATCACTGGCATTATACTCCCAGTCACTACAAATCATTTTATTGGGCCTTTACCTTCTTGGGCAACTCTACCTTTTGAAAACTGATGATCACTATCTCACTCTCACTGTCATTCTTTTACGATATTCCTATGTCCATTAATGATCCCCTTCTCTCGCCTCATTATAGCTAACTGTAGTAACCTAGTCCACCAGCCTCTCGCCTTCAGTCTCTTACTATACAGAGTGAATGAGGTGTTTAGTGCTTCACTGAAGAGGGGAACAGAAAGCAGTTGATTGGTTTTCTTCAGGAAACAGCATTGTGGTCTCTCTTTTACCTCTGATTACGAGAGGGGGGCACTGATGTCACCCGATCACTTTTCCTTACAAAATTCCTTTGCTTGGGGGTGACCAGGATGGCCCCTTAAGGTCTGCCATGTTCCACACAGTCCCCTGCCTGGGCCTCAAGGGCTTTCATGACCTATTGCCCTGTCTCCTCTCTTCATTCTCATGTTAATAGGCCTCAAAAGAACTCTCTTCTCCAAACTGGTTAATGTTTATAGTTACTTTGTACTACCTTCTCCAATCAAAGTTTAACAAGAGGCTCTGTGGTTATCAGGTGGTTTTGACTAACTAAGGTGGTTTTGCCTAAGGTAACTAAGAACTTTTTGTTTTCTAAAACTAAAAATGTAAGTTCTAATAACGTGTATTATAAGTTCTTGGACTGCAGAGCCAGATGGAGCTGAATTCAAGGTCCAGCTCTTAAACAAACCTACATTTTCTGTAGTGGATTTGAATCCTTGTTAAGCTTTTCCTCTCTCCATCCCCTCATGTCCCCCCTGCCCCGCCCCCACAAGGACATTGACCATTTACTGAAAAGTGTCTTTTCTGGTATCACTGCTAAATTTCTTATATTATGTCAATGGAAGAAAGGTAAGAGAGTAATGCCCACTGCAGAAATAATCTTTCCTTGCAGAAAAATATGAGAATCAACATACACAAAAATCCTCTTTTTTCTCTTCCACTGCACACACAATCAAAACTTTTTAAAAATCAGATTTTTAAGACCGTATCAAAAGAATATGTTTTGTTGTTGACTTGAGTAGCAGCTGCCAATAGAGCTCAACAAAACATTTAAAAATAATAGAATTAGACGCACTGTGATTAGTGTGTTTTCAGGGCAATCATCTTTGCTTTCATTTATTCAAAAAAAACACCCAAAACAACAACAACAAAAAAAACCAAAACACCAAGATTCTCACTGAGCTGAGAGGAATTATGTGGAAAATAATATGGGAAGACAGTGTAGCAAAGTTATGGGTGTTCAAAGAATTCCAGAAATGTTTTTATTTTGATTCCCATTATAATTAGGTTTCTAGCAGATGGAGAGAATGTAAATCATATCCTAGCAGGAGACAGACATTGGGTTCTCCAAGATACATAGCATGCTGAAAAGACAGCTGCTTTTATCCTAGGGAGGTGACAGTCTGACTTTAAAAAATAAATTAATCTCTTATTGTATATGGTTTATTACAGTTCTCCTCTCCATAGTCAGCAAGGAATAAAGAAAACCATAATTAAGTGGCACTCGGGTCACAGTAACCCATTGTGAGTAGAGTTATTTACCCTCTAGAAGAGTGTTTCCAAATCTGAGGAGGGGACAATAGCATAACCCTAATTGTGGTAGTTTCAAAAAGCCTGAGAAGAAAAGGGGTGATGATAATTTGTTGATTTTGTGAGGACTAGCATTGTGGGGCTCTTTTTTTTTTTTCTTTCTTTTTTTGAATCAAGGCTGATGGGTGCTACTGCAACAAGATCTAAGAACTCACAAAGCCTTCCATTCACCCATCATACCTGGCTTCATATGCAATAAGGGCTGTAGTACAGCATTCTATAAAGGGTAATCCTCCAGGACCTAAACTAAAAAGATTTAAAATCTAGTTGGTCCTGCCATATGTAGGCTCTCAATCACATAGCTCTGGGGCCAACCTTGAACTCACATCATTTGTAAAACACTTCTCGTGCAGTCGGTGTCTGAGAAGCCAAATATTCTTTGTACAGAATACCTCCCAGGCTTGTACCTTCTGGGAAATTCTACCTTCCCCAGAAGAAAACAGAAGGTTTCTTAGGAAAGTAGGCTTCTTAGGTATCAGTTGGGATATGCTGATTCCCAGATTCTTGATTTGAAGTTAGAGAAAGGGAGAGAGGAAAAAAGACAAGAATATCAGAGGTTTTCCATGCACCAAGTTGGAAGATGTCAGAGAGATTGACCAGCTGAAGGAGACCTATAAACGATGTCAGAAAAGTAGTGAGATTTTCTGTCCTACAATAGCTCTCTGTTAGTTCCTGTCTACTAAGTCCTAATGAAAAGTCATTCTCTATTCTCCATGCCAAGTTTGTCAGTGCACATGAAGTTCTACATGAGGTTCAAGAAGGCTGAACACAAACCCTCCCCAAAGTGCTTACATTGGATGCCTGGGAGCAAACGCAGCATGACCATTAAGACAAGCACAATATGTATTCACACAAGCTGGGGGATTTCAATGATGACAAGGGCAAGAAAATTGGTGGTACGCATGGTGAAGAGATGGGAGGAATAAAGAAGAAAAGTCATTTGTGGATAAGAAAAATGATGTGGAAATGAAAACTCAGTGGCAAGTCTCCTGGTGCAGAGAAAATTAAATTGTTTCTTAGCCTTCCAAGACTCTTTCAAATTATGCTCAATTACAGAAGGCAAATATTTATACATGTTCACAACCTCCATGCAACCCAGCCCATCCCAGCAGTAAAGCTCGTAGGGCTTCTGGAGAGCCAATGTTCTTTGGCTTTGCCTGGCCCTATTGCCTCCTGTGAGGTCAGGCACTTAGCCCCTCAAGCCTTTTCTGCCCAAGGGCTCTCTCAGAAATCCCCCTAGTTGGAATTATTAAGTGCTGCTGCAAGGTTATGGTTCATTCATCTGATTTTTTATATCCAAGCATTAAACTTAATAGTTTGGACTGAGTCACTTGCATTATGTTCAGTGAAGTGACAACCTTAAATCTATAAAGGTTAATATGGAAGAATTTATATGACTATTAGTACTTGTTTTTACAATACCCTGATGTTCAATTTGGATTTGAAACTTTGAATACTGCTTTGTGAGAAACAGACACATAGGTCTAGAAGATCCTAAACAATATATTCATAGAAAACCTCCCTCCTTAAGGAAATATGCTGACTATGCCAAAAAAAAAAAAAAAAAAGTCCAGGGCCATGAGAGGTGTTCTTGTTGCTTTGAATACACTAACATTGTATATAAGGGGGCAATTCCCAAGGTCATGAGATGTGTGAAAAGTAAATAGGAAAATACAACATTGTCTAATTTGAAAATTCTGAATTTTAAAGTCGAAAGGTTGGTAATTCAATTTTTTTCTCTCTCATGGTGCAGTCAAGGTTTTTCTTTTTGTGATTTGGCTTGTTCTCATTCTGACAAGCTGGTATGCCTTGTGCAACTCCACCGCCCGCCCCCCCGCGCCATGAATGCCGCAAGGATGTAAAGGTTAAAAAACCCACAGGGCTCTGCAGGTTGTATCAATGGGCAGAATAAAGTTTGAAAGTCTCCTCTGATTTCAGATCAATATGAGTCCACCAGAAGCTTTTCCAGAATTAGGAAATGTCACTTGAAGCACGGATGACTCTGGCTTAAGACACTATGGTAGAGCAGCTGGCTGCTTATGATGACAAAACTTATCACTGGGAATTACCATAGAATTAAGTGGCAGGCTCACATATTGATATCTTTTTATGCTAAGTAACTACTCAAATTCCCTAAAAGTTATCCAAGGAGACTCTAAGTCATTTTGCAATGTTGCATTAAATTCTCTAGCATCGCGATATGTGAATAATAATATATGTGTCTTTATATATTTATATAAGGATTCTAAGAGGCATTATCCTTTCTTTGCCTCTCAATCTGTAATTTCTTCTTCATATCTTGCCCAGTTCATCTGACAGCTAGCACTTCATATACTCCGGACAAAAATCTTTTGTTCCCACTTGGACAGCCAGAGCTCTCTATAACTCAAAATTACCCTTACAAAGTTTCTCACTGACATCCATCCAGTTCATTCATTGCTGAACACGAACGATTAAAACAATGTTTTACAATGAGCTGATTTTAATGAAAAGAAACTAACAAACCTTGCTCTAAATTGTTAAATTACCACATTCAACCTCTATGAAGCAACAATTTAAACAGGAAAGATGAGAAACGTCACATTACCTGACATGCAAGTACCTTTATTTCCCACCTGTTAGGAATCTGTGAATTTATGACAATATGTTTAATCCCCTGTGTGTAGCCCAAACTGTTATATTTCTGTGACAGTTCTGAAATTAAATCCATACTTTTAAAGGAGGAGGAAGTCAAGAGTACCCTCACCAGGGTTTGTGACATGCTTGCTGATTAAAGCAAAGCTATTTCTGTTAGCGATCTATTCGACCAGTACCTGGCATGCAGTGAATGGTTTAATTCTCCAGAGGAATGGGGGGATATCGAGGACAGAGATCTGAAGACTAAAAGTATTCCCTTTGAAATGCAGCAACTTTGGTTCTTCCAGTAGCTGTCCACCTTGATGCCTTTCATCTGAAACCACTTCCTACAGGACAGGGAAAAGAGAAGAGGCACAGCAATAAAGTATCCAATCGCCTCCACGTTGTCTTTCTATTCCTATGCATGCTCACTCCGATGTGTCTCCCAGAAATAAAGAATAGCATAATGGACACTCTTCTTTTACACTCCATGTCCTTGAAACACTATGCTTTTCTTTAAAACTAGAAGACTACCTTTGCCCCAGAGAAGTTGTAACACTGTTGAGTTTTTAAAAATTGTATCAATTTCATTCTGATACGACCATAATTAGGGAATGTTTTCATACCTAATCTGACACATCATATTTCACAATAAAGGTAGAAGCATCTTCTCTCTGGTTCACTTGTTTGTCACTAGCAGAGGCATTATCCATGTTTATTCTTTGGCTCAAAATAGATGTTACAGAGTGCGTATATCATGTTTATTTGTAATACTGTTCTTAAAGTTATGCCAAAGGCCAAGAAAAATAAGTTATAGAGTCAGTTAGCTCAGAAAAAAAAAAAACAAATTCCTGAGATAAATACTCCAGTAGCTTCACTGAGAAATCTTTATACCTCATACAAATGCAATTCACATATATTCTACTAAGCAAACCATTTAATTGGTTCCAAATTTGTGGTGTTCAGAAACATTGAAGAAATGATAGGACAAGTGAAAGAATTGATATGGATTCTGTAAAATCTTAAACTACTGTGGGGGTGAGGCTTTTAGTGTCACTGTAGATGAGACCTCCCGAAATCTATTTTTTTTTAAAATCACAATTAATTTAGTTACGATTTCCTTGTAGAGATCTAGTATTAATAAGAAAAATGAAATCCTTTAATTATGTCCTATAATATTCCCAGATTCTAAAAAAAAAAAGATTGTATGAAGTCAGGCAAATAAGTTTATAAATACAATATAAATTTTAATTATAAATTTATCGGCAAGTAAAAGCTTCAAAGGTTATCTTATATATCTCTTATCTACATTAGTAGAATAACTAATAAAAACATTTCTGAGAAGCAGCTGCCCAGCTTTTATCCTTCATGTACACATAATCTGTTAACAGGTTGCTAGTATCTTTTCTCAGCACTAAATGATTCAATTCCAATTTTCTCCAGCTCTTTGATCTTGGTAGTGAGAGAGGTGTTTCTTGGGGCCCGTTGGTCGGTGCTGAACTTTCGGTGATGATGGAAATGCTCTCTATTTGTGCTGTCCAATACAGTATTACTAGCCACAGTGGCTATTAAGCACTTGAAATGTGGCTGCAGTGACTAAAGAACTGAATTTTTCATTAATTTACATTTAAATACCCACATGTGGCTAGAAATTATTGTACTAAACAGTGCTGTGCAACATAATTCATTTTGTAGATCCAAGACTTGGAAAAAACATATGGTAGCTGGTGTCTGGTAGGAAGGAGCCTCAAACAGTGGAAGGGAAGTGGCGGTGTGGGGAGGAAAGGAAATACATTCCAAATGCCGACTTTAGGTCTTTTACAGATGCTGGTCACTGGTTTCTTCTTTTGAGATTGCGTGTCCACTGGACCTGTGCTTGAGCTGGACTTTGGGCATACAGAAATGAAACTATGCCTATTACCAAGTAGCTCAGTCTAGTGAGAGTGTCAGAACAGCAGGTGTACGAGCATCATGTAGTATCTAAGCAGCATAATATAATGTGTTCCTGGGAGGTTAAGGCAAGACAGAGTGCCTAGCCTAACAGCTGGGAGGAGAGGCCAGGAAGGGAGTAAGGAAATTAATCGAGGAAGTAGTTGAGATGAACCTTGAAGTAAAATAAGGTCTAGCCACAGGAAAAGGAGGGAGAGCACCTTCCAGACACTAAGCAGGGTATGCACAAAGCATGGAGGTCAGACAGCGGGAATAGAAGTTAGGGGGAAAACATGTGGCTGGCGATAATAACGTAGGGCAGGAACCAGATCAGGAATTCTTGCTTGCTATGCTATGAACTTGTATTTTATGTTAATGTTGCTCAAGAGTTAAGGTGTATAAGATTCTTCTGGGGGCTATATATACTTTAAAAGAGTACTAATCTTGTAAACGGAAAATGGAAACACAGGATTCTAATTACATTTCTATGTGGTCTTCGGCAAGTTACTTATTTTCTTTAGGCCTCAGTTGCTTACTTGAGTTTATTTAGAGCCAAGCAAAATAATTAGCATGATAATATACTAACCTCTTTTTGCAATTTTAGTGCAAGGTTAGAAACAAGTACAAATAAGAAGCATGCTTATTAAAATCATATTAAAGCCACAGAATAACAACAGCGTTTACTCTTCAAAGTATATTCGACTAGGCTTCCTAAAGTGTGTACCCCTCTTCTTTAAATCTAACTTGCCTGAATGTACAGAGAAGTAAGCTGGGGTCAGGAGATGAAATGATTTCTTCGAGGTCATGTATCACTTAGCAGGGAGAACTAGATTATTTTACTATTGAGAAACTATGTAGAATCATCACAAGAAGAAAACTTCATCAGGTTTTCTATCACTAAATACTTTATTAACAGGTGAAATATGGAAACACCCCTCCTTCCTCCCCAAGAGAGTTATTTGCCAAAACCACATAGTTAGTGACTGAGCTCAGACTAGAACAGAACAACTTGTTCATGATTTAGTATTTTTTCTACTAGATTTTTCTGCATTGTCCTATACTATACTTTTTTTTTTTTTAAGAAAATCATGTGATGGTCAGACCGCTATTAACTCTGTCCCATAAATAATTTTTTTTACTGGTGCTAGGTATATGTAAAGACAATATGTCTGTATTTGCCTTAGGGTTATATATACTAAGGAGTCCCTGAAATGCAGAGTGGAGAATATTAGGAATTTTTAAAACGGATATCTACTTATAGCTATCACAGATGAAAATGATACCTTTTAAAATTTTCTACACTTAGGGCTCCAAATTTGAATACAACCATGATTTATTTTTGCTTTTGTTTTTAGCTTATTTGATCTCCACATATTGAACCAACTATATACAATTAACAGTGTACCATAATCTTGAACAAAATATTAAACAAGCATAGTTATTCTGTAACAAACAATTATTAAAATAAAGAAGCCCAATAATGAAGTAATTATTGTATTTATATACTTCTAAAGGCACAACTGGCTTCAGAATTAAAGAAACAAACTCCTGAGAACAAGCTTTAAAATACTGTCCAAATAGAATAAATTGTACTTAACAAAGAATTCCCAGTTATGCCCTTAACTCTAACGAGCTAGGCCTAGACATCTGGATTTTTAAATTTCTCAAATGATTCTGATTCCTGGCTGGTTTGGGATGCGATGATTCAAACAGTTCTAGTTCTGAGTCATTCAGGGATGTATCACCCCAAGAGTGAGGCCTGATAATTCACTGAATTTTTCTAGCTTGCCTCCTATATAACAAGGTCATTCTGTTAAATCTGTAGTTCTGTTAAACTGATATTTGCAGTAATTAAACTAGAAAATAAGGTCTGGCTGGTTTCTTGTATATAAAATGTACCTAAAGGCTCTGGTTGATAATTTTTCTAGTCTCTCTACTTCAGCATTTTACACTGGGGGTTGATAGTCATCCAGTTCTAGGAGTTGTGGCCAAGAAACTTGTGCTTTGTGCTCACTGAGCTCTTTATGTTGATTTAATGAGACAGACCGCAATATTCAGGTGTTCTTCAGGGATACTAAAACAGGCGGGCCAAATTTACATATTTATGAGACTAAACTGTTTGAATTTAAGCCTGCGCCCGCACACACACACACACACAGTAGCGAGCACACACACACACACACACAGAAATTATGTCGCTGCGGTGTTTTCCTTTAAATGCTTTACGTGAACAGTTTTCCCAAGGTTATATTATTGATAAACACAAGAACTACATCTGGAGGAAATCCTTTGAAATTAGATTCTAAATCCACATTAATGCCAAGTAAGTAATGAGTACCGAGAAGTACTGAATAGTAGTGCTGCGAGCAACGAAGGAAAAACTAGTTGTTTTTCATTTTTTCTTTCTAAGATAGGGCAAGTGCTTAATTCCTTGCTTTTTCTATGTCCAGGTTTGTTTGAGGCTCTGTGTGTGTGTGTGTGTGTGTGTGTGTGGTGTGTGTGTGAGAGGAGAGAGGAGAGAAAGAAATGAAACAGTAACAAAAATTTAGTTCTTAAAATGTTACTGCTTTGAAAATATAACACCACTCCTCAACCTTTGCTTTGAATTCATCAGAGGAGGCAATGTCAAACACGCAAACATAAAATAGCAGCTCTAATTATTACAGAGACACAGGGGTGGAAAGGACAAGAAGTCTTTTGGTCCTTCTCTTTTCACCTTCAGGCAGATGGCATTTTTATTTTTAAAGGACATACCTGGGCTGATGTAATTTCCATAGAGATGTTTTTAGATATATTTATCAGAACAGATCTTCAAAAAAATCTGAAACTAATTTAATTATGTTTTGCCAAGGTGTTCGAGATACTTGTTTTTATCATTCAAATAAACTGCTACTATGATTCAGATAAAATGTCCTCAGAGCAAATGAGAAACGGCATAGTAGCCCTGCAGGAAGTACAGGGAAGGAGGACATGGCTGAAAATGGAGAATGTTTCTGTTTGATTACTTAAATCCTCTCAAGGAATATTTTTTGGTGGGACCATTATATTGCCAGGCCTTCGCGATGATTTAAGAGGACAGGAGAGTTGGGTTTGAAAGCTGTCCTTTTCCTAGTGTTTTCCAGGAAAGGGTAGGTTTTTAAGGATTTTATGTGACATAATTTCCCAGTGAGATGTGAACAATATGAAAGATGCACCATGCCCATTAACCTTCTTGGTTAAGAGCACAGCTCTGGTCGAAGTTACCATTTCTTTGAGAGATGATAAAGGCACCACAACAGAGAGACTGTACAATCATGCTTGTATCTATTTTTAAATCACAATAAACATTTTCATTATAGTGATAACTGAGGTAAATTCCAGGCAATTGCTGCAGAGTGCTTCATGAAGAACTATGTGTTAACTTTGATGAAGAAGTCAGGGTTCTATCAGTTGTAGGGAATGAGTCACCACCGTGAATAGTATTTTCAGCTCACACCACACAAGTTGAGGGAGCTCATATTAACTTGCGAAGTCTTTTAGAGGTTCAGGAAGTTAACTGATGCTAAGGCTTAAAGTGGAACTCTTTTAATGGGTTAGTAACTATATAACATTCCCCTCTTATTAAATACCACATACGAAGCCATGAAAAATAAGACATGGACGATTTGGGATAGTAAGGTGGTTTAAATGAACCTGTGTAAAAGGGCTCGAAGCCATTCACTTAGCATTCTCACTTAGGTGAAAATCCAGAAAGCAATATCCTTTCCGAAACAAAATCTGGAGACTAAGACAAAAGAGTAAATAGCTGTGTTCCAAAAGCTACAAGTTATGTTTTAATCTTTCTGTGAGTCAAAAAAGTTATTCAACCAAGGTCAATGCTCTCTCAGAACCCCAAGGGGGAAGCATGGCCTTTGCTGCTCATGACAGCTGTCACATACATCCTGTCAATAACAAGTAAAACCAAACCCAACTTTAAAATCAGCTTTATTTGACAAAATAGAAGAGGGAAAGAATCACTGGAGGGAAATAGATTACAACAAATAGGGTCAAAGGTATTTCTACTGGAAAACATTTCTCTAAAGCAAAATGAAGGAGTTTTAAGAAATATCTCTAAATGATGAAATTAATATATTTGGATTCAATTTAGAGGGAGAACACCATTTTCCCTAACATTGACTAAGAAGAGTTTATTACCCACCAGAATGGATAGTGGTTTGGAAAGCTGTGTTTAGGCCTTCATTTTCATGACTTCCACTGCGATTCATATTCATCTGTGAACAGCTGAGCTGTTGTAGAATCTGGTAGCCATCAACACGAATGAAAATAGATTTATCTAAACATCTCTTAGAATAAACTTTCTAGGCAAATGTTTAACTCCCTGGTATATATATCAGCAGTGAGACCATTATTCAAAGAAAATTTCAAGTTGGTGATGAGGGCTGACTTCCAAGGCAGTTGGGATGAACAGATCCTCATCGTCACACTAGGCAGCAGTGGGCTACCCATGTGAGCCAGAAGACTGGCAATCATCCATGGTCTTCCGTGTTTACTTCAGTTTACTCAGCCTTCGAAATCTGGCTAAGTTACTAAACATCCAACTTGAGTCATGGTGCATTTTGTAACTGTTAAGTGGTAGTAACACCCTGAATTCATTCTTTATTTTTGATTACTGAATTTGTTATGTATTTTTTCTTGGAGAAATCCTCTTACTAGGGTGGTGAAAGCAGATGATGACTATAACATGCCAATCGAAGGATGAGGAGTAACTACTTACATTGAACTTCTATATTCTACAAAATGGCACCTCTATATGGGCGGGGAGAACCCCTTTTATGGCAGCCAAATATTGAGTGTGGCCTTCAAAATAACCTGTGCTACATAAGAGATAGTTGGGGAAGGTTTGGAAATATGGGTTGGCGCTGTGTCACCTTTACTGGCTTATGTTCATGATTCAGGTCATTGTGTCTCTTCTCTTGGTAAACATGAGTTTTCCAGCTCAGTGTCTTAAAAGCTAGTTACTGAGGAAATGCTCTGCATAATGGACTTAATGATCCAGGACTGGAATAGCAGGGATCTTGGATGAGGTGTCAGGAGAGCTATGCTATTTATATATGGGCAAAGCTTACACAGACACTTCTGCATTATCTTTGCTGCTATTAATAAACCTGCAACTCTTCGTGAGTAGCTAGTTTAAAATAAATCTTACATGATTAAAAGTACTAAAAATGGAAAAGGAACCTTGAACTATCTCTGCCCTAGTAGCCCTAATAATTAATATGCTATGTGTCCAGGATATGATATTACTGCCTGCTGATAGGTATGATTTATAACTGTTTTCTAACTACAACCTTAAGTTGATTCAAGCCATTTTCTCACTGCCCTCTGCACATCAAATAATTCTGGTGTCTGTAGCACATGCCATTCCCCTTTTTTGACATGATATTCCTTTCTCGTTTGCTTCTAAATCTCATCCATCCATGAAGGTTCACAAAGAGGTCTCAAAGCCTCTATTGTAGCTGTGTCTGTTTTCTGAATTCTGACTAATTCTAACCACATTTCTAGTCGGCTGTATAATTTAGCAAACAAAGTTCTCTATGTACACTAATGTAACGCTTCTCTCTTTTTGATTGCCAAGTACTTTAGCACTTTGTTGGACATACAGTAGCATAGCTCTTGCTTCAAGATAGGCATCTCCAGAAGGCGAGTGATATGGGTTCATTTTCCAGACCCTCAGCAACAGAAGTCTCTATTGATACTAATTTTTAGGAAACCCTATGCTTTTGCGACACCAAAAGAATTACAGAGAAAAGGCTGACCTGAAATGCACAAGGGGTATTGTCCACACAGTAGACTCTCAAATTGTAGTCCAGCGAGTTACAGGACATGCAGCCAAAAACTGCGACCTTGAGTTGCTTCACGGCACAGTCTGTGATTGGTTCTCCAGTGAGGGCATACGTCCCAAAGCTGTCTAGGAGCACATGACAGGCAAAGGGGTCCAGAAGGCAGTAACAGGATGTGGATTCATCCTCCACTGACATCACTTCCTGTTGGGAAAAGGTGTGTTAGATTTTCTCAGTTTTGGAAATAAGGTGTGATTTAACAATTTCTTTGCAAGGACATAAACAAACTTTTTTGGAATATTTTTATTGCCCTAATTTTCTCAATAAATGCTCCTCTTCTATCAAAATAACTCCTTGTATCAGAAAGTCAAGAAATGGTTATATTAAGTGTTGGAATTCTACTTAATAGCTTATAGCAAACATCACTTTCAAAGTTCTATTTGTGGTTAATTTGTTCAATGGTGAATTTAAAAAAAAATATATCAAACATTAACACCAATAAGCAAATGTTTATATTTTTAAAAATATCTATTTCTTGTAATCCTATCTGGGCCAGGTAGCTTCCATTTGTTCCTCCAGATCTACTCTGCCCTTCCTCCTTCCCTGTGCTCTGTGCCCTAAGAAGCAGGTTCTTTGGGGTTCAGAAATTGGGAAGCCTCTGTAGGAGCTCAAGATGTAGGAGGAAAGTGAGGCCAGGTTCCTCATCCAAGGTCTTCTCCCTGTGAGGGTACCTCACTCACACTGTCTCTTTCCTCCACTTACCATGTCTCATACCATTTATTCAAATCTCTGCCTTCTGGCCTTCCATGAACCTCACTCTTGTCTTTTCCTTTATCTCTTTTGGGGAGCAGACTTCGGGTTGCAATAGTTAGTAAAAAAAATATTTATAACATTTGTTATTGATCCCAAATTCCAATTTAAATGGGCACCTTATATTTTATCTGACAAATAGGCGTGATGTAATAATAGCTTTGCTGCTCTTTCATGTGGTTTATCTTATGGTTTCCTACCATGCCCACATTATGATTGGATCCTTTACAAATAACCCTCCTCAAATTTTCCTTGATTATGCCATGTATTTCCTATGGAGATCCTCACTGAGACAGTATCTCATCGCTCTTTCCAGAAACAAACTAAGTTTAAAATAAATCAACTTTAGGTGTCCAAAAAAAGAAAAAAGTCTATTTCGGACGACTTCTTTCATATCCTTAAGGCAATATATATATATTTATTTTCCAAATATTTTATCCTCGTTCATTCCATCAAAATCACTCACAAGGAATTATTAAATAAATGGTTTGGATAAGATATTGTAAGACCAATTCACCCTCCCTGATAAGAACTTAGGTGTGCGTGGCTGGTTTGGTAGAGCATGAGTATAACACCATCTGGACGTAAAAGACTGCGTGGAAGTGCTGAGAAGAAAAGCGAAAGTGGTGAAAATCCAGGCAAAGCAAAACGTCTTGAAAAAGAGACCAAAACCTGGCCCCGTTGGAAAACCCGTGGAACTTCACGCCCCAGGAAATTTGCTTGTGGTTTTACAAGGACTGGAAAAATGGCAGAATGCATTTTCAACGAGGAATCCGGACTCATTTTAAGACGTAGCTGGGCAGGGTAAATGTAAACCATCACAGCAACTTGGATTTTTCTTCTAGAGAAACATGATTTTCCTTTTACTTCTTTTGCAGGAAACACCTCCTGGGAGGTTAAGATCCCAGGGCTAGCTGGAACAGGTCATTGAGTTCCAACGAGATAATTCACCTGCTTTCATGCAAACTGAGTTCAGAAAGACATGAAAGGGATCCCTATCAAACAGATAAATCAGAGGTTTCACTTAAAACAGTAATTCCACTGCAATCTTTCTCTGCCGTGACTGTCTCCCTTGTTGTCAGCCTCCTCTCATGTATCCCCATTTTCTTGTCTCTTTTGTTCTTGTTCTGTAACTCTTTTACATATGCTCATCTACATGGGGAAACAGACACTAAAAATAATTTTCAGTGCATTCGTTAATTCAACCAAACATATTTAACACCGACTGCGTTCCTGAATACTTACACATAGATTTGTTATAATCCCTCTGATGACAAAAACAGATACAACGATTTTATATAATCCCTATTTATATAATCCCATGTCAGCCATATGATGACAAAAACCAATATAGTGATAAAGTTTTATTTACCAAAGACAGGTACATAAGAATACATGTGGGTAATTACAACTGTATTATAAAACCATTATCGTGAAAATCGCTAGCCAATACTAACACATGCCACCAACTCTCCGAAAAATAAGAAGATGCTCACAAATTTCATAGCTGACTCTTGGTGCTAAGAGAAGGTAAGCTTAAATCTATCCCATAGGTGGAACCCAAGTCCCGTTTTTCAAAAAGGAAGAATAGGGTCTCACCTCCCACTTGCCCTGCTGAGTCCTCTTCTTTAAATGGATATTCCAGTGTTCAGAACTGACGTCCGCACAGTGCGGGATGGTCAATGCAAAGGGAGTGGTGACAATCATGTCTGGGGGACCACAGGTGACTTCAGGGCTCAGGAGCACCTCCGATCCATCTGACTGGAGGCTTTAGAGTTGGGAAAAGACAAAAGAGAGAAGCACGTGAAGGAGGGGGCATATATATGTAAATGGGAATTTAGATACAAACTGCTCTTTTCTTCAGGCGGAGCACAGCCCTATCCAGGATTCCTCCTGGGGAGCACCATACATGCAGAGGCTGGTCTGGAAGACAGCCATTAATCCTGAGCTGCTCAAGCACACAGACTGAGCTTAAGCCTAGACTTCAGATCTAGGTTTCGACAAATAAAATGACAAATGCTTCTTCAGAAATACAGGGCAGAACAGAAGAAAGCAAAGATCTGGTTGGTGTGTCACACACCAGCTGCTGAATCCTTATTCCTGTTGATAACATCATCAATGACTAAAGCCAAGAATATTATAGAAATGATTGATCTGGTAATCATACCATCAGATTCTTTTCTCCTAAAAACACGCTCTACAAATATTTTTAATGCCAGTAAGCGATAAAACAAATTATTATGGAACAAAGCAACACTTCAAACACACCCGAATTGAGTATGTCTCTTCTGGTTTTGAAAACATTTATTTTCTGCCAATGCACAGACACATAGGTTATATAGTGATAGCACAGTAGACAGACAGTTCATTATAAATGTGCATAATCAAACACACAAATATATAGCTTTCAACGCATTCCTACTTTAGATCTAACTTTAAAATCATTCTACCCGAAGCCGATGTTCAGTTTTTTCTGTATTGTGAATTATTTACAATGCAGAATCATGAAACAAATGAAAGAAAATGAAGTTTAATTAAAGGGAAATAATACCACCTCAGTGAATACCTCCCTCTTTCATTTTCTGTCTTTGTTTTTAATCTCTTCCCCCAAACAGTAAGATGGGGTGCTCTATAGGATAGTAGTCAATGAGGAGAACCCAAAAGCCTACTCATTTTTCTCCTACTGCTTATGTGTTTTTGAGCAGCTATTTGATTTTTTTTTGATGGATTTTCACATGCAAGAGAGAGAAGATATGCAATAAAGCAATTCGAGACTCTCAGATGAACAAAGCTACACAAGAGCTAGGATCCGTATTACCTACACTTCCTCTTACCCAACCTAGAAAAGACATTTAAATATGTCATCCCTGGTCAAAAAAGCAATCTCTTGAGCAAGATAAAGATGTGAATTAGTACTAAAAGATACCACCTTTTCTGAGATCCTGTATAAATAGTTTTTCTGTGAGTACATCTAACGTGTTATTAATTTCTGACTTGCTTTTGTTGATATCGCTTGTTCTCGCTCAAATTAGTAATGGTCATACTCTACTTCATCGTACACAGTTTGCTGCTGCAATAAAAGTCAAGGTATAGATCTGAGCAGGGATATCTTTTAGCTACTGTATCTAAAACAGACCTGAACGTTATTACACGGTCTCCCTCCCTCCCCAAGAAGCACTGGAGATAACTTCAAAAAATTCCGTCTTCCACATAGGCAACCATAGTCCAAAACTGACAATTCTTGCTATACAAGCAAAGCACAGGGTTAACTGAAAATGTCAGCATTTATCTTTAAGCAGGGCAGGCAAGCTATGGGGGTGGCTTTGGAAAGCAGTGATTTAGTAATAACAAATGCTCTGTGAACAGCCTAGAACAAATACACTTGAGGTTTGAAAAAAATATAAAATGCCACTGAGTGCTATAACCAGGACAAAGTGGCAGCCTACACTGGGATGCCTGCCAGTGACTATTAGAGAGGGTTAAGCGCTCTCCGCGTAACTGCCACCTGCATTCATCACAGACAGGAATAGCAGAGATGCTTATGAGTGACCGATGACAAGCTCTCCTAAAAGAACTATTTAATTGCTTTCAGAGAATCATCCCCCTTGTTGAACATATTGTTCAAACATATGGGAGTTTGGGGAATTATTTAATGTCAAATGAACTGAAATCAGCTAATTAGATGAACTCTCACACTCATGAATAGCAAGGCTCCTCTTGGTAATAACTTAAACAGCATTAGGAGTCAGAGGCAGTGCATATCCGGTCTTAGGCAGCATGTAGAATGGGAACTTTGTATTAAGCAGGCATTAGGTATTGCCACCAGTGCAAAGGCAGTAAATCAAGATTTATATCTAATCCTCCCACTGTGAACGTAGTGTCTGTGGGTGAAGGTGTCCCTCTGGTGAAGGAAAACTTAAACAACTTCACTCCCCGCCCCCATTAATAATAATCTGCCCTTTTCTGCTACCTTTTTGTCTGTGGCAATCAGGGAGATTTACAAATATTAATTAAAGCTCTTACACACCTGGGGAGGCAGGTGTTAACAGCAGAAGGTCACAGAGAAGTCAATCACAGCAATGGAAGCAAAATAACCCTAAATTTCTACTCGTAGGTTCTTGCTCCGTGTAACTAGATGTACTTTCCTCTGTTGCCACTAGGAAATTTCTGGTCGACTTGCTGCCTCTTGTGACATCCCAAAGAAAGATGGGGGAGAAAACACAGTCTAGGTGTAGTCATGGACACAGACCTGGGGCATCTGAGGACAGAAATCTGGGGAGAGATGCCTTTGATTAGGCCTTGGCAAAAATGAAGATTTGTAATGAAAGCATGGATGGTATTTAAGTTTTCCCACATTATATAGTACATGACAGGGAAGTATTCATGCCCTTGCTAAGGAAAAAAAAGTAACACGGTTTTCTAAAATTGCGGTGAGCTAATTATAACGGTGAAATAATAACAGCAGTAATTTCAGGACCATAATATGAACCACTTTAGTGCATCACATACCGTAGTGCAGACTGAAAAGTCCGGATGTGTGGGACTTTTGATACTTATCTTTTTCACTGTGTTCATATTCTCTCTCTCAATCTCTCAATCTCTCAATCTCTCAATCTCTCAATCTCTCAATCTCTCAATCTCAATCTCTCCAATCTCTCCTGTCTCTCAATCTCTCCAATCTCTCAATCTCTCCAATCTCTCTCTCTCTCTCTCCTCTCTCTCTCTCTCTCTCTCTACACACACACACATGTTTATGCTGTTCATGTTTATGAATGCTTATGATAGAAAACGATCAATAATTTAAGTCAGGTCTGTATACCCAGCTGGCCTGCTGAGCCAATGTATGGAAATACGGTTGTGAATTCAAACTTCTGCTCACACAATGCAGCTGAGGGTTCTGGGAAAAACTGATGGCTTTGCAGCTTTGATGCCTCAACTACAGATACACATGGTAGGAGAGGGTGCACAAGAGCATCTGGCCTGGTAACCTGGCATGACAGGAAGACCCACCTTGATAACCTTGTTTAATTACCAGAAAGGGAAACCAGTAATAGAAAAGTAGCGGCAGAGGACATAAGAAATGGGCCAAAAGAACATTCTTATGTCCTCTGTGTGGCATCATCCCCGATACCACATCCCTTGTCATACGTTTTGTCATTAAAAGCAGATGGTGTGGCAGAAGGGAAAGCCGACTTTCCGTGCCTCACTTCCTCACATGTAAAATAATACCTACTCTGAGATTGTTTTGAGAGTTAAAAGTAAAGCATAAAAAGCACCTAGTATGTGCTCATTAAGTGAGGGTTCAGCTTCCCCAACCCCAAACTCCCACCCCTCCTGCCCTTTTTTGAGTCTTATTTCTATCAGAACTGTGCTACTTTGTGATGGCTTAATTCAATGAATTGTCATTATGTCAGTATATGCTTTGGCAAAATTTTCAATGCCTTAGAGATGTGCACTGAGAATTTCAGGTATCTTGGCAATGCTTTCATCCTCACTTCCCACAGTCCTCAATTCAGCAACTGGAGGAATCCCACTAAAATGCCAACTTGTTCCCGCTTCAAGGAATTGCAGCCGTTCCCTGTGCTCCAGAACGCTCTGTGCTGCCTGGAAGAGTTTTCCTCCAGATCCACATGGTTAGCTCCCTCATGCCCTTCAGATCTTTGCTCAAATAGTGCCTACTAATGAGGCGTTTCCTGACCACGCCTGAGCTGCACAGCTGCAGCGTTCCCTACACGAAAAGCTGGCCTTTGCTTTTCTTTTTCTGCAAAAACAATTATTGCCCTCAAATGTACTATACCATTTGTTCACTTATTTTTTGTCTTCCACAAACTAGAATGTAAGCTCTATGAGGCAAGAATATATATGTTTTTCTGTTTTGTTCATTGTTGCATCCCCAGTGCCTAATATATGCTGGTCGTAAGCACTAAAATATACTTGTTGGAAAGGACATAAACCCAAAATATTGATTTTTTTCGTCCGCAGCAACGTTAGTACCCCAGGTCAATACATGAGGATTTTAATGAAAAGTGAAAAAGAATGATAGTAAACTTCGTATCTTCTTGAATAGAAAACTGTCGGGGACTAGAGGTCTAGGGGTCTACCTGTGCACATTTTGCTCTTGCTTTCAGTATTTCTCGACCTAATTCTAGACTTTACTTGGTTTCAGAGTATCTTCCCCCAAGGTACTCACTACCTACAAAGGGTAAAATTACCATTTTATGGTGGGGAGTCTTGGCAGACACCACCTAACCCAACTTATCAAAGTTAACGTTTCCAGTGATGGGATGAGTCGACAGAATATACCTCCCGAGATGACATAGTGAAAAGGACTCAGTATCCCTTCTGTAACATTCCTGTTGACAATACATAGCCTGAATCTTATTGTAAGGAAATATCAGCAAACTCAAATTGAGGGATAGTCTGCGAAATAAGGGATCTGCATTCTTAAAAACCATCAATGTCGTGAAATAGAGACAGACTCGGGAACTGCTCCAAATTAAAGACTAAAGACACCTGACCGTAGAATGTAGTGAATGGACTGGGATTTTCATTTGTTCTAAAGTACGTTATTCGGATAATAGGTGAAATATGAATACAGTCTGTGAGTAGATGACAGTATTGTATTAATGTTAATTTCTTAATTTTAATAGTTGTGCTCTGGTTAGGTAAGAGAATTTGTTTTTAGGATATACACACTGAAGTGTCTCCAGGGCAAAAGACACTTGTTTACAATGATTAAAATGTGTGTATTTATGTGTATTTTATTTGCATGTATATGTGTACACATACATACACATCTGGAGAGAGAGAGGAGAGTAGCATACAGCAAATTTAGTGAAATGCTAACATTTGTGAACCTGGATGTGGAATAGCTGGAAAGTTTTTATACTGTTCTTGCGAGTTTTCCTTAAGGTTGAAATTTTATCAAAAAATGCACATATTTTTTTGAACGAACAAATGAACGAATATAGAGACCCAGGGAGAATTTTCGTAGAATTATTACCATGAAAGCAGCAGAGTCACTGCCGACTGTATAAAATGTGTAGTGGAGGGTGTCAGAGGAGCTGCAGTGGGTGGTGATGTGGTGATGGTCCAAACCTCACCATGTGGTAACACTCAGCAGTACATTAATGCCACCAGAAGGTCACGCTGATGAAGATCAGCTACAAGCAGCAACTTCTAAACACGGCAGTTCTAGAGGTGTGTCTGTGCACATTTTGCTTTTGCTTTCAATGCTTTTCGACCTGATCCTAGACTTGTAACATGTCACTCTCTTCAAGCAAAACAACCAGTTCCATATTTTAAGATGAGATTTTCATTGTTGTTGTCTGCCATCCTGCGCTTGGTAATTATTGTACCCTCCTTTCCTCCTTATGGTCTATATTATAGATTAATGTAGGTTTGATCACCTTTACCCAGAGTATCACTCAGGAATGCAGGCAGGAGAGTAATGATAGTTTTACTATGCCTGGGTCGATACATAATTAAATCATATTTTAATGGAACAGACATAAAAGGCAGATAGATGGAAGCTATACTCTGTGTTAATATTAGAGCTCAGAAAGCAAGGTAGCTCCAGTCTCCTACATTTTTCTACCCAAGAAGATACATAGTTTTAACTATTCTCTTTTTCTCTTTTCATTGAAACCCTCATGTATTGACCTAGGGTACTAACACTGCTGTGGATTAAAAAAAATAATCATCAATGTTTTGTTTTTTTTAATCATTTCTGTTGTTTTTCCTTGAGTCAGAAACCTGTCTCACTCTTCAGTTCTGACCTAAGCTTTCAGATCAGCCCCGGGAAAATTACATCATAGACTCTCCTGGGGAGGTGGGCCCTTTAAAGCCACTTTGGTTATCAGTTTTATCGTAAAACTGTGACTAGGTCTCCCGAGGGCTTTAATTCTGTAACTCCTATGTATGACTGAGAAAATAGACTCCCGGAAAGGGAGAATAGAGGATGAGAAGCAGAACAGAAGGAAAAGAGTGAAGTTGAGCAAAATCTCTCTGTCTTAATAGATTCTTCTTTTAGTCTTTAAATGGTTCTAACACTGAAATATGGTTCAGAATTCCTTGGGTAGTTTGTTTAGAATTATATTCCTGGACACCATCAATGAAGATTCTGATTATTTCTGGGATAGGGCCAAAGAGCTTGCACTTTTTACTTGCATTTCCTACGTGCAATGTAGCCTTGGCACTAACATTTGAGAAAAGTATAGTTCTCGAGAAATATCCAAAGCAATACCTCACACAGTGGGAGCTTGGTGGTCTGTCGAATACAGATGGGGTAGGCTTCCGAAATGGAATTTAGATGCTGGCTGAACTTTAAGTGCTCAATATTAAGGCCTTGGATGACACTACTGTGATTGAAAATTCAGCTGCACAGGGACCGTTCCTACATCCCCCTTCTCTAAGTAGCATGTGTATTAATAAGCAAGGATGTCAGGTTGGGGGCGTTGATTTACAATGGCTGGAAATAATGTTATGGTTCATCAAGCCATTATATTCCATTAGTTGAGGCAGGGAAAGGAGCGGTTAGAACAGTGGATTACAACAAGCAACAAGTGCAATGCACTGTGGTTAGAAGCATGTGGCTCTAAAAAGATTTAAAGATCTGGGTCGCCCATGCACTATTATCTGAAACAGGGTCACAGAAAGAGAGATGGGACAAGGGGAACTGGAGCGAGAGGAGAATTACACACACACTGGAGTATCTGAATTTGCTGAAATTTGAGCAACACCACACTGAGAGATTAAACTGTTTGCATATGTTAAATGGCTTTGGTTTACACACACATTCATAGGGTGTTTACCAATTAATATACCGAAGGAATCACAAATCATGAGTAAGTCAACAGTTCCAAGACACAATTTAAGCCTCATCTTTCATGCAGTGTCAGGTTTGTGTTTAGCTTGTTTACTAGGAGAAGCAGAATGAATGATGGCTGACTGTAAGTACTTTAGAGTAAAAGATAGTGAGTGAAAAGGGAGAAGAGTGATCTACATGCATGCTGCTGTGGCGTTTCTTATATCAACTGAGTTGTTTATTCATTTACATTTTGAATGGGGAAAAGCAGCCTTCTCTAGAGGAAACCTGATTCCTATTTCAAACAGTCATTTCATTTTAGGTGGGGAAAGGACCTAGGAGTAATCAGGCCCAACACCACTGTTCAGATGAGGCGATGGATGGGCATGGTGGGGGTGGAGTGACATGGCCAAAGTCACACCTCACCGTGACAGAGCTGGGACAAGAATCTCCTGTCCTGTTAGTGTCGGTGGTCCTGGGTTGTGTGCAGGTCCGTGTGTGTGTGTGGTGTGAAGTGGGGTGGGGGGGGGGGGGGGCAGGAGGCCCGGGAGTGCAGGCTTGTGAGCGGAAGGAATGTTCCCTGGGACATAATCTCCAAACCTGGAATTTTTAAGGTAAAATGTTGGCATGAGAGTTGCTAAGATTGTATCACAGACACCTGGAGAAAGCCCTAGGAAAGCAGGGCCTTGAGGTACATAAAGTGGTCAGAATGGAGCCTTATATTAGTTTCCTATTAATGCTATACCACTGACTTACTGGCTTAAAACAACACAAATTTATTATCTTACAGTTTGGTAGGCCAGAAGTCTCACTGACCTAAAATTATGGTGTCATCGGGGTTCTAGAGAGGAATCCAAGCTCTTCCAGCTTCTAGAGGCCACCTGCATTCCTTGGCTGGAGGCCCCTCTTCCACCTGTGAGCTAGCAGCATAGCATCTTCATATCTCTGTATCTGACTCCGATACTCCTGCCTTCCTCTTACAAGGACCCTTGCACAGGAGCACCAGCACGATCCAAGATAGTCTCTCCTCAAGGTTCTTAACCTTAATCACATCTGCAACGTCCCTTTTGCCATGTATGGTAACACAGTCACTGGTTCCAGGGATTAGGATGTGGACATCTTTGTAGGGGGGAGCTGGCATTCTTTTGTCTACCACCAGCCTTTTCATGACTTGTTTGCTTTACAGTTAGAACCTAGAGACCCCTCTGCTGCTGCCTCTTGATTCACTGCTATCTCCCAGATGCCACACAATCAACCAAAGTGCTGGTGGACGTGTGGGTTATCTTCATTGTTTCAGATGCTGGCACCTCCCCCGCCCCTGCCTGTCGCACACACACCTGATTTCCAGAGTGGGCGCTCCATACCTGCATACACTTTATGGAGTCCTGAGAAGTTGTTACAGTTTGTCGTAAAGATTATAACCAAGGGAGTTAGAAGGCTGATCATCCAGATTTTCAAAAAGGGCTGCGTGGATTCTGTTAGAGAGCATGGAGGGCAGCCGCCTTGGTGCGGGCTGGTGTCCTCTCCCAGCATTTTTATTAGACTATAATTAAGTAAAGTGAAAAGGATGATATATATTAAATATCTTAATAGGACAGGTTGTTTCTACTTCTAGCATGGGCAATAAAAGAGATGGCACATACAAATAAAAATAATTACATACGTGGTGTTCCTTTACCATGTGCAATCAAACTCACGAAGCAGTGACTTTCCTCTTACTGAATTAAGGTGCGTCTTCCATTCAGGTCTGTTAACAACATTCACACACCATTGTCATCTTGTCAATGGCATCTTTAATTAAAGACGCCTCTGGACCACTCTAATCACTTCACATTGTGAGCTCACAGGGGCTTCAAATGCACTTTGATTAAAATGATGGCAATTTTTATTTGTGCTTGTTTATAGACCAAGTGGGTGTGAGGCGGAAGGGAAGGTAAAGAGCATGGTATGAGGAAATTCTCCTTCTCCCCAAATCAGATCATAAAATGACTATGAGAATTCACTCCCCTCCCTACTTTTTTTCTTTTTCCTCTTTCTTTCTTCTCCTCTTTTGGGGGGTTAATGGCATTATATTCTAACCTAAATGACTTGGTGAAGATACCACTATGATTTTACTGTGGAAAGGGGCACAATCTTCAGCTAAAGGCACATTAACCCTTCTAGGCCATTAAGATGCCATTTGATGAAGTGCCCCTTTTATCACACTGCATGGCACTGGTAGCCTGAAAGAATTAAAGTGTTTCTGAAATAGCAGCAATTTACTCCCCTTGCTCCAGGAGAAAGAGCCCCTTTGTGCCTTTAGAAGCACCTTCCCTCTTCGGCAGTTCCCTTTACCTGCTTTAGAGTTAATTCATGGCAGATCTCCTTGAGGGCGTAGGGATATGCCATCAATTTGACTCTTCCAATGAAAATTCGTAAAGCTCATTTACAGCAACAAACTGGATTAAAACCCATGACTGACCATTGAACAGCCATGGTGACACAGATAATTCACTCATTTCTATGCATCACTAGCAAGGAAAGTCTGGCAAAGTGGACAGGGACAAAGTTTGTTCAAGATGGCATAAGCCACTTGCTCAGCCTGACTGGTCAGTGATCTCTTATCTAACACTTGCCCACCTGGAGTCCATACAGTGTACCTCTAAAGCATAAATAATAGGCCAGACATCTAAGAGAAATAAAGGTAGATTCAAAAGAATTGACACAGGGTGTCCTTCATAGCTTCACAAAGACCTTGATTTTAGAGTAAACAGTTAATACGTTTGCTATCACTGAATTAACCTTTCCTGTGAGTCTAGGAATATGGTAACAGTCAAAAAAGGGAAGATCATGAAATCTTTTGCATCACTGGCATAGAGCTAAAGTGAATTCCGTGGATGTTGGAGACCTTATCTATGTAATTAAAATAAGGATAGACAAAAGAAAATAATATCAAATATAGCATTTATGTGGCAGTTTACAGTTTGCACAGGACTTCTCATATATAAGTCACTTTAATGTCCTCACCAAAATCCTGGAATATAGTTAATAATAGACAAAACTTACAGATGATAAAATTGAAACCTAGAGGAAGAAAATGACTTGCTCAAAGCCAGTTAGGCTGTTAAGTGGCAAAGTGGATTGGAACTCAGGCCTCCTGAATTCGTGTGTTCTCACTCTACCATGTTATTCTCATTTCTTATAATTCTTTATTTCTCATGCGATGTCAGTGACCAAGTCCATGCTACTTTCCTGACAAGTGATGCTTGCTATCAGTTCACTTCAGTGAGCTCCAGGATTGGCAGATTCTTACCCAGCTAGGAAGGAAAAGAAAACAATGGAAGGCAGAAGATTCCGCCCTGCGTGAAGCAGGCAAGCATAGTCTCTGCCCGATATTGTGACATTTTGCTGTAAGTAGTCCTGTAGTCATACGCTCTAGCCAAAAGCTGGACATGAGATTTCCATTCAGCAGTCGCCTTTTTTCTTGGTTAAAAATATTACTTTTGCCTTTTATTTACTCTTGAATCAATTTTTTTCCTGCCCCTTTTCTTGTAAGTCAAAGAGCTATATTTACTCCCTGGAAAGAAACCCAGAGTTGCTCCTGGAGCAACTATTATTGCAAGCTCTCAGGTTACCTTCAGCTGGCAAATCTCTCTTTACTAATTAATCATCAGTTCTCCAGCTAGAATTCTGGGAATTATCTCCAACTCCTTCATCTCTTTCACCCCACATTAACACACACACCTGCACACACACATACACACACATACATACATACATACATACACACACACACACACCTGATCTTGCCGAGTTCTTCTCCAAGTCTCTCTCAAAACTCCCCACTGACAGCAACGTGAGGATTAGAGAAAGGATTTAAAATGTTCACAACTGGAGACAAGGACACTCAAAAACCGAGTGACTATAATTTATTGTCTATATTGAGATAACACTTTTGAGGGTGAAAGGGGCACTATTAATAACTGTTAGGCAAAAGATGAGGCATATTTTTATTGTGCTCACAAGGAAGGTGCAGGTATAATGAGGACTTGCACTTGGGGGGTGGCAGTGGAGATGAAGCAGAAGATAATATATGTAAAATGTAAATTTGACCAGGTCTCCTGAATCTTAAGCCTCATAAATCCCTACACACCAGGCGAATTTCAATTTCCCGATTTCACTCCTCCTTTCATATTTTTTTGATTTGCTTAGTTCTAAAAGATGTGATGTTATTTATACCTCTGTGCTTTTGCACATTCTATTCTCTTTGGAATGCTTTTTGCTGTCCTTCAGGTTTAGTCAATTGTCACTTCCTCTCTGAAACCTTCTCTGAGCTTTTAGACAGGGTTAATCTTTTCAGTCCTGGTTGATACTTGTGTTTTTTTTTTTGTCACATGTATCACACTGCAATATCATCATACATTTGAGTAACTGGGTTTGCTTCCAAGGCGTCACCTGTTCTGGTATTAAGTGGTTCTAATTTCCCGAGTAATTGCTACCAATTGTGCTTAGTGGAACCATCCGTGGCAGCATTTTATTTTGGTTCTATGACTTTTCAATAACATCTAGTTATTAAAATAGTTTGATTTAGTTTTCAGGACTCATTTTTGTTCATTTTAAAACTTTAATCTTGCATCCAATTCAACACCCCACCCCATCTCCCAGCACCCATGCACATCGACACACACTCATATACACACACATGCACATTTGCACACACACACAAGGCTCTACTCTAGATGCTTGGTCTGGATAGGAGGGAGCAGGTTGTCCGCTCCTCATGTATTCTGCCTTCCATGAGCTTATCCCTATGTCACTAGGGTAGAAGGAGAAAGAAAACATACATCATCTCCTTACTTCACTACCTGCGTGGCAAGTTAATGAGCTTTTATTGGGTGATTTAAAATTTCTTCAGATAATCCTTAATAGAGTCAGTATAGATGGGTGGTGACTCCAAAAGGCCACAATGACAAAGGTGGCAGGTGACTAGATTGCATATAGTTGCTCTTAAGCATCTGTAGTCCCTTGTATGTTTCAGTTATATCTGCCAACTGGCCCCCAACCGGCCCCCAACTGGCAGCATCTTGATCCTGCTCTCTGAGGCTCTTTGCCTCACACTGAATTGGACCCTGGCAAACATGTTTTCAATCTCACCCTCTCCATCTTCCAACTCCTAGCCAGGAATCATCTTCTTTACCTCTTGGGAATATAGTAACCTGGAGATAATGAAAGTGCTGCTCTTTGCCCGTCTCTCCTTGGCTTTTAGCCGCACGCCCTCTCTTCCCAAAGCTTTTTCTTTTCCTGTTCTGTGGAGCATGGAACAGATCAACAAACTGGTAAACAATGAGAAAATCAGATATCTGTGTCCGCTTCCTGCAGATGACCCAAATTTTATGAGTAATTCTCCTGGAGCTATTCTCTATGGCTTTGGCGAGGGCGGGGACAGCATTTCTGATACCCGTACTCCTCCAAAATGTGACTTCTCTCTCTTGTATCAGTAGGGAGGGAGAGGGCATGGTGTGTGAGTGAGCGGGAGTGTGGTAGCACCCATTCAGATGATGCTTCTCAGCAGGATCTGCGGGAAGGTTCGAATATTAGCCTTGGTATTACAGCTGGCAAATCTCTGAAATCAGAATGTCGGGGTACTTAGTTCTTTTTTTTCTTCCTCATAAATCAGTTCTGAGTTTGTCAATTTCAGGAATACAGAACAAGTCCACTGTGCCCCCAAACATCATCTTGCTATGTATAAACAACCTATGTCCTCCAACCAATACCTCAACCAGAAATAAACTCGCATAAGGGATCCAATTTTTCCTCATCCACCATACCAAATACATTTGGCAATTAACAGGCATTGCCTGAACTGAGCCCATAATATCAACTGTGAGAACTACTGCCAAGTCTTTAGCGGCTAGAAGGTGCAGTGTTTTTTGCCTGAGCCGGAGGATGGCTTGAGGCAAACAAAACCTAGTAGGGAAGTCCTCCAAGCTGGTGAAGGTGAACAGAGATGCAAATCAACCCAGAAGGTTTTAGCCAGGTTTTCTCCCTGTGGCAGTGTCCTGATCAGTCTCATCTGGTGTCAGGGTAAAGCCAAAGGTAGCTACTCTTATTCTGAGCTCAAGGGGCAAGGTTTGATGGACCACTACACCACTACACTAACTGCAGTAGTATGATGCCAGGAGTTTCTTACGTTCTAAGAAGTCAGAGTCTTCAGAGGCCCCAGGAAAAGTGCATACAGTGTCAAATTTTCCTGGGATGAGAGGTTTTAGAATGCCCTCAAATGTCTGCTTGCCATAAAGAATAGTGTGCTACAAACAGATTCACTTAATTAAAGCTCCATTTTTGTAAGCAGAATAACCATACATACCCGTGTTAGCTTTTACTCTTCCAGAAATGAGGTCCTCCCAAACAGTCTAAGGACATTTCTGAGTGATTATATCCTCTGTTAGACATGCTATGTAAGTGTGTGTGTGTGTGCGCGTGTGCGCGCACGTGCATCTTTATAATTCTGTTTTTGTGGACGTTCTTGCTCCTGTGAAGGAAAAGCCACATCAAGCCATTTCACGGAAGTAGCCTATTATTGGGAAAGAAATTGTGAGCCTGTTACTGGGAAATAAATTCTGTTTACTCTCCTCCATTTCCGATGGCTATTTTTTTCTGTCTTTCTAGTCTTGTATTTGGCCTTATCTCATGCTTTGCTATTAAAACAAATGCACCATCAAGGCACCCTAAAATAAGTTAAAGTTTCACAACACCACCATGTCTGGCTTCCCAATCCTCACCGTGAGATGTACCCACTGGGCCATACAATTTGACAATAAGAAACAAAAACAAAACGCGCAGAAGTAAAAAAATGGTTGAAATATTCCTCTGGCTGCCCCAAATTCTAGGTAAAGTATGTGTCTTTTGTAAATTCTTCAATAAGATTACTTACATTTCCAATTCTAGTCTAAGCATTTGGTCAGGGATATCCACATGACAGTGTAATTGGAAAAAGAAATGAATGTTTGCCTTTGGTTTCATTTTATTGCTTCTCAGAAGAAAGCTCCATATAATAATTTTCTGGTCCAGTTCTCTGCTTTCCAACCATGGGGTGGGGAGGGGTGCTAAACGAGCTGGGAGAGGGATCGTGGGAAGACTGTGCTACATCTATACCATTTTCTTATTGTAATATACGTGAGGGGAATCTCTGAAGAGACTTGATTTTCTTTGATCCTCGTTTAAACACCTTAATTTAATTTTATAAACATCAAAACCTGGTTAGAAAGGATGACCGTTTCCCTACCAAAACCCCCCTGAAAATGTGTAAAAAGCAAACAAAAAACAATCCAAATTCTTTCAAATTAAAGTTTGGGCAAAGAGACAGGCTTTTTGAGAATTTGTCGTGGTTGCCTGCCTGCAAAAGGGGTCTATAACAGAGGAGGCCACATTTGGCGTTGAACTAGCTGCTTAAATGTTCTTGTCCTGAAGTCCCAGGGCTTCTTACCACAAACACTCTGGCAGCCCCGGTTTCATGCCGTTGCGCTTCTGTGAGTCTACTCTAGGTCCTGTGACGTCACTAAGCATCCTCTATTTTGTGAATGGGGATGTACAGGAAACCTAACTCTCTTCAGTCTGTGGAAAGGCCTGGAGTAGAGGTGGAAGGAAGCTGCTGAAGGCAATATTCTGGCATTGAGATGACTTCGAAGCAAGGAAGAACATTTGGCTTTAGCCACTTTTAAAGAATCTTCCCTCCACTCCTATCTTATACTATATAGATACTAGAAAATGTATCCCGGAGCTGGAAATCATTGAGTTATAGGCCTTCTACCTTTCTCTGTTTCGATCATTTCTACTGATGTTTAAGACTCAGCTCAAGTGACATTTCCTGGAAGCTACCCTCCCCAGCATCCGCTCTGAGATCTATCCCAGAATAGATAAAGGGCCCCTCTCTACTTTTCCCTTGCTTTCTGTGAAATCCTCTATTGCAGTATAATTCCACATTGAATTACAAAGTTATCATTGTCTTCCCAAATACGGGCCCCCCTCTGTCCGTTTCAGGGTGTATTCCCATTACTAGGCATAAGCCCTGTCCCTCATCAAGCATGTTTACTGGACTCAAGAATGATATGCTTAATTGTGCCTAAAGGTGATAATATTGTTTAAAACTGCATTATAAGTCAGAAAACCTTGCTTTGGTGCTCAGTCCGCTACAATTTTAGGCAAACCTACTAAAATTGGTCTTAATGTTCAAATCTATAAAAATTGGGAATAGTTAAGTTATTATCATTTACCATATAGGATTGAGGCAAAGATTAAAGGATAGACTGTAGGTAGAATGCTTTATCAAATATAAATGTATCAATTAGGTTTTCTTATTTTATCATTTTTGAGATTTCTGTATCTGTGTATCATGCAATCCCACAATATCTCCGTAAGGTAAGTACCTACTATTTTTCAGAGAAAGACCGAGAAGCACAAAGAATTTCATTAACTTACAGAAGATCACGTAGATACTAGCAGTGAAGCTTAGACCTGAACCCAAAGCCTCTTAGTCACTGATCTCAAGTGTTTCCTAACACTGTGTCCACTAAGATTCAACACGAGTGAGACTTGTTTCCAGCTTTTCCTTCAAGTCTATAGTGTAACAACAGCAGTTTACCCCTATATACTTCTAAGAAAAGTTCAATTTGATCCTGACCTGCCTAGTTCTCAGTGCTCTTATAGAGCTATTTCAGAGGATGCCTCTTTATAGGGGCCAGGAGTGGAATGCAATATCAGAAAGCTGTTTCTTAAAGTCTCTGACGTCAAGGACAGGTGGCATCCTTTAGTCTATGAGCAGTGCAATTGGAGTCAGATATTCTAAAGGTAAATCTCAGCTCAGCCAGTTAAGTAACATGTCTTAGAATGCAGCTTCGCTTTTTGGAAGCTCTTTCAGATTTTTTTCTCATCTCTAAAATTGGTGTAAAATCCTCCTCTTTTGAACATTACTGTGGGAGATTCGATGAGTCAAAAGTACATGAGAGCACTTTGCAAATTATACTGAAAGAGGGGCAAGTAACTATCACTTTTCCACGGATGCAAAGTCCCCTTCCAGCAAACCATTTAATATGTATATATGTACAAAAAGCCAATGAGATAATTTCCTAAGTATTATAACCAACCAGAAGTCCAGATTGCTATAGGAAATTGGTAAAGATTCATTAAGATGGCTGTTCAAGTTTGAAAGGGTAGACAGAGCACGGACATTGAGGAAGGAAAATGACATTGTTCCACTTAAAAGGAAAGTACAGTGTCCTTTCTTAAAGGCCTCCCAGCAATGCAGGTAGGCTCTCCTATGAGACACAGGGTATATTCAATTCAGACAATGAACAACCTCACTTAAAACTTACAAAATATCAAAACCATCTGAGAATATTTAAATATAGGATGATATTTTGAGTCTGTGATTCATTCCACACAGCCATATATCCCTGGGAATTTGGTACAGAACTTGGATTAGTGATATCAGTTACAGTTCTACTAAATCATCACCCTGCTCCACCAGGGATTAGTGTAGAAAGGAGCAACAGAAATGTGTCACCAATAGGAAAACAGAACAGACTTTTTACTTAAAGACAGCATAAAGACGTTGTTGGGAAGATCCCACTGTAACTCTCTGTGTGGAAGTGATAGATTCAGAAAATCCAAATCTCACCTGTGAACTAATAGGGAGGGAGCTGTGATGGCTCCAGAGGGCAAAGATGAAGGAAATAGAGCAGCACTGTTCACGATCTTCAGTCTTTGAGGAAGATGGGCCTTGTTCAGAGCACAAGTTCAGAATGACAGGACAGCATAAAATGCTACGGGTTTTCAAATAACATTAAAACAAAAACGGTGATACCAAATAGCCATATAAGTGGCCTTCCCCTGATTAATCACAGGATTCAAAGCTGAAGAACTGAGATTCGAACAGCCTCCTGGCAGGGATGGAAAAAATTTAACCTGACCTTAAAGAAAGAGTAGCAAAAAGGCATTTTCTATTTTTAGTGTTTTTGTAAGTAGTTTAGAGCTCCTCAGAAAGGAGTGAGGATTGCCAAGGAAGCTAATGGGAAGTAGCCCAGGGACTGGTCATTTCCTTAAGAGATAGGAACATCTATCTGAGAGGTTTCAGTAACATGAAAAGGAATGTGTGCTTTCTACAATTTTACTTTATCTTCAGTTTAGTAGGGAAAATGCACACACCTCACAGATCTGAAGTTTTGGGGGAACTGCTTCTGTCCACCTTCCTAGATAGCAGTAATGAATTCACACCTTAGATACAGATGGAGAAACCAAATTGTTTAACATGGAAACTGCTAAACTAGCAGTGGTCCAGGGAGCTTCCATATTAGGCTAAACCTGTCTTTCAAGATTTGTGGGCTCTGGTGAGTTTTTATGTATTTCTCCTTCTTATTTTATAATTACAGGATGCCCTAAGTGATAGTGCCCACATTTTTGAGCCATTTTATTTAAGTCCTTGTAGGTTTGATGCCTTTTGGCACATTCTAGCTCTAACCTCCTAAGAAGAAGCTTCTAGTAAGAGACAGGGATTGAGGTGAGCTGTAAATTAGGCACCTTTAAAAATGTGAACTAGCCTTAGGTTGGTCCTCACATAATGAGGTGGAAGACTCGGAGGATGGGCTTGAGAGGATAGATTCTGATGAAAGGAGCAGGATGTAGAGGTGAGGGTGTGCAGGAGATGATAACTCAGACAAGGCTGACTGCGTTCTGCCTCATACAGTTGTGCTTAATGATGGGGATATGGTCTAAGAAATGTGTGTTAGACAATTCTGCGGTTGTGCAAACATCACTGAGTGTACTTACACCTAGATTGTACTTTTCTATGACTGGCAGCAAAGTAGGTTTGTTTACACCAACATCACCACAAACATGTGAGTAGAGCCCTACGCTATGACATCACTAGGTGAAAGGAATTTTTCAGCTCCATTGTAATCTAATGGGACTACTGTTATATACGCAGTCCATCATTGATTAAAACGTCATTATGTGGTGTATGACTGTACTTGATTTTTGCAGGATGATGTTTTTACAAGCATGTGTGTAATTGACCATGACCGCAATTTTAAATAGTTTCTCATATAAATCAGCCAAAGTGATTTAAAAAAGTGATTCTTATCCAGAAAACTCCATATTTAGGTCTGCTTAACTGAGATTTTGAAGAAATCCTTTAAACCTCTCTGTGCCTTGGTTCTCCCTATATGCTAAGTGCAAATATTTAGCATGTTTTCAGGTGCACAGGTAAAGAAAGTATCTAGCTCTCCAAGAAGAACTGAGGAAATAACATGAGAGCTCAACATAACACAGCTTACAAATTCTCTGAGCTTCACCAACAGCCAAGGAGCAGAGCCTTTTCTTACATTCCTCCCAAGTTCTCTAGAGCATTAAGTTACAACCACTGGTTACCAACAAATTCTTTTATGAAGATAGCTATCAAAATCTGTTCAAACCATCTGTTTCTCTGGCTGTTTTTCCTTCATGTGTTCCTTGCTAACAACAAAAAATCTATTCTAAAATAACCAAGATGTTAAGACTGAAAATGCCAGAGGTATATATCCAGTTTATGAGAAAAAATTGCTTTCTAAAGAGGAGTTAGGTTTATCTTGTGTGGAGGAAGGCAGTGTTTCCACAAATATTATACTTGTGCTAAGAAAATAACCAACTATTTTCATTAAAAGAGTATAAGACAAGATTTGTATTCGTTCATGTAATTGAATTTAATGCTGCTGAAATTTGTCAGACCTGAAAGCTATTAAAGTGTAGACCATATTTTTATATGAAGAAAATTGCCTAAGAAATTGTCTCTCAGCTTATAGCAGATCTTCTGCTGACCTCAAAGGCCACAGGTCAATCATTCTCTGCATTTGCATAATGCCTAGCACCATAGAGTGCCACCAGGATTTTTTTTTTTTACTTTTGAGAGGAAGACTATGGGAGGCAGTCAATGTTTATGGAGAAGCCCTGGTTATGACTTGCCTACCAATTCAATGTTTTACATTTGGTGTCTGCTGTCCAGATGTCAGCGACTTACATTAGTTAACTAAAATGTGCAGCTGCTTGTGATTTCATTCTAGCCAATGGTTTTGCAAGTGGTTTTTCTCTCTCTGTAGTCAAGTAGCTCACTTTCTCACCTATACATCTCCAAGTCACATATCTTAAAAATTTCAGATTTTCTGCAGAACCTCCATTCTATATTTAAGATGTCCTTAACATGCCATCCTTCTCTCTCACCTGGGTTCACCTTGGTTGATGGACATATAAATCTCCCAAGAATTCTCCTCTAGGATGGCGCCATGTGGTATGAGTAAACTCACCCCTAAAATAGAAAAAGCCAAAAGGTTATTTGTAAATTTTCCAATTATCTTAAAAAGCACTTCAGTTGGACACCTTACAGATACTCACAAAGAGGACCACCTCATAGAAATTTGTGAAATCCTGATCCTTAGTTTATAAAGTCCAAATAATAACTGGGAAAATATCTGCTAACAGTGACATGAAGAAGGACATATTATTCGACTGTGTATTCTAATTATTTTTTTTATTTAGTCTTCCTAGAATTTTTTCATTCTCTTAAAAAACTGGGCGTCATGGACTATCAAACATATCTGAAAATATGAGTTTATCAGTTTATCAGTTAATCTGCTTCAAAATTTAAAAATGTGTCTCTCTAGTCTCTATTCATTCATTTCCTGCAAAGGTATCTGGGATGATGGGTGAGCAATGTAACATTTGCTAGAGGCTGGTATGAAATTGTCTTATAAATTGTGCATCTTAAAGTAAGTTTAGGAGATCAGTAGAGTACTGCATTTTGTTAAGAAAACTGAAGAAAGAAAAAGCCTGAATAAGCTTAGGCACCTCATAGTTTGTTGTATATTTGGTCCTATATTTGCAAACAGAAGCTAGGAAAGGTTAAGGTTAAAGGTGACTTAACTACGTTCGTGTCACTGTCAAACTGGAAACAAACAAACCAAAAAAAACCCCAAACAGTAAAATCATGTAATGCAGGGAGGAAAGGCACAGGAGGGCATATCACGCCGAATCTGAAATGTTCCCTCTCTTCTTGAATGCTGTGAAGTAAATATTTCACTTTGGCCAAGAGAGAAGAGCCTAGAGAGGGCAGAGATTCTCCTTAATGTAGCTTCTTGTTTATAAAAAATGAAATAGAGACACAATAAGATCTTTACAAAATAAAATCTCAAGGCATCCTTTTATTCTTTGAGTAATGCAGCTCTCACCTTTCCTCCTTTCATTAGAGCTAATGCAATCTCACAGAAAGCTTTCAGGTTGCTGATGATAATTTAAATCTAGAGATGGCAGACTTTACTGATATCCTTCTACGTGCCTGTTAGTTGCTATAGAATCAAGGAATGCAAGACTCATTGCAAAACAAGTTATTTGTGATTCACATTTATGAGCATTATTCAGTAACATGCTAGTTATCAGCAGCTGCTTTCACTAGCACTAAGAATGAGGCACATTTAAATCTTGCTTACAGCTTTTTCAGCAAGGGTATCCATTTATATTCTGGACCTTGATGCCAAGAGTAGAACTATAATTGCTATACTTAGGGGCCTCTGATCAGGCTTCTCCTTTCATTGTCCATTCTTCCTTAAATGTAGTTGCCAAATGAAGTGGCCTCCATAACTCCTTCCCTGCTGCTGAGCAGAAGTTGTAATACACGGAGCGTTCAGTGTGTGTGGATGTCAACCTGAATACACACCCTAGACGTTGTGTATTCGCTCCCAGTTGGACATAGTGCTTTCTCTCTGTTGACTCTCATTTAGATAATCTAGGCCATTATGACAAGAGGCTATTATCAAGCAATAATGTTATCTTAGGAAATTAACCCAAAAGAATAACTATATGCTCATATTTTTCTTTTCCTGTGTTTTCTTTAGTGCGGTATAATTCACATGCAATAAAATACACCATTTTAAGTGTACAAATTGAGTTTTGATAGATGTATGCTCTCACATAACCATCATTGCAATCAAGATACAGAGCATTTCCACTGCCACAAAAACTTTCCTCGTGCCCTTTAGAAGCCAGTTCTTTGACTGTGAGCCCTAATTGTCACTTTTTTGCTTGCTGACATGTTGATTAGTTTGCTTATCCTAAACTTGCAAATGAAACCATGGTGTAAAAAAAAAAAATGCAATAATGGCTTATTCCATTAATAACATGTATCACAATATCTGGCACAGAGTAGGCCCTCAAAAAACAAATCATGAATATATGAATGAAAGAATAGTATTCAAAATTATGTAAAAAAAAAAAAAAAAAAAAAAAAAGGCCAGGCTTTGAGATATGCTATATTTCATAAGTCACAAGGGCCTGAAGGTCGACTCTCAGTTAAAAATCAGAATATGTGTGTAGACTTTTGAGAAATATATGGAGAAATATATGGAGCAGATCACATCTCATTCAAATTTTTAAGTCAGCTTAATTCTCTGTTTCAAATGAAACATCATTTCATAATACTCCTAAATTCATCTTGGAATCTACAAGATCTGGAGCTTTAAATTATTTCATCTTTCCTCCAGTCGGAAATTGTATGATTATCCTTTGAACGTACTTCCTTCTTTCCAGCCAGACATGCAAACTGTATATGGAGACTGAAGATAGTCCAACAGA
The DNA here is from genome assembly GCF_902729225.1 of Pteropus medius. Lineage (NCBI taxonomy): Eukaryota > Metazoa > Chordata > Mammalia > Chiroptera > Pteropodidae > Pteropus > Pteropus medius. The sequence continues at coordinate 26,263,138 of NW_024354502.1, read as the reverse complement.
AGCAAGGGTTGTGGCAGGGTGGTAGTGTTGGTGGCAAGTTCTGTTTTATAAAGGATGAAAGGTACTGTGGGAAATCTTTATGCCTGTGGCCCCCTAAAGAAGTATCCATTTTGAATATGTCATTTACTAGTTATCTCTGATTAAAGAAAAATATACTCTTCCCCAAACTCCACCTGCTACCTTGACAGCTTGTTGTTTGATATGACACCAGAACCACCTGTCTGAGTTTCTTGTTTCATATTTTGCATAATAAATGATTTCTAGTGTGTGGAGACCACCCCAATCTTTTTGAGAGATCATTGCCAGGCACCAGACAACAATTTGGGATGGATAGCATTAGAATGATTTAATTGCTGTGCCTCGCTTCTCTACACTTTAGCTCCCTCGGGCATATTTTGCATTTATGTTCTGCAAATAACAGAGCATATGTTTCAATTCCTTACATTTATTTTTCCTCAAACTCATTCCCAGCGAACAGCTTCAATCTTGTGTGAGGCTTCTCGGTAGGAACTTTAAAAAATGCCCATCCACAGAGGAAGTGTTTGGGCATCAGAACTTTTCATTTGCAACACAGGTGCTTCTCAAGTCAGAATGGAAGAAAAAGAAAAATCGGTTTTCATCATGATTTCATCTCACTTTCTTTGATGAACATTAAACGGACACAGCCAATGAAAGGGTTGATCTCGCCATTCGCTCCAAATGTGTATAAACACACACACGTACTTACACAAATGAGGACAGGAGGAGAGAGAGGAGGAGTGTGGGCCAATTTATTCAAGCAGTAACGACTGAGAGCCCTTTGAGTGCCAAGCACTGGGTTAGAAGGTGGAGATATGACAAGTACATGATAACTCAATGTGCAACTTCTATGGTTACTTCTATGGTTCTGATGAATATATTCTATTCTCTTTGAAAGGACAGGGTTTGCATCTTTTAGTTTTCTTTTTCCAGTACCCACACTTCTAGTTCACAGATTCTTACAAAGAGAATATTTGGTAAGTATGGCTGACTGACACATTCTACATTGATCTATCTACTGATATCACCAAGGAGGAATACATCACACACTGACATTTATACAATGATGTGCATACATATTTAAACAAGGATCCTTACCACATCCTAAAACACTGACTAAGAGATATTTAAGGAATTGAAAGGTTAGAAAAAAAAAGTCATTATTAAGGCTGCATTTGAAGGCTACATGCCTGAAATGAAGATCTGAAGGAAGTGATTGATATAGAACAAGATAGCATCCATCAACTTGAAACAAATTGCAGTTTTAAGTCACTAAAGCTAATAGAGGGTCAGTCAACTAGAGTGGTAGCACCAGACTAGTCCAACTACAGATTACATTTTACAAAATGAAATGTTTCACTTGGAGAGGCTGGTTAGCTCTACTCTAGACAGAAGTCCGATGGGGCCCTGTGGTCCTGGCACGATGCTAACCTGTCGTCTAGTAACAACACTTGCTGACCCAGGGCACTCTTTTTTTCTCTCAGTAGCCAAGAGCAATTAGTCAAAGCACTACCTAATTCTCGTTGCTTAGAAATCAGAGGAGAGATTGCACTCTTCTGCCATCCAGTTAGGTGTTAGATGGCAACTCTGAAGACTAATCCATAGGTAGAATGCCATTTTAAAAGTGATCTAGGCTGTGTAACCTTAAGTATCCTTGTCAAAACAGCAACAAACAACAACAACAACAACAAAAACCTTTCTTTGAACAGAAAGGAGAAAAAATTTCTTGAGAACTAATTGTATTGGGAACTGAAATTTTAATTCAGAAGAACAACTCCATAATGATCCCTCATCATTGCCATCATAAAGTAACATTATATAAAGGTCTGTGGACACTGACAGTGTTTATTGGATCAGTTACAGAGGAAGTTCAATTCTGAGTGTCATTTCACTAAATTATCTACTAGGGCATAAACCATGTTTGGCTATAAACATGGTATTTGTCGGTCACGTCGAAGAATGTTCTCAGTGCTTACTTATCATGTTTTAGGAAATATATTTCAAAGGGGCTTAAACTCTGGTGACCATACAAATCTTTTGAGCAATATGGCTGTCAACTCTAATAGGACATCAAATGGTCTGTTTGGTCCACACTGAGATGAATACTGCAAAATCTAATCTCAGAGTTGGTTCTGGTTCGCTATTGTAAATAAAGTAGACCGATGGAGCCATGGTCTTCGTAGCTCTGACAAGGGGATGATAAACATCTTAAAAAACGAATCTGATGCGGTCTAATTGTATAAATACAATAATGTTTAAATAAATGTTAGAAAACACACAAGCGCACACTTACCACCCACCTGTATTTGGCATTACTAAGCGTCCTCCTAAATGGCCAAAGACCCCAGTTGTCCTCAGTTCTGTTCTTGTGGGGAGTGATGACAGATTCTGGATATAGGGCGTTTTATTTCTAGGATGCATTGTACTGAAGCTGCGGTTGTTCCCATGGGGAAAAGTCCCGGAATGGTTCTTGCCATGGTACTCGGCTCTCTCAGACACTCCCAGCGAAACCATGAATGAGCTCTGAACTTTGACTTTGATGTCTGACAAAGGGTTAAAGAGTGAGGACTCTGTCATGAGTTCCTTGTCCAGAGGATCCTGTAGACAGATGGGTCCACTGTATGTTCGGCTCACTGTCAGGTCTGGTTGCATGGAGGAATTCAGGAGCAGGGAGTTACCTGGTAAAAGAAAATTGATCTGTCACTCAGAAACTAAAAAGCACCAGTTGCCCCTTTACATCTGCTTCTACTAACTGCACAGCAACCAGTGTGCCTGCCTGCTCCTCCAATCAGAGCTAGCCATTCAGGGCCATTCGGTGTGTCTACAGTGACTCTTAGACTGGTCATTAGTGACCAGAGCTTTGGAATCTTGGAGTCTGGCTTTCACTAGTGATTCTCTGAATGCTACTGACAAAACAATTTTCACTTTCTAGAGTTCCTTACATGATATCTCTTTAAAATAAGTATTTCTGGCACTCCATCAGGCAACTAACTCAGGTATTTTTGTTTATGTGATTTTAACTGGCAAAGAGAAGCTTAAAAAGAAAGATGTTTTATGATCCAGTTTGGAGCAAAACTAACATCTGTTCATTTTAAATGGCAGGAGATGACACAGCACGGTGACTAGGTAGTGCTGTTTATAACCGAAGCTGCGCCAGTGCCAGAACGTCTCACGTGGAATTCTGGGCAGTTTCTGGTGCTGGGGAAGAAAATGATGTGTCCCCAGAGCAAAAGGGTCAGGAGACCTCATGAATCATGAGTCTTAGTAGCCAATTTGCTCTAATAATGCTTATGTCACCCTGAGAGGAAAAGGAGGCACCACACGGGGACAGGGAGAGACTCAGATTCTACACGATGACAGAAAAGAATGGCTTCCTTTCTGTCTCAAAACAAATGTGAAAAAAAAAACAAAACAACAAAAACATGAGAAATTGGACTTCCTCCTCTCTTGGGGCTTACCAATCTTTTCTAAGCCAAATAGCAAAACGAAGTGCTGTGATATTTTCTTGTGATGAAGTCATCTCATTTATTAGTAAATAACCAAACAACCCTCAGTCCCAAACCTCCCACCCCTATCAGTCCGTCAATGTGACATCTCAAATTGGAACCCAAACCATATTAAACAATTTTCCTTTGGGGCCTGACAAAAATGTTTAAAGTATGATATTTTTGAAAATGTTGCAATTCTAGGGCATATTGTATTAGCCTCTATTGTTTTTTCCATTTTCATAATTTGTAGCAACGCCAGCAGGAAATCTGTAATCCTGACATTTCCTACCTTTTGTTCTGATGCTCTAAGAATCCAAGATCACAGTGGAAGAGGTTCAAAGTGAAATGAAATAACCTTGAAGCTCAAAAGGCTCCTTGGTGATGCATTTTTTTCATGCTTAAGGCTCTCGTGCCAAGACACAGGCATAATCAAGGAACTGTGCTTTTTAACAGAACTGCATTGAAATCTATAGGTACCAGCTTTGCTCTTGGTATCATTTTTCTAGGAAAGAAGCGGGACTTAAGATCCATCTCACATCTGAAGAGTTGAGAACAGGAGTTTCCACTGAGACTTAAAAAACTGTATCCCTGAGTCTCATGATTATTTTATCTCGAGCCCTCACATTCTAATTTAATTTCTGGTTACTCTTTAAAAAAAATCTAACTATTCTTTAAAAACCCTCCTAACTTATGTGAAGTAAAAACAATTACTAGATTTAGACTTAAGCCTAACATAAGCACTTAAGTGGAAAATGCAATTATGATAGTAGGCACGTGTGATAGAGTCCACAGTTGATGAAAGTTGCCTGCCAACTTGGTTCAGTTTTGATCAAGGACAATCACTGAACCATCCCAAGTGTCTCTTTGGAAATCCTTTTTTTTAAAAAGTTTCTTGTCTAATTTAAGACTTTGAAGAGTCTCGCTCACCTTCCTGGGGCTCTGGCTATACGTGCTCAAGAAGTGATGTCTCTAAGACAATGGAGGTGGGAACCATATAAGTTTCAATGTGAGTGAGGTGTTATCAGAATGAATATGGGGTAGAGTGGAATTTTAATAAAGAATGTTTGCTTATATTACTAGTTTTGAGAGATTACTGGTCAAAAAATATCAAAATGGTAAAGTAAGTTTGTAAAGTCCACATATTCTCTCAGATTTACTATACACGTAAGCTCTGAGAAACCCCACACTAAGGAGATGTGTTTAAAGCTTATGCAAGTCTGCATTCCCCTAAGGAACTACCCCTCTTGCCTGCTTCCTGGCACACTGTGGAACACGCTAGCATCCTGTGCCAAGATAAGAGGAAGCAACCATCTTCTAGAACAATATTCAGTACATTTTTTGAGCACCTTCCATACACAAAGGGTTTATAACTCATGTTATTCTAGGTAATTTCATCCTCACCAGAACCCTTTGAGTTGGATATTAGTATTCTCATTTTACAGCTGTAAATTGAGACTCAGAAAATAATTAACTAGGTCACATAGCAATTTTGGACTCTTCTATATGACTTTGAAGCCTCTGAATATGTACACAAAACTCTCTACTACCTTTCCTCTGTTTTCAAGTGCGATGGTCTGAGACACTGATCTCTTTTTATTTGATGGAAATGTAATCCTAGTTTCTTTAAACATTTTTTTCTATTACAGTTAATATACAATATTATGTTAATTTCAAGTGTACGACATCATGATTAGACATGTGAATAACTTACAAAGTGATCATCCCAATAAATCTAGTACCCATCTGACACCATACGTGGTTACTACAGTATTATTGACTATATTCTCTATGCTGTACTTTACCGTGTGACAATTTTTATAACTGCCAGTTTATACATCTTAATCCATTCCCCGCTTTTTACCACTCCTGCAACTCCCCCTCCAATCTGGAAATCATCAATTTCTTCTCTGTATCTATGAGCTTGTTTTTTTTGTTTGTTTTGTTTTTTTGATTACACATATAAGTAAAATCACATGGTATTTGTCTTTCTCTGTCTGACTTATTTCACTCAGCATAATACCCTCTAGGTTTACCCATGTATCAAATGGCAAGATTTCATTCTTTTTTATGGCTGAGTAATATATCACTGTATATATGTCCCACTGCTTTATCCATTCATCTATGGATGGACACTTAGGTCGTTGCCATATTGTGACCATTGTAAATAATGCTGCAATGAACAGAGGGGCGCATACATCTTTTGAAATTAGTGTTTTGGATTTCTTTGGAAAAATACCCAGAAGTGGAATTGCTGGGTCATGTGGTAATTCTATTTCAATTTTTTGAGGAACCTTCATACTGTTTTCCATTGTGGCTATACCAATGTACAGTCCCACCAGCAGTGCATGAGAGTTCCCATTTCTTTACATCCTCGACAACACTTGTTTCATTTCTTGATGACAGCCATTCTGACAGCTGTGAGGTGACAGCTTATTGTGGTTTTACTATGTACTTTCCTCACGATCAGTGATGTCGAGCATCTTTTTATATGTCCATCGGCCATCTGTATGTCCTTTTTGAAGAAATGTCTATTTGGGTCTTCTGCCCCATTTTTTAAAAAGGTGATTATTTGATTTTCCTGGTGTTAAGTTGTATATTTTGTATATTAACCCCTTATGAGATAGATGAGTGGTGAATATCTCCTTCCATTCCATAGGTTGTCTTCTTGAATTGTTGATGGTTTCCATCACTGTGCAAAAATTCTTTAGTTTGATGTAGTCCCATTTGTTTATTTTTTCTTTCGTTTCCCTTGCCCAAGAGAGATTTCAAAAAAAAAAAAATTATTAAGAGTGATGTCACAGAGTTTACTGCCTATGTTTCCTTCTAGGGGTTATATAGTTTCGGGTCTTAAATGTAAGTCTTTAATCCATATGTGTCTGTTTTTATGCCAATATCAAGCTGTTTTGATTACTACAGCTTTTAGTAGTAGTATTTAATATCAGGTAGCATAACTACAATTTTGTTCTTCAAGATTACTTTGGCTATCTGGATTTTTTTGTGGTTCTATATAAATTTTAGGATTATTCTAGTTCTGTGAAAAATGTCATTGGTATTTTGCTAGGGATTGCATTGAATCTGTAGATTGCTTTGGGTAGTATGGACATTTTAACAAGGTTAATTCTTATCCATGAGCACAGGATATCATATCCTTCCATTTATTTGTGTCTTTGTCAATTTCTTCCTTCAATACCTTAGCTTTCCAAGTACAGGTCTTTCACCTCGTTGGTTAAATTCATTCCTAGGTTTGATTTCATTCTTTTTGATGCAATTATAAATAGGTTTTCTTAATTTCCCTTTCTGATAGTTTGTTATTGATGTATAAAAATGCAACTGATTTCTGAATATTAATTTTGTGTCCTGCTATTTTACTGAATTCATTTATTCTAATAATACTCCATTGGATTCTTTAGGGTTCTTTACAGACAGTATCATGTCATTTGCAAATAGTGAGTTTTACTTCTTTCCAACCTGGATGCTTTTTATTTCTTGTCTGAATTCTGTGACTAGGACTTCCAATACTGTGCTGAATAAAAGTGGTGAAAGTGTACAACCCTGTCTTGTTCCTGATCTTAAAGATAAAGCTTTCAGCTTTTCTCCATTGAGTATGATGTTAGCTGTGTTTTTATTATGTTGAGGTATGCTGCATCTATCCCACATTGCTGAGAGGGTTTTTTGTTTTTTGTGTTTTTTTGTTTTTTTTACCATAAATGGATGCTGGATTTTGTCGAGTGCTTTTTCTGCATCTGTTGATATGGTCGTATTTTTATCCTGCATTTTGTTTATGTGATGTATCATGTTAACTGATTTGCAGATATTGAACCAACATTTCATTCTAGGAATAAATCCCATTTGATCATGATACCTGATATTTTTAATGTATTGCTGAATTCAGTTTGCTAATATTTAGGATTTTTGAATCTATGCTCATCAGGGATATTAGCTTTTCTTTTATACTGTCTTTGGTTTTGGTATCAGGGTAATGCTGACCTTGTAAAATGAAGTTTGGGAGCCTTTCTCTTACACTTTTGAAGAAAAAATAGGTATGAATTCTTTTTTTGAATGTCTGGTAAAAAGTTACCTGTGAAGATATTTGGTTCAGGGATTTTGTTTGTTGGGGTTTTTTTTGATTACTGATTTAATTTCGTTAGTAGTTATCAGTCTGCTCAGATTTTCTGTTTCTTCCTGAGTTAACCTTAGCAGATTTTGTTTCTAAGAATTTATCTATTTCTTTCAGGTTGTCCAATTTGTTGGCATATAATTGTTCATAGTTCTTTATAATCATTTGTATTTTTGTGGTGTCAGTTGTCACTTCTCTCATTTCTCATTGTATTTATTTGGGCCCTCTCGTGCACATGATGAGTCTGGCTAGATGTTTATCAGTTTTGTTTATCTTTTCAAAAAACCAACCCTTAGTTTCATTTATCTTTTTTACTATTTTTTTCTTAAACTATTTCATTTATTTCCACTCTTATCTTTATTATTCCCTTCCTTCTATTCACTTTGGACTTTCTTCTTTTTTAGTTCATTTATGTATAAGGCAGATTGTTCATTCAGCTAACCTATGTCATTTGTTTGGAGCATTTAGCCTATTTAAATTTAAAGTAATTATTGATAGGTATGTAGTTATTGCCATTTTATTAATTGGTTTCTGACTGTTTCTGTAGTTTTCTATTCCTTTCTTATTCTCTTGTATGTCGATGACTTTCTAGAATGTTATGTTTGAATTAATTTCTCTTTATTTCTTGTATATCTTTTATAGATTTTTGGCTTGTGGTTGCCATGTGCTTCTTTATACCAAGCTACATTCATAGCAACCTAGTTCTTGTTGATGGTCACTTAAGTCTGAACACATTCGAAAATCAATCAACCCCTCCACATTTATGTTTTTATCATTATATTATTGTGTGTTTGTGTGTACCTCTTAATTATTCTGATTACACATGATATTCCTACTTTTGCCTTTTAACCTTTGTACTAGTTTCATAGTTGGTTGATTCACTGCTTTTGTTGTGTTTGTCTTCAAGGTTTTTTTTCTTTCTTATATTTTCTCACTCATGTTTTTGATCTTTTTCTTTTCCTAAAGAAGTCCCTTTAACATTTCTTGTAATACTGGTTTGGTAGTGATAAACTCCTTTAGTTTTTACTTTTTTTTGAAACTTTTTCTCTTCTTCGATTCTAAATGATAACTTTGCTGCATAGAGTAATCTTGGTTCTAGGTCTCTATTTTTCATCACTTTGAATATTTCATGCAAATCTCTTTTGGCCTGCCAAGTTTCTGTTGAGAAACAAGCTACAGTCTTATGGGAGCTCCACTATACATAACTAACTGCTTTTCTCTTGCTACACTTAAGAGTCTCTCTTTGTCTTTAATCTTTGGCATTTTAATTATGATGTGTCTTGGTGTGAGCCTGTTTTAATTCATCTTGTTTGGAACTTTCTGTGTTTCCTGGGCTCATATGTCTACTTCCTTTGCCAGGTTGGGGAAGTTTTCTGTCATTATTTCTTCAAATAGGTTTTCAGTTCTTTGCTGCTTTTTCCTCCTTTTGGTACCCCATGATGCCAATGTTAGTACACCTGGTGTTGTCCCATAGGTCTCCTAAACTATCCTTATTTTGTAAATTCTTTTTTCTTTTTGTTCTTCTGATTGGGTGTTTTCCACTACCTTGTCTTCGGATTGCTGATTTGATCCTCTGCTTCATCAAATCTGCTTTCGATTCCCTCTAAAGTATTCTTAATTTCAGTTATTGTATTCTTCATTTCTGACTCATTCTTTTTTGTGTTTTCTATCTCTTTGTTGAAGTTCTCACTGAGCTCATCTATTCTGCCCCTAAGTTCACTGAGCATCATTATAACCAGTATTTTGAACTCTGTATCTGGTAGATTGCTTGTCTCCATTTCATTCTGTTCTTTTTTTGGAGTTTTGTCTTGTTCTTTCATTTGGAACATGTTTCTTTGACTCCTCATTATGACTGACTCTATGTGTTTGTTTCTGTGTATTGGTTAGGTCTGCTGTGTCTCCAAGTGTTGGCAGGATGGCCTCATGTAGTAGGTGTTTTTGTGGGGCTTAGTGGTGCAGTCTCCTTGGTGACATGAGCTGGGTGCTCCAAGGCACTTCCTTGTGTAGGTTGTGTCTGACCTCCTTTTGTTGTTTAGCATTGATCGCTATTGACACATCAGTGGCGGGCGGGGTGGGGGAGGCGGGCAGGGGGAGACCGACCTGTAGGATGACTCGCTGTGAGAAATGGCCATCACTATAGTGGACAAGTTGTTGTGCGGGGGCTGACCCAACAGTGTGCGATTGCTTTAGTGTGGTTCTGGGGCTTGCCAGGTTTGCCCTGTGAGTATGTTGTTCGTGGAGCTGTTTGGGTGATGTTCTGGCATTGTCCGAAGCTGGCCACTGGGTGTTTGATTTGTGGAGACTCTTGGGAGAGGCTTCAGTGAAGGCCAAGGTCAGCCTGTGCCTATGTCCTACCTGGGGCCACCTGTTAGGATCTAGAAAGTGATCTATGGTAGGCTGCTTGACCTGAGCTGGACTTGGAGGTACCTGGGAGAAGCTAGGCTGTGAACTGAGGCTGGCTGCCACTAGTGTCTGACTTGGGGCCTCTTAGCAAGAGGTATGGAGCACACAAAGGCCAGCTGCTGCTTGTCTGGGGTTTGTGGACCTTTAAGAGATTTTAGGAAAGTCTTCAGATGAGCCAAGGCAGGCTGCTTGTGTGAAAAAGCTGCTGGAAGCTACTCAGGCTGGGCAATCAAGTAGGATGGGGCGGGGTCTTGGAATTACCAGTACAGGGTGAATGATGTAGCCAAGTTAATGGAGAGTTCAGATTTGGCTGCCTCCTGGGCTTGCTGGCTGGGCCAGGAGAGGGCTCAACAGAGGAACAACGGCATCTGCCCATACTGCTGTCTCCTGAGAAAGCAACCCTTATTCCTGGCCCTCCAGACCCGGCCTTGAAGGTAGTCAATCCTTCCCATATGTCTCTAGTTCTTTTTTAAGCTGCTGCTGCTGTGCTGGAGCTCAGGGTAAGCTTGAGAGCCTGTGCATTGTTTCTTTAAAACCCCTTGCCCCTCAGGGGGGACCTCTATAGCCAAGATATCCCTTCCGTTTCTTAACCACCACACCATAGGTGTGGGGCCTGACCATTGCATGTCTCTGCCCCACCTACCAGTCTCAACATGTCTTCTTTATATCATTAGTTATAGGAATTCTGTTCAATTGGTCTGCAGGTGTTTCTCAGTGATGGCTGTTTTATAATTTAGTTGTAATTTTGATGTGGTCATGGGAGGAGGCAAGCACAGTGATTAACTACTCTGCCATCTTGATTGGAGGTCTCTATTTCTAGGTTCTTATGTATTATAAAGATCAGTTGTTCACTGGCTTCATTTCTAGTTAAATCATGTATACTAAACCCTATATGAAGTCAAGCAGACTCAGACCTGAAACTTTGGATCCCAGGAGTGGCGAGTGGTAAAGCATTTCATCTATCTCAGCCATCTCCCTATTTCTAGCATGCTTGGGTTTCCACTTTAGAAGCTGGTCTGCACTCTGTCACTGCCAAGCCATTAGACTTCTCCTCCTGTTGTACAGGTGCTATTGACATGCAATAAACAGAAATAAACGTGACTATTGATGATAAGGGTCAATGTAAAAAAATTTATCCACTGAAGTTTCATTTCTTCTAAAATAAAAATTGTATGTCTCATCCCTCTCTTGCAATCAGAAATAGATTTGGTTCACATAAGAGAATTAAATGACTGTTTTGAAAATGAGTATTGCTATAGTTTGATATGATAGATTATCCTTCCCCCATGACGAAAGATTGCCTGACTTGGTAACAGCTGAAAATCATTTAGGCTGGGAATTTCATTTTTTCCCTGGCTAACTGACCCATCGTATATCCTCTAAAGTCCTTTTACTAATTTAAAACAGAAGTACAAAAATAACTCCACATAATAAACAGTTTAATAAATATGCCTAGGAGCTTGTGAAATAGTAGTTGGTCCTAAGCTTTGAAAAATCAGTATTTTAGTTAACTAAATTAAATATACATCCTCAAAGCAGCCTTGTTAAAATAGAAAGTTGGGTAATGTGAGATGGAATAGCTTAAAGTATTGCTAATGGTAAATCGAGAGCCATTTGTCCTTACACTTAAGCAGACTATGCCATTGAGCCAGGTTTCCTACTGTGTGAAGACAATTTGATAGCGCCTCCCAGTGCCAAGAGCTACGTTCACACAGAGCCAAAGAGCATGGGGGTCCTGTGTGAGTGTAGTCTATGGTCCTGAGGACAAGATATTGCGGGAACCTATGCTGCTGACCTTGACGGACTGTTTTGAAGTTGAAGGTCTGGAAGCCACCTGTCAATGCAGAAGAGTCAATGACGTCCACGCCATAGTCACTCTGGCTCCGTCTATAAAGGGTGATGCCAATGACCAGGACTGCAACGGCCACGACTGCAGCGCCCAAACCCGAGTACAAAGCAATGTCGCTGGCATTCTCAATGCCTGAAAGACACAAGAGAAATCCTAAATGGCCAACATGGGCATAGAGCCAAAGAGCCACCCCGGGATACAAAATGAAATGTTATTGGATTTTTGGAGCTAATGCTCAGAGAAAATGACATATGCAGTTAGCCACAAGTTGTATTCTCTTTCACACAATAATCATGTTTCTAAAATACCTTACATAAATCAAAGGGATGCTAGTCAAGTATCTTAACTGCATTAAGGTAGCTTACCATGTAATAGAATCTTGAATCAATTTTTCAAAGAATATAATATTTTTCAAGCAAAAAAAGGCAACTTCTTAATTACTTGTTTTAGGAAGTCAAAAGTGTTTTTTTTTTTAATATTTTATTTTTACTTTTTATTTGAGGGAAGACATGAGACCCACATACAATGACAAAATATGGGTGAACTGCTCTACTTGTATATGACCTGGGGCACATGCATTCACAGAGAACAGTCTGGGGTGAGAAGATAACACATGGTCTATGAGTTGAGAGAGAGAAGACCAGAGCTCACAACGATGACTTTTAGCTTTGGCACACGCCATTCAGTTTAAGAGAACATTGACGACATTGGTTTAGGATATAAACAGTTATGAGAGTTTTCTGTTGTGAGATATGAAAAGGTTTTGGTCCTAGGTGCTATTATGTCCATGGTAAATGTTTTCTAGCACCAATTAAATGCTAGAGTCTAATACTTTTTTTTGCGGAAGAGGACTGGTATCTAAGAGGGCACATGCTGTTTCTCCCATACCTCTCCTACTCCATCCTATTGAATGCATGGGCAAAGCAAAAATAAAAGCGTTAGTTTGAATTTAGAATGTGGCTGTCTCCCCATCCCCCAAGATATGTCGTAGCCACTTTTCAACTCTTTTGCTAGATGCACATTGGGTGTGGTTCATTCCTAGAGAGATTCATAAGGGCTATTACAATTCAGCATAAAATTTATCCAATGCTACACAATCCTAAATGAGGTGTAATCTTGGAAAGTATATAGAAGTGGAAGGTGGCAAATGCTAACTGTGTAACTAATCTCCCTACAGATTATGTGGTCAGTACACTCAATAGGTCCAAAAGTAATTGCTGTGTCATCCTGTGTTGGGCTTAGAGGATAAAATAAAACCATGATATATTTACCTTGTAATTGCATCACACTTACTATGCATTCACCTCACCCTAATATAATACTTATGTTATCAAATGAGCAATACTAACCACACAAGTAAAGTGAATTTATTTTCAACAAAGTTAATGAATTGTAAAATAAAGTGCTGCCAAATTAAAGCATAAACAAGGAAATCAAGCAGAACTTGTTTGGTAATAGGGCAGTAAACGTATAAAAATAATTTGTAAGGGAGAGCACGACCATCTGAAAGAACAGGATCTGAATGGTCAGAAGATTGTCAGACACTTTTAATAACTACAATAGCCTAGGAGGCGTTGAGAAACAGGGTGTGACTTAAGCTTTAGTTCAACTCCATGATGGCCCAGGTGGGAGAGGGATAGGGATGGGGGCTTCTGTGGTCATCTTCTCTGACCACCCAGAACCATGGGCATGATGGTTGACGCCAACTCCAAAGTTCCAATGTCTGCCTATGTCACATGGGGAAGGGAGAAAGGCAGCTATCATCCTACTTACGTCTCACCCTCCCTTTACTCAATTCAGTTCCTTGGAGGGAATAATTAATTATGCTCAGAGGGGAGAAAGGACACAAAACAGGGCAGATACTGTAAGCCAGGGGCAGCGAGAGAGCTTTGGACTGAAACCAATTGGCCTTTTCCCCCTTCCCTCCAGTTCCTTGAATACTGATGACTGATGACACTATCATCTTAAAAGGTGTATCTGGGGAGAATACACCTGCTCAGCAACTGAGCACATACAGAGAAACAGCCTGGCAGTGTACTGAATGCAGCTGCTCTGTTGCTGAGTTGGCAAAGTACAGACAAAGACATCTTTAGCTTCCCAGGTACTACAATAGGAAGGACCAGAGCCAAGAAGATGACTAGGGAAAAATACTTCTGCTGAAAATGGACATCACTGGCCACTAACATCTTGAGATAAAACTGAGAAACAGGAATAAATTGTCTTTGCTCCTCTGAATTTTTATCTTTTCTGTATGTTTCCACCTCCTTGCTACCCAGGTAACCAGGTAACCAAAATTCTCTTCCCTCCAGATGCAAATCTTGTGTTTAGGAAAGAACTCTACATATGCCTCAGATTGAGGTTTAAATGGAATTGAGGTTTGATATAGATCATTGTGTTTCCTCTCCCAGGGATGTATGCAGAATCTATTTGACTTATATACAGGGAATGAAATACTGAATTACAGAATTTTTTAAAAAAATGAGTAGAGGGACTTTGGGGATAGGATGGGGAAAAAAGACCTGTGTGGAGAGCACTGCATCCTTATAAGGCTCACCCTGGCACTTGGTGGGACAGTCTGATCTAAAAGCCAGAAGTCAATGGACTCCTACAGAAAGATAAACAAAGTAGTATTTATTTTACAAGAACAATCCGTCTTGGGAATTAGAAAGTTCAGGATCTAATATTTTCATTCATTCAACAAATATTTGTTGAGAGACAACCATGCAATGGAAATGAGATGCGTGGATGAATCAATGCCTGGTCCATATTCTCAGTTATCTCTTGTCTGAAAGTGGTAAATCCTGGTATCCAGGTGCAGCTACAGAGGTAGATACCAGTACTCAAAGCCTCATGTATATGTCTCAAAAGATTTAATTAGACATCCTTACCCACATCTCAAATTCTTCTAAAGTTGGGACACAGTGCTTCTTCTTTCTCTTCTCTTTTTCCTCTTCTCTACCTTTTACTTCACCTCATTCTTTTTTTCTCTTTTTTCACTCTCTACTCAACTATTGTTTAATCTGTCCTTCCAGGAAAGTAGAGTGGTTTTCCCTATGAGGATTTCTCCGTGCTCACAGACATCATCCATTAGCTTTGCACATGTGTTCAGGACTGGCCCCTGCAGAACCTGAGGTTTGGTTCCACATTTGCCACTACAATCTCATGAGAGAAGGGAGAAAGCTCAGGGTATACGTGTCTGTGAGCACATGGGCACTTGGAGGGGTGCCGCTGCAGAGTCATCATACATGTGTGCAAGTGTGTATGCATGCACAACGGACACACACTCAGCTCCTGTCAGAAGAACATCAGAAGCCAGTACTGCTCCATCCCAGGGGAATTGTTCTAGCAACATGACTACCAGGTACAGGCACTTCCCAGGGCCTGACAGTTTCTCCCCATTCATTCCTATATTCTTGCTCTCCTGTGCTGTACTGCCATACACCCCAAAATCAACTGTAATTAATTTCTTGCTAGGTAGATGCCTCCTAACTAAAGGACCTGTGTATTTTCAGTGTAATATGCGCCGCCCGCCTCCCCACCCCCACCCCACCAGACATCTGGGCACTACTTGTCAGGTATCAGCTCAAGGTTCCCCTCTCCCAAGAAAATAACTCTGTCTTGGCCAATCTAGCCAATCCTGTCAACCTATGGTCTTCTAAGCTCTTATGTCATTTACGGTTCCTAGAGCTCAGTTTGGATCATACTTTTTATTATTAATTATCTGAATGCCAATGTATTCTTCCTAACTGCTTTAAACTCTTCGACAGCGGTATCGTCTCTATAATTTCCCACAGACATTTGCAAATCATTTTGTGCAACTATAGTGATTGCTTGCCTGGACTCAAACTGTGGGAAGAGAAGTATTAAAGGAATCATAGTCTCCTGTTGATTTTAGAACCCCCTGCCACAGGGACTCTCTTTTTTCTCTACCTTCACACACACGTGTTTATACCCGTCTGCTTGCTCGCACGCACATGTGCTGCTGGTTTGTTTGCTCAAAGTGGTTTCCAACAAAAGTGCTGATACCTGTGACTGATCAGGTTATTCTGCTTTTTGTAAGCACAGGATACTTTTCTCTGATTTTGTTTCATAGACGAAGCTATACATCTTAATGTCTTATTGATGTTTTTCTTGTGTTTTCATCCCTATCTTCCTCTATCCAAGAGTTACAAAAGCTTTAGGGAACGTTTGGAAGGACCCAACAGATGGTAGACTTAATTGTTGTATACAATGTACAGGTTAGAGAAAAAAACCAACATAAAACCCAAGAACTGACAGAAAAATCACTTGTAGTCCAAATTATTCAGAAAGTACTGAGGAATATGTTCAATAGAGAGTTGGAAACATGGAGCGGAAATATTTATGGGTTCATTTGGCCTGGAAAAAGAAAGCTGTAAAGTGACTATGGAGAACTTTAATGCAGGAAGGGTTGTTACAAGAAGAGAATAGGTCCACAGTAGGTGCTCAATGACCCTTCATTTACGATGAAGCTAGTAACCACCTCTTCCGCCATCTCTAACAAGCAATGAAAAGAAGGACGTGGCCTTTTATTCTAGCAATTGGGACTCTGGTTAGATATTAAAATGACCTTTTCTATAGTGAGGGTTGTTAAAAACTCATACTGTATTTCTGAGGGAGACTGTGAAGTCTCCTTTCAGGAAGTGTCTGAAAAACAGCATGACTTAACAATAGTCTGCAGTTATTTATTTATTTTTTTGGTCAAAGCTAGTGAGAAGAGTTAAATGACCTTTCAAAGCACCTGGGAACTTCATCGTTCAAGGAGTAAGTATTAACAAGTGTGATGCCTTAGTTATTTGTAATAACCAGTGTCCCCAAATGATTAAATAGAAGGGCCGTTTACTTAGTTTGCCATTCTCTCTTCTCATGACACCATCTGTAAGACATAGTAATGATACTTACTAACGAACATTTAACTTAATAACCATGTTATCAGCTTAACTATATATCAGATCAGAATCTACTTTACAGGATTAGACAGCTACCCCAAAATTAATAAAGAAGCTCAGCAAATGCCTTTCAAAACATAGGATATTCTGTTTTATCTCCTATTAGATATTGGAGAATGACCATTGATCCCCTTTCAGAAAAAAACAACCTGAATTGGTATATATGAGTCAGTGAATTACTAAGGAATCCTCACAATAAATATTCACAAAGAGGAGAGTGAGAGGCAAACATATGGAAAACTAAAAGAACCAGCTACTGTGCTGGACTCCCAAAGAAGGCCAGGAAACAGCCATCTCAGGACACCCACCCCCATCTCCACCCCAGCCCAGGCAGTGCCCTAGACACAGAGATGTGGCAAAATATTTAATTGCAAGTCGAAATATGATATAACAGAAGTTATTGTTAGAGTTTATACTTGCTATCATCGAAAAGCAACATATTTTTTTCTCTTTAACACATGAGAAAATAACTTTTAAATGGTTAGCATGGTCAGTGACTGCGAACGATTCTAATTATATATTTGCATTGCTTGGAATTGTATAACCCCTTAACCAATCAACATCTCGGCTTCTTTTCCAATCTCCCATCCTCAAAAACCTCATCGTCGTTATTGTGGTGATTGTTGTTTTACTGTTGTAATAAATGACAATAGCAAATTTTTAAATAGCACTTTATGCCAGGCACAGTTCTGGTACTTTACACTTAACTCATTTTAATCTTTCAACAATCCTGTAAAAATGTCCCCATTCATATGTGTTAAACCGAGGCAAGAAAAATCACATTCTTTGTTCAAAGTCTTGTGATTGGAAAGGAGCAGAGCTGGGACTCAGTCACTGGTAGTCTGGCTCCAGAATCGATAGATTAGGACAGGCTCTGTCCTTATCCAGCAGTTAACCTCTGTCCTTCTGATCACATTGCCTACCTACTCTCGATGACAAGAGTAACCCAGTAACTGAGCACTAAGCTTCTCTCAATTCTCAGAGAAGTTCTCAATTCTCATCTTCACAACCAAATTTATTTGAAGTAGGTGTTATATTGCCTCTTTTACAGATATGACATAGATTCAGACAAGGTAGAAACTTACTCAGGGCTTTGCAATAAGAAAATGGCAAAGCCAGATTTGAACACCGATCAATCTTCACTCATAAGCTGCTTAACCATTATGCTGTATGGCTTTCTTGCCTCTTTGCTCTGCTCTGTATATGCCTGTTCCCAGGTTAACTTGCTGAAGCAAGTTATAAAACATACTGGCTTGTATCACCAAAAACTCACGCTGCTCAACCTCACCTGGGCCTTCTTTGTAACTGAATAATTATTTTATTCGTCTTCTATGACCAGATAATATTTTTCATCATAACAGTTACTCTGAACTTTGTTTCCTTTCTTCAAGACCCCTACTTCTCACCTTGCCCTTCTTTTAGCTGGGGGAGGCGGAGGGGGGGGGGCATACAGTTCTTACATGACTTCCCTCCTCTACAACTCAAAATTCCTCTGCTCCTTCATGCATTTTTCCTTTCCTTTTCTGTTCCCTGAAGAGCTGCTCTTCTTCTGTGTCAGGACAGCTCGGATCCCGCCCTCTTTTCCTCCACAGGGACCTGGCCTCATTCATTATTCTCTTTTGGTCTTGCATCTTCAAACTTTTCCTCCAAACTTGAGCCTTGCCCTCTCCCTGCAAATATAGTATAGCCTCCCTAATCACCTCTCCCCAAGTTCTTCCCCCAACTTACTCTCTGATCAACTAATTAAAGATGCAGACTTCTTTACATCCACGCTCTTCTTAGCTTTGTTAAAAAGACCTTTAAGCATTTTTTAACGTTAAACATTTCTTAATGCATGCTCCATATTTCCCCTAACCTGTAAATCCCTATCCCCGTTAAAAGTAAAAGAATAAATAGAACACATGTATATTATGAGAAAATGTTTTAGAAAGTGTAACAAGTTACACTTTGCAGAAACTTCTCCTCCAATCCTCCAACTACCTTTTCTTCAAAAGTAACCACTCTGGATAGTATCTTTGAGACTGTTCAGAAAAAAAATGTAAATGTCCTTCATTTGTTTTTCTTTATTTTACTTTACCTTAAAGGCTCCAGATTATACTTCCTTTATACTACTTTGCCTTTTTTTTTAATGTACAATATCTTGTAGATCTTTCCTTATCAGAATGTACAGACTCATTTAATTTCTTTTTACATTCATCTAGCCCTTTGCAAGGTGTAGAATAATTTGACAAGTCCATTATTTCTATATCATTTGATTGTTCTCTTATCCTTTAAAGTCTGTCTCTTTGACCAAACTCCTGTCCCCTCTTGAAGGTTGTTTTCAACCACTGCATCAACAGCAATGTTCTGTCTTATTCTTCACCACTGCTCTGCAGCAGTAAACAAGAATAGTTAACCCTCCTTCTAGAAAGGAAAAAAAAGTCCCTTAAATTTGATTCTCTTACCTTCTTTATTATTGTTTAGTAGCACTTCATTCTCACAGTTCTTTAAACAGGCTTTAAAGTTCAGTTCTTGCCCTTTTCCCTTTCTCTATGCTCATTTAATGGGATAATCACTCACATATTAGCAGTGCTAACTATTCCCTAGATACCAGTTTCAAATAAAGATCTCCTCACTCATCTCCTGTCTGAAGACCTCATTCCATATTTATGTCCTGCTCAATGGACACAACCACCTGCATATTGTGCTAACATCTCAAATTTTCATCTGATTTACAAATTCATTATTTTTATCTCTTCGAATATTTTTTTTGTCCGAATTCCCTCCTGGTAATGACAACACCAGTCACCAGACTTGAGACCAAAGAGTCATCTTTCATTCTGTTTCCAATAATCCCTTCCCCAAACCACTAACATGCCTTATTGACTATACCTCGTGTGCCTCTCACATTTCAACTTCAACAGGAGAGACCCTAGTTGACACATTGCACAGTCTCATCTTACCTGGTACCCATGCTCCCAGTCTTTGAACACGCTGAATCATTTTACATGTGGATTACTTTTCCCAAATATGTTCTGTACTGCCACTCCAATACCTTCTTTCAATGACTTTCTAGTGTGTATTGAGTCAACTCCAATAGGGATTTATCTTACAGCTCAAGACACTTTATGCTCTGACCCATCCTGTTTTCAACTGCTTTTGCCCACTTCACATCCATATGGACCCTACTCTGGCCAAATCCTATTACACATTTTTTCAAGTACACCTCGTACCTCAGTGGACTTTTTTTCCCCCTCCCCTTTTACTGAAAGGCTCTCCCCTACAATATGTTTAAATTCCAACTATTCTTTCAAGAGGTAATCTAATTAATAAGATATTGTGTGATAGCGCACATTCAGACATGTTTTATTCCTTTTTAAGTAAATTTGCAGATTTAGCAAGTAAAAATATGACACAGTTAAATCTGTATTTCAGGTCAACAATAATTTTAGTATAAGTATTTCTCATGCAATATTTGGGACATGTTTATGCTAAAAAAATCATTTTTGTTAACCTGACATTCAAATTCAAGTAGGGGTCTTCTGTTATCTATAACTCTACCTTTGGAAAGAACTGAGCTTTTTTCTCATCAGATAGGAAGACTAAGTTAAAATGGGGGATAGTCAAAAAGAACAGGATTTGAACTCCAGCTCTTGAAAAAAATAACTTCACTTTATTTAATTCTCTATTCTAAAAATGGAAGATATAAACTCCGTAAATTTTGAATATACTAACAGGTAGAAAGATATGGGGCCTCTGAAGTCACATTTTTAACAAGTAACCTGGGTTATTGTGATGCTGAAGAACATATTGGTCTGTCACTTATTTGTTGTGTCTGTGCTTGGTTCTGAGGTAGTTAATAAACAAAATCCTAAAATATCCATTAAAGGTACAGTCACTGAGATATCACTGAAAATAGTAGTAAGAAAAGGCATATACTTATGATGGGATAAAAATTAGATTAAAACATTTGAAGGTGGTAAGAAAATTACAAATGTTTAACATACATATGGACTGAATTGCTTCACAGTAGGAAAGATTTTGAAGGACAAAGCAAGTCATGCAACTTGTGGAAAGTGCTGTAGGTATATAATTGAGAATAATCAGTAGGGAATGAAGAAAAATGATGGGCAAAATAGAAAAAAAATGTTTTTTAAAGCATAGTTAGAAGATCAGCATCGATGCCATGCCAGTAGCCTGACGTTAGAAGCGCCTAGAAATTTGTTGGGAATTTAAAGGTATGGCCCAAAACCAGTACTATGGTTTTGAGGTTATTCAAGTCTACACAGCCTGAAAGAGAATGTTCAAGTTACCAGTAGATGTGATATTCTGGGAAAAGATGCAGAATGGAATGTGTGTGAGTAAGGCGAAGAGCATATCTAGTTTTCACACTTTAAGGACACATTCGGGCCATTCCCTGATGAAGATGATACCGGGAAGCATACCTTTTGGGTTTTAACCTAATATCTAGCACAGACTATTAAAAACTGTTTCCTTACTTTTCTTTTTCTCAAATCATTTATCATACTACCTTGTATTGAAGGTGTGGGGAAGAAGCATTTTTTATTTTTTCCTTCATGTTTCACTGGGTCAAGAGTACATAGAATAATTGTACAATGAGTATCTACTCCATGAATAAATAAAAATGAATATATAGAAGCAGAGTCATTATTTTCACCTTAACAATAAAAGGCCCAGCGAGGAGTTAGCAGGAAGACGTAAGACCACAAGTCAACAAATATTTATTGAACATCTAATAAATACTAGGCACAGTGGTAAATGCTACAGGTATAAGGATGAATGACTAAACTGTCTTGCAGAAGACACAGATTATGTTTATTAGAAAGAGAATCCAGGCCAGTATAAAGGCAATGGAAAAATAGTATAGAAATAGGGAAATAGTCTGATACTGGGCAAATTACAGGAGCAACTAATCCAGACTCGGGGGGCAGGTAGTAAAGGTCTGCCAGAAGAAGGGACACCTAAGCTGAAATCTGAAGGGAGAATAAATTGAACAGGTTTAGAATTAGGTTGAGGGAAAAACCTTTCAGGCCGAAGTAACAGATTATGTAAGGTATTATATGCCCAAATAGGCATACGGTATTCAGAAAACTAAGAAGCTTTGTTTGGCTGAAGAATATAGGAAGAGGGCAGGAAGGAAAATACCTAATAATTAAGATGACTGAGTGAAGCTGATATGACTAAAAAAAGTTGAGACCAGATCATAAACATATTAAGCACTTTTGGCTTTATCTTAAAAATAATGATGAGCTATTGAAGAGGTTTAAACATGCAGGTGACACCAAAATTTATATTTTAAAAAGACCAGTAAATGGATGTAGGGCAAGACTGGAGACAAGGAGGAAATCGTAGAAAACTTGATTAGGAATGAAGATGGCCTGAACTTTTAAACTTTTCATCTGGGACACCATTTTGGTTTTTCTTTTATTACGCTGGCTGTTTTCTGTCTCTCTGCAGTAACTTCTGACCTTCTACATCTAAATGTTGATACCCTTCAGGGCTCAGTCCTCAGATCGCTTCTGTTCTCTATTCACAATCATTATCTGGTGATCTCATTCAAACTAATGACTTTAAATATAATCTAGACACTGACAAGCTCCAGATTTATGTCACCAGCTAGGACTCTCTTTTGACCTTCAGACTCATATATTCAACTGCCTCCTCAACCTCTCCATTTAGATGTTTAATAGGTATCTCAAACCGAGCATTTGTAACACCAAACTCTTGATTCTCCCATTAGATTTGCTCTACCACATTTTTCCCATGTCATTAATGCTAACTCCATCCTTATAATTGAATAGCCAGAATTTTGTAATCATAACACTTTTCTTTCTCTCATGCTCTGTATCCAATCCATCAGCAAATCCTTTTGACTCTCCCTTTAAAAGACATGCAGAATATGACCCATTTTTACAATTTCTAATGCTATGTTTCTGGCTCAAGCCACAATCATCTTGAACCTATGTACTGTAATGGTCTAGATTATTATAATAGGTTATCGTTACAAGAAATCATTCTAACAGGTGCCCTTGCTTTAGCTCTCATTTCCTGTTATGTTTACACTCAACATAGCAAATACAGTTTATCTTTGAAAATATTAGGTCAGGTCACTATGAATAAAAATCTTCAATGGCTTTCCATCTTGCTCAGAGTAAAGGTCAAAGTCATTACAATGGCTTATACTACACTTGGCTGTTTCCCCTCATCTCACGTCTCTGATCTTAACTACGATGACTCCTCCCTTTGCCATCCTGCTCTAGATAACCTGGCTTCCTTGCAGTCCCTCAGACACTCCAAACAGGCTTCGTGCTCACAGCCTTTGCATCCTGCTGTTCCCTTTTCCTAGAACGCTCTTCTCCTAGATATCCAGAACGTTTGTTTCTCTGCTTTTCTTCTTAAATGTAATTTTATTACAGAGACCTTTCCTGCACACCTTATACACAAAAAAGCAACACTCCCTCCAACTCTGCCTGAGTCCCTTACTATGATTTATTTCTCTTCACGACACATATCACCATCTCCATAGTGCATAATACTACATATTTTCTGGTTTGTTTCCATCTCCCTTCATTAAGATTGTGTGCTTTGTGGAGGCAGAAGTGGTATCTGCTTTGCTCGGTGCTGACTCTCCACCACCTAGAACATTTTTAGCACATGATAAGCACTCAATAGCTGTTGCATGAAAAGAGGGATGCATATGAGTAGAACAAAAATGGAATGAAATTGAACTTGAGATCTATTTAGGTAGTAGAACAATCAGATTGCAATAATTTATACAATATCGAGCAGAAGAAGGAAGAGCGAGGGGTCGAGGAAGTTGTCCAGGCTTCTGACCTAAACAACTGAATTGGTGGTATAGCGTTCACTGAACTAGAAAAGATGGGAGCAGAACTGGATTAAGATCAGGGGAAGAAAAGGATAAATTCAATTTTGAAAAAGTTGAGATTAAGGGTATTGGGAGACTTGGTGGGAGATACCCTGAAGGTAGGTAGCTGACTCTAGAACTATTCATTGGATTTGTACTTAGCATGCATCTGTTAGGTGCAAACCAACTATGTGAAAAGTAAATGACAAGAGAATCTGCGGTTCTGAGTTATTTTCTAAGGGGGAGTGAAATCCTTTTCACCTCTAAGGTGAACCTGCTGAACTAGTCACTCCTCAGGAGCTCACACCCTCTGAGAAAGGCACATCCCCAGGCCTCGAAGGAATCTCATTGTCTGAACGCATCCATTTTTCAGTCTGACTCTGGGGGTGCATGTTTGCCATTTAGAACCTACTATATTTTACTGCACCTCCTGACATTGTTACACAACATTTATTGAAAGCACATTTGATGGTAATGAAGTTTCTATTAACTATGATTAAATCTCATAAAGCACCTGAAGATAATTTAAGATGTGCAGAAGCAGAAAATGAAACATTCAGTTTAGTACATTAGGAAACATAATTGATTAAATTATCTCATTTACAATAAGTGCTTTCATGAGCTATGCACTGCACATATTTCCCCCAGTTTGTCACTTTGATTTGCCAACAGATATCTGGAGACTTCACTTTCTTTTTACACCTCCCTGCAACTCAAAACTAACTCCTCGGCCCGCCCGCTTACAGAGGGACTGTGTGTGGGGCTCTGAGTGATGTGTTCTATCCGTCAGGCCTTGTGGAGGATCATGTGCACAGCTATATATGGAAACAGGTTGTTTCTCAATTATCTTCATAATTGACTTTGATTTTGCATCAGTGATGATTCATGTAGTCTTAAACGGAGCCCCTCTTTCACTGAACAACTGCAGCCTGAATTTGTATAATGCACTCCTAACCATGCAGCTTACAGAACCCCGATTAGATTCCTCTGGGAGCCTTTTGCAATCACATCGATTCTGTTAAGGTTTTATTTTTAGAAAATGACAAATTAAAACAGTTTAAGCGATTCAGTTGCAGTATCCAGCAATTAACCATGGCGTTCAGGAATGAGAACCTCAAGCAAAAACTAATCCAGGAGTCCCTGAGGACTAGAAATAGCTACTGTGGGGTTTATGGTTGGAAGTACAGATGTAACCAAATTAGAATGGCACAGAACTCACAAACTAAGCATGAAATTAATTTTTAAAAAACACACATGCATTTCTAAGTAACTCTCACATTGGTCGCCACATGGATATCCATGATCTTGCTTGTGCTACACACCTGAACGAGTGGATGGCATGGGCTGTATGACTAGGAAGTAGCTGATAGTCCACTTATTCCAGCTGTTACCCTGAGGTCTTGGCACAGGCACAAGCCAAGTATTCACTGACCTGTTTTAATTCTCCCTCTCTCAACATGCACATATACAGACACACAAACATACACATACACAACCAGGTTTCCCCACCTTCACTCTGTTATGAATTCAAAATCAAGCATATGTGATATCAGAGGGCCACTAGCTAAGTACTAATGATTATGGGCACTTGACAGCATGGAAAAGAAGTTAAGAAAGTTTGTTTTGTTGCTCTGCAAAGTTCTCAGAACTCTGCAAGTAGTGCCATCTTTATATCTCAAACCCGCCTGAAGCAATATGATGAAGTATGAACATAATAGCTTTACTGAATCTTTCTCTCAGGTCTCCTGACCCCTGTCCCAAGGTATCTATTTCTATCTGTCTTCATAGGGTCTTAATTCTTTCAAAGAAGGTGGCTAATAAAAGCTATTAACTTTCCCAAGCTATTTGAATTTTAATACCCTAGGATTTAAAAGATCAAAAGCCATTCATTTTATACTAAAATGGGAGATCCTGGCCAGAGACACCAACCGCGTTTGCCAGGAAGTCGCCTCACACTGCTATTGCTAAGAGTTATATTGCTGACACCTTTTGATCTCGAGGTTTCCCTAATATGTTTTATATACCTGAGCCCTTGAGAATCATTTGGGGAACATAGTACAATGTGGATTTTCAGGCACCCCCTTGCCCTTGTACCGGGAATTCTAATTCATTTGTTCTGTTCTGAGCTGGGGCATATTTACCCAGCTCTCGTCACACCCCCAGATTCTGATGCACTTGGTTGCCATTCTACCTTTTGAGAAATATTATTCTAAGACAGTGGTTCTCAAGGTGAGCTGCACACTGGAATCACATGAGGAACTTTTAAAACTGGGTGTTCCTGGGTTCTAACCCCTAACCCTCTTCTGATTTCATTGGTTTGGGGTACAGCCTGGGAATTGGGATTTTTAAAGGGCCTCCAGATGGCCTTCAAGTTCTGCCAAGGCATAGAACCACAGGGTCAAATACTGAATTGCCAACCATTCTATCGCCGCTCCTTTCCCCAAATCTCCCTGATGTACAAGATAGAGATAATGCAAAAGCCTCTCCAGGAAGCAAGTCTGTGTTTCGAGAGTTCCATTTCCTGATAATTTTACAGTGGAATACCAGTTCCTAATTTACCCAGTTGCCATGGATTTTACAGTTTGCATCTCAGGCACCTCCCTCCGGCACCAACCCCCTCATACCCCCCAACCCCCCCCCAACCCCCGCCGTGGAGAGGTGTGTCCTCGGCTTTTGCCCCAGGCTGCTCTGTATACTGACAAATATTTTAATGCTATAAGTCTCCTCGGAAATAATTTTAGACGACATTTGCAAAGAAATGGGCTTACAGGCAGGCGGAATCAAGAGGAGAGATTTACTCTGAGGGCGGGGAGGGGTGTGCATAATTCTTTCTGATTTAAACATCTGATATGTGACTCCAAACCCAATGAGCAGAAGCCCTGAAAGCCCTGGATATTTTGTACAAACTTCAGTTCTGTTTGGCTCCTAAAAAAATACAACAGTAAGGCAGCAAATATGAGAATAAATTATATACATGAGAGGAAAAATAACTTACTTTGGGGTTTTATTTCATGAAGAGGTTTTTTATCTAAAAGAAAGAAAGAGAAAAAAGTTGCATTTAATAAATTTACATGGAGCAGATATATTTCCTATATCACTTTACGTCTACCTCTGTAAATGAAACGTTTTCTCTGTTTTTGCAGACAATATGCATTATGTTGTCTGAATTTTTCCTTTTCATTCTAATTTTTCATTTTTCTCTTTTGCAATATTTTTCTAGGATTATTGCTTCATTTCTTGTTTTATTTTCCCTCAGGCTTACTAGTTTCTCTCTGTTTCATTTGCTAGATTCTTATCAGCATGATGAGAGCAGTGAGCCTGCAGCCTGTCCCTTTTTATATACAGCCAGAAGATGGCTCAGGTAAAGGATGCTTTTTCACTAATATATGATGATAGAAAAACAAACCAGTGAATAAATATTTAAAGGGATCCTACATTGGTCTGCAGTTTTCATGGCCTGGATAAAAAGTTCCAGACTATGTCATCTACTCATTCTTGTTTGGTATACGTGTGGTGTTGTGAGCATGTTGGAGGTTTGTTTTTAAGAAATCACACTATTTTGTTCATATTTCTATTATCTGTTAAAATATGTATGATCTCTCTTAATGGAAAAGTGTCATTTTGCAATCATAGTATTGAGCAGCGCAGCAGGCAGATGTGGATAAAAAGAAAAGACAGTCAATCTTTTTCTTGAGCAGGGCCACAGGGGCCAGAGCTCAGGTGAGATGTTTTTATGAATTCTCTCCATTTCCCTTAGTCCACTCTCTCCTGTCCTGTCTCTTATCACCAGATTATCTTGCAACAATCTTGTCAATCACTCTGAGACTTGCCTCCTGAGGATTACTTTGTTTTATAGCACAGCCCCCCTCCGCATTTCCCCTGCCTGGCCCTGTCCCAGGCAGGGCTACACAGCGGCACCGTGGTACAAAAATCTGGGAAGCCTACATTTCAGACACCATGTCTAGAGTCCAGATTTGTGTGGTGCGCCATCCCTCTTATTAGTCCCTACTAGGGCTTAGACAGAATGCTGTCAAACCACAGGCACTAAGGCTGTTGCTAGTCGGTCATAGAATCACACTATGGTACGGCACCTTGAAAGGTCACCTTGTGCAGTCAGTCCCCTTCCTCCGTTTGCCTGAAAGCGAGCCAAGCGGGGTGACACACTGTCATTTTGGATTATTTTTCTAACTGAATCAAATCTAGTACAGTATGAATTTGAGAACTTCATAAATATTATCTGACGCACTGTAACCCCTTGCAGGCAGAGATGCAGCTATATTCCAAGTCCTTCACGGAATATCTATTTCCCTAACCCACTCCTGCACTTAATACTGATTTCGACAGAAAACCTGTTGGTATGATTTAAGTACAACTCTAGCGGTTTCGTCATTTGATTTGTTAAGGGAGTAGCTGTTAGAAGTTATGTCTAAATCACACTCTTGCAATGGGCCACAATTTTGGTTTTTGTTTGTTTGTTTGTTTTTAATATGGGGGAAAGTTAATTGGCAAAGGGTAATTTCTGGCAAATCTTTCTTTCAATGAAAAATCCTTGTAAAAGATGATTTGATCAGGTATGATCATATTCAGATGTTCATACAGTCAAGTTTCTTAAAACAGACAACGTTCTGCATTCTGCTTACTGCACAGATTTAATGCCACTGTTTTTTTCCTGAGAGCAGGTGATGCCTCCCAAAACCCAGATGCTAATGCACTCAAGAATTAGAGTAAAATGACGTTGGTGGCTTGAACCTAACTTCAATTTTTGCTTATTGCATGCTGTGTGACAGCATTTGGCATGGGCACCGCAATGCCGGTATGCCGAGGTTAAGCCATCTGAAAGTGATGTATTGCTAAGACTGCACAGACAGACATGCAGAACGTCTGTTTAGAACCCTGGCTGAGCTTATTAAATATTATTTTCTTCCTTCTAAACCACAAGAACAAAGATTATGCCGGGTAGCAAAATGAAACTCCATTAAAAACAAGTGAGATATATAACTGCTACCCAGAAAAATAAATTGAATATAGCCAGGCTGTGAAAAAAATTGGGTTGGTAGCGTTCTACTGGGTCTAACACTGAAGGAAGAAAAACTGAATTGGGCTGACAAGCCTCGGACGTAGGTCCTAAGACAGAACTCAGGTCACAAGGGCAACAAGACAGAGGAGTGGGGCATTGCTCCTCTGACCCAGCTCTGGTGGCTTCATTACTGGCACTGTGGCGTTTGTAGGATTAGTGCAGACTCTCAGAGTTAGAACTGGATTTAAACCTTAAATTGTCTGTTTTACCTGCGTGACTTCACTGTTCTCCACAGTAAAACGGGAATGATAATGGCCCTGAAGGTTGGTATTGGGGATGAAACATGATGAATGTGAAGCATGTAGCACACAGCTGGCACGTGTTTAGCCTCAATAAATGGTAGTTAATAACAAATGTTATAATTTCAACATGTTATGAACAGGATCATCATCATCACTTGTTCAGAGTAAAAAAAAAAGACTCTTGAAGATAACCCCAAGTTAGAAATTCTGGTAAATTTCTGAGGTGCTTGAAAGGGAGGTGAGACACTTCATGTCTACTGGTTTCTGCTTTATAAGACTAAGGGCAAGTCAAAACTTCAGTTTCCTGGTTTGCAAAAAGAAAGGCAGGGACCAGAAGACTCCTGTAGGCTCCCTAACTTTCACCCACTATAAATCAGCAGAATAACAATCTATGACATTCCATTTGAAATGATTTCCTAAAGCAGAGTAAAAATTATTCAGAGGGCTGCTGCTCTTTCGTGGCATTCATTATGCTAAGGTCCAGACGTCTTGTGCGTGAGTGTGCATTCTCTTGTGGAAAAAGGGTGGAGGACTCTGGTGCCCAAGAGAGTTTTAGTCCCATGACATCAGCATCAAAATTGGGCCCTGCTGTATTGTGTGAAGTACCAGTATTATGTCAGCAAGCCGCTATCACCGAACATTTTCCCAGCTTGGAAAGTCTGATCAGAGACCATTCTACCGTGAGCTCTAGAGAAGGCTACTCTCTGACCTCACTATCTTTTGTAAGAACTGCCTACCCCACACTCCGTGTTCTTTTATTCTGTTTGCATAATCATTTTCTTACAAGACTCAGGGCCATGCACCCACTTGGCCTTGGTTAACTAAATCCTCTCTGCTTTAATTTTACCTCTCTCCAAGGCCATGTTCAGATGACCCTTACTAAATTAATCCATTAAGGCCATGGTTCTTAATGTTTGCTGTGCGATAGAATCACATGGGGAGAGTTAAAAGAATATCTATGTGGGCCCCACTCTAAGAGGTCCTGATTAATTGGGGTTTGTGTTTTTGTAATTACAGAGGGCACAACCACTTCCTGGCAACAAATATGGGGCTCCGTGTACTAAACTTCAGTAAGTCTCTGCCTCCCTAGTAGGCTTTGGGGTAGCTGCAGTGTCCAAATGGGCCCAGAAGAGTCCCTTTTGTAACCTGCAGGCAGAGAAATATGATTTTGAGCCAGTGGCAGCCGAGCTGCAGACTGTGAAAATTAAAACAGTTTTTTACGGGTCTAACATATACCAAGAAGTATCTTCTGGGTAAATGGAAATTGATAATCATAACTCAGTCTTATAATTATTTTGTGTACTTATAAGCTAAAGATACAGAAGTAGTTTTTAATAGTGTTTAAAAACTTGTCATGTGTTCTTTAAGTTATATATACAAGTCTAAGCCTTTCTTTCTATTTTATATATGTATAAGATTATGTGCCCACATACACACTTATTACATATATTCTATCAGGAAACTAAATAATTGATAGTAATCATTTTTACCTACAAAAAATGGAATTATCTTTTATATATTATTCTGCAATCTGCTTTTGTGTCCTAGTACTGTAATGCAAATATTGCTCTGTGTGTGCGTGTGTGTGTGTGTGTGTGTGTGTGTAATTATGTATGTAATTATGTATGGTGGGAGAGAAAGAGAACAATGTACCTTTTTATTTTTTATGGTGATTCATTTCCTTACCACCTTTCATTTATTGCTTTCCTTGTTATATGGGAGACTCTCAAAGCATTTCCATGGTATCCATTGTTCTTAGGAGCTATTTATAGCCACAAACCTACCTTCCTATCCACCTACCCACACACACCCAGCCCTATCCTCAATCTGCCAAAGAACAAATGTGGCCAGCTGTGTGCAGCCCACATCCTGCAGATCTAAGAGAGCAGGCCTGAGACATAGAACATGTGAATAAATAGTTTCAATCTCCAAC
Organism: Pteropus medius; assembly: GCF_902729225.1. Lineage (NCBI taxonomy): Eukaryota > Metazoa > Chordata > Mammalia > Chiroptera > Pteropodidae > Pteropus > Pteropus medius. Next base: position 26,232,179 of record NW_024354502.1, on the reverse strand, counting down.
CTATAGACTGGACAAGAGGTCGTTCCCCATAAACTGTGGGTTGTGATTATGTGAAATTGTCTCCTATGAGTTTTGACTCTTACAAGATATGTTTGATATGAGAGTGTAGTTGTTTTTTGAGATTCAGGCATAGAGCCATTCAAAGTGGACTACATACCCATCAGACAGTAAGCTCAGACAGCTATTCCCTTCCCGGGCAGCAATTCACATATGTCATTATAGTTAATGATTATCATTCTTTTATTTTGGTAAACTAGTAATGTCTCATGTTTTCATCTCCAAAGATCACTTTTTCCTTCTTCATTTCTCACCATCCCCCAAGAAAAAAATGTGTGTTGACTTTTAATTTACCTTCCACAGCCTTTGCAATCTTAAATTACTTAGGAGTTGATTCTGAAGTCTGTGGAATAGAATAGTCAGTCTTCTCTGCCCATTCTCTGGCTATTTCCTTGCTGGGATAATTACTATCAGTATGCAGGAATCTAATATGATTTCACATGCCTCCAAATCAAAGCCAACTGCTCTGCCTACTTTTATAGTTTTCTATTAACTGATCCCACAACAAATATGACTTAGTTTCCACAGCACCTCAACACAAATCCATGCTCTAGTGTAATCAATCCATAAACTCTCCAGACTCTGCAGGGCTCTTGCCCATGCTGTTGCCTCTACTTGGGATATCCTTCTCTCTCCATGCCTTCTATATAAAAATCACCTGTTTCCAATGCATAGATCAACACTTTAAATTTATTTTTCAATTACAGTTGACGTGCAATATTATATTAGTTGCAGGTGTACAACATCATGATTAGACATTTATATACCTTATGAAGTGATCACTGATTAAGTCTAGAAACCCTCTGACACCACACATAGTTATTACAATATCACTGACTATATTCCTTATGTTGTACTTTATATCCCTGTGACTATTTTTTTAACTGGCAATTTATACTTCTTAATCTCTTTCACCTTTTTTCAGTCAGCCTTCCAACACCCTTCCTATCTGGCAACCATCAGTTTGTTCCCTGTATCTATGAGTTTGCTTGTTTTCTTTGTTCATTTTGTTTTATAGATTCCACATATAGGCGAAATCATATGGTGTACATCTTTTTCTGTCTGTTTCACTTAGCATAATACCCTCTAGGTCCATCTATGTTGTTGCAAATGGTAAGGTTTTTATGGCCGAGTAATAGTCCATTGTATACGTGTACCATATCTTCTTTATCCATTTGTCTACTGATGAATGCTTAGGTGGCCTCCATTTCTCAGCTATTGTAAATAATGCTGCAATGAACCAGGGGGTGCATGTATCTTTTCAAATTAGTATTTTTGATTTCTCTGGAAAAATACCCATAATTGGAATTACTGGGTCATATGGTAGTTTTGTTTTGAATTTTTTGAGTAACCTCCCTACTGTTTTCCACAGTGACTGTACCAATTTATATTCCTACCAACAATGTGTAAGTGTTTTTTCTCCACATCCTCACCAACACTTATTGTTTTTTGATTTCTTGAAGACAGCCATTCTGACAGATGTGAGAAGATATCTCTTTGTGGTTTTAATTTGCGTTTCTCTAGTGATCAGTGATGTTGAGAATATTTTCATATATCTATGACCATCTTTTTGTTTTCTCTGGAGAAATGTCTATTCAGGTTATCTGCCCATTTTTAAATTGGACTTTTTTTTTGTTGTTGAGTTGTATGAGTTCCTTATATGTTTTGGTTATTAACCCTTTATGAGAAGTATCAGTGGCAAATATCTTCTCCCATTCAATAGGTTGTCTTTTTGATTTGTTGATGGTTTCCTTAGTGTTCTAAAATTTTTTAGTTGGAGGTATTTTTTCTTTTGTTTTTTCTTGTCCGAGGAGACATATGCAAAAAACTATTGCCAAGAGTGATGTCAAAGAGTTTACTGCCTATATTTTCTTCTAGGAGTTTTATGGTTTTGGGTCATTTAAAACTTCAATCCATTTTGAGTTGATTTTTGTATATGGTATAAGAAAGTGGTCCAGTTTCTTTTTTTTTTTTTTATGTATCAGTCCAGTTTTCCCAACACTATTTATTGAAGATACTTTCTTTACCCCATTGTATATTCTTGCCTCTGTTGTCATAGATTAGTTGACCATATAGGTGTGGGTTTATTTCTGAGCTTTCTATTCCATTGGTCTTTGAGTCTGTTTTTCTGTCAGCACCATGGTGTTTTGATTACCATAGCCTTGTAGCATAATTTGATATCAGTAGCATGATATCTCCAACTCTGCTCTCCTTCTCAAGATTGCTTTGGCTATTAGGGTCTTTTGTGGTTCCACGTACATTTTAGGATTATTTGTTCGAGTTCCGTAAAAAAATGCCATTGGTATTTTGGTAGAGATTGCACTGACTCTATAGAATTAACAATGTTAATTCTTCCTATCCATGAGCACAGTCTAAGCTTCCATTTATGTGTATCTTCTTCAGTTTCTTTCTTCAACGTCTTATGGTTTTCCAAGTACAGGTTTTTCACATCCTTGGTTGAATTTATTCCAAGGTACTTTATTATTTTTGATGCAATTGTAAATGGGATTGTTTTCTTACATTATCTTTATAATAGTTTATTATTGGTGTATCAATGCAACTAATTTCTGAATATTAATTTTGTATCCTTTACTGAATTCGTTTATTATTTCTAACAGTTTTTTGGTGGAATCTTTAGAGTTCTCTCTACATAGTATCACATCATCTGCAAGTAATGACAGTTTTCTTCTTCCCTTCCAAATTGGATGTCTTTTTTTTCCTATTTCTTGTCTGATCGCTGTGGTTTGGACTTTCAGTACTAATTTGAACAAAGTGGTGAAAGTGGTCATCCTTGTCTTGTTCCTGAGCTTAAAAAAAAAACTTTCAGCTTTTCACTGTTGAGTATGATGTTAGCTGTGGGTTTGTATACATGACCTATATCATGGTGAGCTATGTTCCTCTATCTGTCTTTGCTGAGAGTTATTATCAAAAATAGATGTAGGATTTTGTGAAAAGCTTTTTCTGGATCTATTCCTATGATCATACGATTTTTTATTCTGCATTTTGTTTATGGTGTATCACATTAATTGATTTGCAGATACTGAACCAGACTTGCAGCCCTGTAATAAATCACATTTGATCATGGTTTATGATCCTTTTAATGTATTGATGAGTTTGGTTTGCTCATATTTTGTTGTGGGTTTTTGCATCTATGTTCATCAGGGATATTGAGCTATAATTCTCTTTTTTTGTAGTGCCTTTGTCTGGTTTTTGTATCAAGGTAATGCTAGCCTCATAAAATGAGTTTGGGACCCTTCCTTCTTCCTTAACTTTTTGGAATAATTTGAGAAGGATAAGTATTAAATCTCCTTACATGATTGGTGAAATTTGCTTGTGAAGCAGTCTGGTCCACTACTTTAATTTGTTGACTTTTTTTATTACAAATTTGATTTTATTAGCTTTTGGTCTGTTCAGATTTTGTTTCTTTCTGATTCAGCCTTGGAAAACTATGTTTCTAGGAATTTATCCATTTCTTTCAGGCTGTCCAATTTGTTGGCATATAATTGTTCATAGCATTTTCCTAAAATTCTCTGTGTTTCTTTGGTGTCAGTTGTCACTTCCTTTTCATTTCTGATTTTACCTTTTGGGGCCCTCTTTTTTTTTGAAGAGTCTGGCTAAAGGTTAATCAATTTTGTGTATCTTTTCAAAGAACCAGCTCTGGGTTTCATTGATCCTTTCTATTGTTTGTTTGACTCTATTTTGTTGATTTCTGCTCTGATCTTCATTATTTCCTTCCACTCACTTTGGGCTTTTTCTTTTTCTAGTTCCTTCAGGTATTAGGTTAGATTGTTTGTTTGACATTTTTCTTGTTCCTTGAAGTTGGCCTGTATTATTATGAATTTCTCTTTTGAACTACTTTGCCTATATCACATAGATTTTGTATTGTTGTGGTTTTATTTTCATGTCTCAAGGTATCTTTTGATTTCTCCCTTGATCACATTGTTAATCCATTCATGGTTTACTAACATGTTTTCTAGCCTACATGTATTCATGTTTTTCAGTTTTATTACTGTAATTGATTTCTAGTTTTATCTCACCATGATCAGAGAAGATGCTTGATATAATTTCAGTCTTCTTAAATTTATTGAGGCTTGTTTGGTGGCCTAACATGTGGTCTATCCTGGTAAATGTTCCATGTGCACTTGAAGAAACTGTATACTCTGCTGCTTCTGGGTGAAATGTTTTAGAAATATTTAAATCCATTCGGTCTAACATGTCATTTAAGGGCAGTTTCCCTTTCGATTTTATGTTTGATCTATCCATTGATGTCAATGGACTGTTAAGGTCCCCAACTGTGACTGTAGTACTGTTGATCTCTCCTTTTATGTCTGTCAATATTTGCTTTATATATTTAGGTGTTCCTACATTGGGTGTGCAAATGTTTACAGGAGTCATATCCTCTTAGATTTATCTCTTTATCATTATGAAATGCCCTGCTTTGTCTCTGTGACAGTCTTTGTTTTAAAATATATTTTATCTTATATAAGTACTGCTACTCCAGCTTTCATTTTGTTGCCATTTGCATGAAATATCTTTCTATCTCTTAATTTTCAGTCTGTGTATGTCTTTTAATCTGAAGTGAGTCTCTTGTAGGCAGCATAGGCATGTGTCTTGTTTTCTTATCCATTTAGTCTCCCTGTCTTTTGATTGGAACATTTAGTCCTTTTACATGTCAAGTCATTATTGATAAGTATGTAGTTGTCATTTTATTGTTTTGTGATAGTTTTTGTAGTTCTCTGTTTCTTTCTTATTCTCTTGCTTTCTTGTATGTTGATGACTTTCTGTAGTGTTGTGTTTCGATCCCTGTCTCTTTATATCTTGGATATCTCTTGTAGATTTTTGGTTTGTGGTTACCATCTGTTTAATATATACCAAGCTATGTTTATAGCAGTCTGTATTAAGTTGAAGGTCACTTACATTTGACAACATTAGAAAGTCACTACAATTTTTACTCATCCCATGTACATTTGTTTTTACAATTATTTTTTTGTGTATGTGTGCATTTGTATGTATCACTTCATTTATTGTCATAATTACACATATCTTCCTACTTTTTTCTTTTAACCTTTGCAGTACCTTTATAGTTTATTGATCCACTGCTTTGAGTATTTGTCTTGGTGAGAATTTTTTTCTTTGCTATATTTTCTTATTCATATCTTTGATCTTTTCTTCTTAAAGAAATCCCTTTAGCATTTCTTGTAATATTAGTTTAGTAGTGATGAATATCTTTAACCTTTTCTTATCTAGGACACTCTATCTTTCCTTCAATTCTAAATGATAGTTTTGCTGGGTAGAGTAATCTTGGTTATAGGGCCTGCCTTTCATCACTTTGAATATCTGATGCCATTCCCTTCTGTCCTGCAGAATTCCTGTTGAGAAATCAGCTGACAATTTATGGGAGCTCCCTTGTACTCAAATAACTGCTTTTCTCTTGCTGCCTATAAGATTCTCTATTACTTTTCTTTTGCCTTGCTGCTTTTAAGATTCTCTTTTTGTCTTTAACCTTTGGCATTTTAATTATGATGTGTGGGCCTCTCTGAGTTTATCTTGTTTGGGGCTCTCTGTTTCCTAAATTTGTATGTCTTTTATTTTTCTTTTTGCCAGGCTAGGGAACTTTTTGGCCATTATTTCTTCAAATAAGTTTTCAGTTTCTTGCTCTCTCTTCTTCTGGTATCCTTATGATGCAAATATTGGTATACTTGATGTTGTTCCAGAGGTCCCTTAAACTATCTCCATTTTGTAAATTCTTTTTTCTTTTTGCTCTTCTGATTGGGCGTTTTACAGTACCTTGTCTTCCAGATCACTGATTCGATACTCTTCCTTCATCTACTCCATTGTCGATTCCCTCTAAAAAATTCTTCATTTCAGTTATCATATTCCTCATTTCTGAATGTTTTTTTTGTTTTGTTTTGTTTTGTTTTATATCATTTGGTCGAAGTTATCACTGAGTCATCCATCCTTCCTTTAAGTTCACTGAGCATTCTATAACCAGTCTTTTAAACTCTATAGATTGCTTATTTCCATTTCGTTTTGTTATTTTTTCAGAGTTTTGTCCTGTTCTTTCATTTGTGACATGTTTCTTTGTCTCTCTATTTTGGCTCATGCCCTCTGTTTCTTTTTATTAGATTTGCTAGGTCTCCTCTTCTTGACAGAGTGGGCTTATATAGAAAGTGTCCTTTGGGGTCCAGTGGTACTGTCTCCCTGTCACCTGAGTGGGTACTCCAGGAGTGTCATGAATGTGGGTTGTGTGTGTCCTTCTGTTCTAGTTGAGCCTCGAGTTCTATTAGTGTGTTCATGGATTGGATTGTCCCTCAGGCTGACTGGCTGTGATTATAGAGCATGAGCTGTTGTGTAGGGGCTGACCCCACAAAGTATAAGTTACTTTATCAGGGCTCTGGTACCAGCTGAGTCTTTGCTTCGGATGTGTAATGAGTGGTACTCTCGTGTGGTCTGAAACGGGCCACTTGGTATGTTATGTCTGGATACTCCTGGGAGGGGCTCTGGTGCAGGGCAAAGCCAGTCACTGCTTGTGCCCAGCTTGGCACAGTTTGGTAGGAGCTACAATGTGAATGGCAGTTCTTGCCACTTGTCCTGGATTTAGAGGTCCTACACTGTGAAGCGATGCCTAACTGCTCCTTGTGCCATGCTTGAGACCCTTTGTTGGTCACCACTATGTTAGCTGAGGACAGTTGCCACATGTACCAGGATTGTGGCCACTTTGCTGAAGTTATGTTGTAGGCCAAAACTGACTTGCTTAGTTAGGCCAGGCTCGAGGCCACCCAATGGCAGGCAGCTGCAGTGCAAGGTGAATCTGATCACTGCTCATGCTGGGCTTGAGGTTGATTAGCAAGAGCTATAAGGCACATGTTTACTACTTTTCACGGATCTGTTGACCATTTAGAGATTTGGGGAAAGCCTGCCACAGTAGCCAAAGCAGAGTGCTTGTGTGGAGGAGGAGCTGCTGAAAGACCCACACGGGCCCAGCAGGTGAGTCGGGCGGGGCTGGGTTTCAGTACAGGGTGAACAGCGTTAGCCTGATTAATGGTAGAGCACAGATTTGGTGCCTGCCTGTGCTACGTTGGCTGGTTTGGAAGAAAGTTCAACAAAGGAGCAATAGTGCCTGCTAGAACTTCTGACCATGGAGAGAGTTACCCTGGCCCTCCATGCCTTACTCAGAGTTAGTCAATTTATTTCCTCCCCATATGTCCTTGTTGCTTTTCGAGCTGCTTCCTCTGTATTGGAGCTCAGAGTGAGTGAGTGTTTTGAGTGAGTTTGTGTGCTGGCTCTTTAAGACCTTTCAGCTCCTCAGTCTCTAGTAGTCCTTTGTCTTTCTCCGACACAATCCCGCTGGTTTTCACAGCCAAATGTTATGAGGACTCCTTTTCCTGGATGCCCCAGGTTGGAAAGTTCATTGTAGGGCTGGGCCGCTTCACTCCTCAGAGAGGTTCTCCACACTGGAGATATTCCTTCCGATTCCCAATTGCCACACCATGGGTATGAGATCTGCCTGCCGCTTCCCTGTTTCTGTCCTTCCTACCAATCTTGACATGACTTCTTCTTTATATGCTTTGTTATAGGACTTCTGTTCAGCTGGTTTTCAGGTGTTTCTCAGTGACAATTTTTTTCTATAATTTAGTTGTAATTTCCATGTGGTCATGGGGAGGTGAACACAGAGTTTACTATGCCATCTAGACTGGAAGTGGATCAATTTCTGATTCTTTCATAAACTCTGGTGATTACTGTGTTTGCAGGGATCTTTCCCTTCTCCAGACAGTTTATCTTACTTATAGTCATTAAAATAAAATGTGTTTTTTTTTTCTCAAAAATATATTACTTCATAAGCATTCATTTGATTTATTTTATACTTTTTCATTCACTTTTTATCTTTGGTTCCTAACATGTAAATCATACTTAATTAGCTCATGAAGAACTGGCACTAAAACCATACAATCACAACAAAAGTCGGGGGGAGGATAAAATTAAAAGCTGTTTGCTTGATAATTTACTGATTGTTATGAAAGAAGTTAAGTTATTGATTATGTGTTTCATTTACTCATGATTTCTGTCTTCCCCATAACCAGAAATAATTAAGAATCAGTGTTATGGCCTCTGAATGCTAGCCAAGGCTGCAGAACTCCCAGGACCTTGCTCTGTATTAGCACTGGCAGAAAATTAGACAAACACGAGAACTGCTTTGCACTGGCAACACCACTGCAACAGAATATTTCAGGCAGACAGTGAAGATGACAAGTGGGAATTCTATTCTATTCTCCTCTGCATGTTGAATGTTTACTTAGGTTGCAGAACATGAAGAAAAAACACAACCAGCTCTTATATACACCCTACAACTCTTCCAATGACCAAAACCAGAAAAAAACAAAAAGGCATAAATCAAAGCCCCTCTCTAGGTTTTATTCTTTTTAGTTTTTAATTTCCTTGTTTTATTATTTTTCTTGTTCATTTAAAAAAATCCTGCTGAGAAATTACTCTTTGGAGACCATATTTACCCGACACGTTACTGGGTTAGTTCAATTCTTGCTTCCTCATCCTCCCCTTACCAACCTCCAGCCTATACAGACTATCACAAGATCTATTGCACCTTTTAAAATGCACTCTGAGCACATCCATAGAGGACAAGTACAGAGAGTATAATGTTTTCAGAGATTCCTCCCAGGGTTTTCCAGTTGGTAATGTCTGTTAGAAAAATCATTAGAGAAATTCCCAGACAGTATGGCAAAACCACCCCGTGAATACAAACTCATAAGGTTTGAGATACAGATTAGTAAATGAAAATAGCTCTATTGACATCTTCCACCTAAGAACTGTTCAAGATCCAATCATGTTAATTAGGAAAAGTCATACAGGTACCACAGCAGTTGGCTCAAGGATGTCACTTCTAATGGTAGTGACCTTCCACAATTGCCCCTCAGCCAAAGCACATAAGTGTATGTTAAGATGTAGTGCCCTTTCTTTCATCTTTCAAATTCGAAGTTTCTTTATAGAAATTTCCTTTGTGTTTCCTAAACTCAGACAAATAAGCGTCCATAATGACCATGCTCACAAAGAACCATTTGTATATTTCATTTTTTGAGCTAAATGAGTTAAATTTCTAGATTTCCTATGACCTTTGTTATGAAGTTCTATCCATTCCCACTGATTCTGTGTTTATTTGTTTTATGATGAATGCAACAGAGTAAAATATGCTTTTAGGTCACTGCAAACACCAAAAGCACATGTCTACAAAGACTTCTTATCAGAAATTGGCCTCAAAGTGATAAAATGCAATGTTTCCAACTCTGCTCCAAGGGAAGATGCATATTAAAATCTCTTTTCTATCCTATGAATTATTTTGCTTTGATTCCCTCCTTTTCATCCAAAATAGAGAAAGAAATATTATGTGTTTATATTGTATATACACACATGCACTCAAAAATAAACAGAAATGTTCAGTCTATAATTCAATCTCAAGGGAATAATCTACTGGCTAACATCATACTGATTTTCTTTACCTTAAGGTGGGAGTGCTATTCAAATTATTTAAAAATTACTTAAAAATATCTTGTCACTATAAGTGCCAGCCTCGATATTGGGTCATTGTTGCTTTCTGCTGTGTACATGGTTGTCCCTTTAGTTGCTGGATCATAGGGTGGTCTGGGAAGGGAATGGATTGGGTGGGGGCAAGATTTAGAAAGATGGTTGTTATAATGACTATTTACCAATTGCTAAGGAAATACTTCGTGACTGATATACACAGGCTGTAAGTCCTATCAAAAAAAAAATGCTTAAAGAGAAATTGTGAATTAGAACCCTTGACTTGTAAATTTATTTTAAGCTTTATCAGATGCTAGTCACACATTAAAGACTAAGTTACTTGCACATAGAGTCTACTCTCTGTTCCCAATACCTAGAAGAGTAAATGGAAATAGTAGGTACTCAATAAATATTTGTTGAATAAATGTACCGCTAAGCTTTGTATGTAATTTCAATATAAGCATTATAAAGTCAAGGTCTATGAATTTCCTATGTTCTGTAGTAACATAATTCCTAGGACATCGTGGCTTCTCAATGAAGGGATTGGAGTGGAATGCTAAAGGCCTGATTTGATGATTCAGTTCCTAGGTAAAGCTGGCAATCAGCTTGTTGGAGTATGATATGGGGTTACCTTTGTTTCATATCTAAAAGTTTTCCCCTCATTCTGCATAATAATCATCCATATGGTTAATTTTCGGTATGACTGAATTAGAATTCCTCCTCAAAACTGGCTAAAATATCTAAAAACACTGACATGTCAGTAGTATTATTTTAATATTTTATATGCATGCATGTATAAAATGTACAAAATATTTATACATGTATACGTATGAAAAGACATATATATGCATATGTAAGCTATATTTAAAATATAGAATTATAATAATTTCAGTTTTTATACTGAGATGAAACATAGAGATTGGCCCAAACCCCTTGTTTCATAGATATGGACACAAGGCACAGGATTATAAGGGATTTGCTCAAAGTCAAGCTCCAGATAACAAAAAACCTGAAATAAGAACTAGGATTCCTAACTTCTAGTTCAGAGCCTTTTTCACCATCCTGTGGTCTCTTTCTGAATGATCATGGTGATTTTCCATTCCACTGAACACTAATATTGTCCTCTACCAAACATATGTGCACAAGGCCAGATCTTTTCTAATTATAATACTGACACTTCTCTGGAGAAAGGGAATGACCAGGGTTAATGATAATGTCTATTGTGATGTAAATAGCTTCTTCATTTTCTGTATCACCTTTCTCAATGATCTTTAAAGTTGCATGTATTTAATTTGTAATTTGAGGAGAAAAGGTGCAATAGAAACAAAGAGGTTTCCTCTGTCTTTATTAATTCAGTTTGTTCAGTACACCCCAGAGGCTACTGAATTCTTTACAGGAGTATATTACTCAATTTTAAATTCCTCGACTGATTTGATTCTTGCTATTTCTTTTCTAGCTGGGCTATTCTATGATCTCAGACATTAAATTTTTCAGTAGTCCAGACGAATATTTCTTATTAAAGTTTTATAGTATTGAATCTTGATTAAATATACTGCAAATGCAGAATTTGGAATTCACGAAACCAATGAAACGGGGATAGTTTGTTTTATATGAAAGCCTATATTTTGGGACCTTCCCGATTACAAGGGACCTTAGATATCAGTTATTACTGACAACCATACCTACTAAGAATTTTTAAAAATACAGAAAAAATATGGCAAAATTGCTAATTTTAGGATTTGGGAGTATAGAATATGGGAAATACTAGACAAACGTCACTGATCCAGCATGGTTGGTAATAGGATAATCCTGGGATTTGTAGGTTACTGTATAGTCTACTACTGTGTATGTTAGGGTTTTTTTCTTCCACATCAGAAAGGATTTTTGAATCTGTGTTGACAAATCAGGATTTGCTTTATAAAGATTTTTCTCATGAGGTTGTTAGACAATATATATTTCATAATATGAGGGAAATCTATATATCCCACTGTCAGTATGGTGGGGACTTATTTTCTCACTTGGGGATCATCCAGGCTTTCCACTGGAGTTATTTTCAATTAGTGGTTAAAATCATAGAATTTTAGAACTGCCTGTGAGACCTCATTGATAACTTGGTCTGTCTTCTCCTCAGGACCAAATCCTACCTGCAGAGGAAATTGGAAAATCAAGAGCTCTTCATTCAGTCACTTATCAGAAATTTTGGGAAAGGATACTGTAACTTTGGTCTGACACAAAGTTTAAGAATCCTAACAAATTATTAGGGTTCTCCTAACTCTACTTTCCTACCACTGATAGGATGTCCCAAATTACCGCTCAAAACTGGTTCATATAAAGAACACAATTTGTGTCTTTTATAGATTTTAATGACAAGTATATTTTATTTCATTAGATACACTATATTAGATATATTAGGAAATGTTTTAACCAAATATCTGAAGTGTCACAACTGTCAATACTTTTGCAGAACAGGAAATACTGTTTCTGCCACAGGAATTCCTTTAGTAGAACATACGCACACATACACATACACACACACACACACACACACACACACACACAGTTATTATTTACATAAGTGGATGCCAAATTCTTTGCATGAATTAGCTCATTTCCTCCTCAAAAAGAACGCTTTCTAATAGACACTATTAAAATATTTATTTTACTGATGAATAAACTTAGGCTTAGAGTAATTAAGAAACTTGCTCATAGCATTGCAATCAAAATTCAAACTCAAGCAATCTGCCCCCAGAACCCTGAGTCTTCCACCTGTTCCTATCTATGGGATAAACGTTCGAATCCTGTAGTTGCAGCTCATTCATTTCTCCCAATTCTAGAAAAATTAGTTAGGTCTTAGTTCAATTTTTTGTTAACTAGCGCTTCATGTCCATTTCTAATCTTTCAAACAGAGAATAACCAGTATGAACTCAGAATCACAGAGAATAGTGGAAGGCTATTCATCCTTTGCTCTGAAAGCCAAATCGATCCAGGTCCATCCTGGGTCAGCCATCATGGAGGCTCAACCTCTGTACCTTCTAACAGTGCCTAGATCAGAACCACGGCCTTCCCTGTGCTTCTCAGGGTTATCATCTACACAAAATTCCTCTTAACACCATAATGGATTTGCATTCCCTCACTATTTGGTTCTATAGCTAAAATTTCACTTAAGAAATGTTTTTAAGTTTTCTAATGGGTTTTCTGTCTCCAGATTACATTGTCACGTTCTTATTTGCTTGTTTAGTTTCCTTGGGTTTTTGTTTTACTTTGCTTTGTTTTTGTCTTTTTTCTTCTCTAAGTAATGTAATCTGTAAGTAACATATCCTGCTCTCCAGCTGCTGAAATTTAATTTTAAAGTCCTTCCTATTTACAGTAAGGGTGTTTTATTTCATTTTTTTTCTTATAAAATGGACAAAGTTAACAAGATATGCCTAAGATAAACAGTCTTCAAGAGATCATGTTTCTGAAGCAGGGTATAGCATTTCCTATCCAATTCTACATATAGAATATAAGCCTAGTGTAGAACTTAATATTGATAATATGTGACAGGGAAAAGTGGCTAGGGATAGAAAAAGGTGGATAGCAGAGAGACAGGCAGAATAATTACCTCAATTTCTATTAGCAAAGAAAGAAATTCTTACCTAGATTACCCTGTCATGACTATGTACACGTAGCACAGTTTTATGAGGAAGTAAAGAGAAAATGGTGACACAGGAAAATTTTGGAATAAAAAAGATATCTTAAAGTGTTTCAGCACTGGCTGAGAAGAAATGCCACACATTTTTAATGGCTTTACGAAATACACATCAATTATGGCCCAATGGATGAAGGCCAATCTTTATGTAGAAGGGGATTATGTTAAAAAATATAGTAGATGTCTTTATAATTTTAAAACATTTTTTATTTAAAAATATTTTTTAAAAATTTCAATTACAGTTGATATACAATATTAGTTTAAGGTGTACAACATAGTGATTAGACATTTATATAACTTAAAAAGTGATCACTCTTATAGATCTAGTACCCACTTGACAGTGAATGTAGTTCTTACAATATTATTGACTATATTCCCTATGCTGTACTTTACATCTCCGAGACTATTTCATAAATGTCAATTTATACTTCTTAATACTGTCACCTGTTTCACCGATTCCCCCACCTGGCATTAATCAATTTGTTCTCTGAGTTTGTTTCTGTTCATATACTGATTTTTAAATTCTGTAGATAAGTGAAATCATATGGTATTTGTCTTTTCCTGTCTATTTTCATTTTTGCATAATACCTGTAGGTCCATCTATTCTTTGCAAATGGCAAGATTTCATTCTTTTTTATGGCTGAGTAATATTCTATTATATATAGGTACTACATCTTCTTTATCCATTTATCTATTGATGGACACTTAAGTGGCTTATGTATTGTGGCTATTGTAAGTAATGCTTCAATGAACATAGGGGTACATATATCTCTTTGAATTATTGTTTTGGATTTCTTTGGATAAATACCCAGAAGTGGAATTGCTGGGTCATATGATAGTTCTGTTTTGAATTTTTTGAGTAACCTCCATATCATTTTCCATAGTGGCTGCACCAATTTACTGTCCCACCAAAAGTATACAAGAGTTCTGTTTTATCTACATCTTTGCCAACACTTGCTTGATTTCTTAATGATAGCCATTCTGACAGGTGTGAGGTGATATCTCATTGTGGTTTTAATATGTACTTTCCTCATGATCAGTGATGTGGAGCATATTTTTATATGTCCATTGGCCATCTGTATGTCCTCTTTGGTGAAATGCCCATTCAGGTCCTCTGCCCCCTTTTTTAAAAATCAGATTTGTTTGATATTTTGATGTTAAGTTGTATGAGTTCCTTATATGTTTCACATATTAACTCCTTATGAGATATATTAATGGCAAATATCTTTTCCCATTCAGTAGGTTGTCTTTTTGATTTGTGGATGGTTTCCTTCGTTGTTCTAAAACTCTTTAGTTTGATGTAGTCCAAGAAGACATGTCCATAAAAATATTGCCAAGAGCAATGTAAAAAAGTTTACTGCTTATGTTTTCTTTTAGGAGTTTTGTGGTTTCGGGTCTGATTTTAAGTTTTTAATTCATTTTGAGTTTATTCTTGTATGTGGTGTAAGCAAGTGGTCTAGTTTCATTCTTTTGCATGAATCTGTCCAGTTTTCCCAATACCATTTATTGAAGAGACTATCTTTACCCCATTGTATATTCTTGCCTCTGTTGTCATAGATTAATTGACCATATAAGTGTAGGTTTATTTCTCAGCTTTTTTTTTTTTAAAGCTTTATTAGAAGGGAAAATATACTTCCAGGAGTGGAAGCGGGCCTGAGCAAGAGAAGCATGGCTCAAAAGGCAAGGACTATTTCATTCTATTGAACTTTGTGTCTGTTTTTATGCCAGTACTTACTTGTTTTGATTACTATAGCCTTGTAGTTTTGTTTAATGTCAGGTAGCATGATACTTCCAACTTTGTTCTTCTTTCTGAAGATTGCTTTGGCTATCTGTGATCTTTTGTGGTTCCATATAAATTTCAGAATTATTTGTTCTAGTTTTCTGAAAAAAATGCCATCAGTATTTTGATAGGCGTTGCATTAAATTGGTAGATTGCTTTGGGTAGTACGAACATTTTAACAATGTTAATTCTTCCTATCCATGGACACAGGATATCAAATCCTTCCATTTATTTGCATCTTCTTTAATTTCTTTAACGTTTCATGGTTTTCCAAGTACAGGTCTTTTATGTTCTTGTTTAAATTCATTCCTAAATATTATTTTGAAGCAATTATAAATGGGTCTGCTTTCTTAATAGTTTCATAATTTGTTATTGGGTGTGTAAAAATGCAATCTATTTCTGAATATTAATTTTTGCTCTGTTATTTTACTAAATTCTTTTATTAGTTCTTAATAGTTTTTCGGTGGATTCTTTGGGGTTCTCTATAGTACTGTTTCAATTGCAAATAATGAGTTTTACTTCTTCCTTTTCAATTTGGATGCCTTTTATTTCTTATCTCTGGCTAGGACTTTCCAGGACTGTAAGAGTGGACAACCACGTCTTGTTCCTGATCTCAAAGAAAAAGCTTTCAGCTTTTCACCTTTGAGTATGATGTTAGCTGTGAGTTTATCATATATGACCTATATCATAGTGAGGTATGTTCCCTCTGTCCCTGCTTTGCTGAGAATTTTATCATAAATGGATGCTGGATTTTGTCGAATGCTTTTTCTGTATCTATTGATATGACCATACAATTTTTATCCTGCATTTTGTTTATGTGGTGTCTCAAGTTAATTGATTTGTGGATATTAAGCCAACCTTGCATCCCAGGAAAAAATCCTACTTGATCATGGAGTATGATCTTGTTAATGTGTTGCTGAATTTGGTTTGCTAGTATTTTGTTGAGGACTTTTGTATCTATCTTCATCAGGAATATTGGACTATTTCTTTCTTTTTTTGTAGGGTCTTTGTCTGGGGTCGGTATCAGGGTAATGCTGGTCTTGTAAAATGAGCTTGGGAGCCTTCCCTCCTCTTCAGATTTTTTTTGGTTTGAGAAGGATAGGTTTAATTCTTTGAATGTTTGGTAAACTTCACCTGTGAAGCCACCTGGTTCAGGAGTTTTATTGTTTTTTTTTTTTTTAACTGATTTAATTTCATTAGTTATTAGATGTTCGTATTTTCTCAATTCCGTCTTGGAAGATTTTGTATTTCTAAAAGGTTATGTATGCATTTCTTCTCGATTGTCCAGTTTGTTGGCATATAATTTTTCACAGCATTTTCTTAAAATTCTTTTGTATTTCTGTGGTGTCATTTGTCACTTCTCTTTCATTTCTGATTTTGTTTTTTTGGGCCTTCTTTTTTCTTGATGAGTCTACCGATTTATTGATTTTGTTTATCTTTTCAAAGAACTAGCTCTTGGTTTCATTGACTCTATTCGTTTTACTCTATTTTGTTGATTCCCACTCTGATCTTCATTATTCCCTTCTTTCTACTCCTTTTGGGCTTTTTGGTTTATTTTTCCTTTTCTATTTCCTTTAGGAATTAGGTTAGATTGGTCATTTGAGACTTTTCTTGTTTCTTGAAAAAGGCCTGCATTGCTATAATTTTCCCTCTTAGGACTACTTTGGCCATATCTCATAGGTTTTGGATTGTTGTATTTTCTTTTATCTCAAGGTATCTTTTGATTTCTTCCTTGATCTTATTTTTCACTAATTCATTGTTTAGTAGCATTCTATTTACCTGTAACTGTGTTTTTCAGCTTTTTTTTGGTAATTTCTGGTTCCATACCATAGTGATTCAAGAAGATGCTTGATATGATTACAGTCCTCTTAAATTTATTGAGACTTGTTTTGTGGCCTAACATGTGGTCTATCCTGGAAAGTGTTCCATGTGCACTTGAAAAAACTGTATACTCTGCTGCTTCTGGGTGGAATGTTCTAGAAATATCAATTAAATCCATCTGGTCTAATATGTCATTCAAGGGTACTGTTTCTTTGTTGATTTTCTGTCTGACTTACCCATTAATGTAAATGGAATGTTATAGTTCTTTACTGTGACTGCATTACTGCTTATCTCTCCTTTTATATCTGTCAGCATTTGCTTTATATATGTTTAGGTGTTCTTTGCATTGGATGTGTAAATGTGTTTTTTTTGCCTGGTTAGGAAACCTTTGGGTCATTATTTCTTCAAACAGGTTTTGAATCCCTTTCTTCTCCTTCTGGTACCTCTATGATTCAAATGTTGGTACACTTGATGCTGTCCCAGTGGTCCCTGAAACTATCCTCATTTTTAATTTTTTCTTTTTGTTCCGAT
The DNA here is from genome assembly GCF_902729225.1 of Pteropus medius. Taxonomy (NCBI): domain Eukaryota; kingdom Metazoa; phylum Chordata; class Mammalia; order Chiroptera; family Pteropodidae; genus Pteropus; species Pteropus medius. The sequence goes on along the minus strand of NW_024354502.1, from coordinate 26,214,771 downwards.
TGGGTGTTTTTTATTACCTTGTCTTCTAGATCACTGATTTGATCATCCTCATCTAATCCCATTTTGATTTTCTTTAATGTATTCTTTAATGTATTTCAGTTATTGTATTTCTCATTTCTGACTGTTGAACTTTTCACAGAGTTCATCTATTCTTCCTCTGTGTTCACTGAGAATCCTTATAATCACTTTTTTGAACTCTGTATCTGATAGAGTTCTTGTCTCCATTTCATTTAGTTCTTTAATTTGAGAAATGTTTCTTTGTCTCATTTTGGCTGACTCTGTTATATATATATATATATATATATATATATATATATATATATATAAACAATGTGTGTGTGTGTATATATAATTTTAGCTAAACCTACCATGTTACTCACTCTTGATAGAGTGGTCTTATATAATAGTAGGTATCCTGTGAGGCCCAATGGCGTGGTCTCCCTGGTCACCTTAGCTGGGTGCTCCCGATGTGTTCCTTGTGTGATCTGTGTGCCCTCCTATTATAATCAAGCCTTGAATACTGTTGGCATGGCATTTGGTGGGATTGAACCACAGGCTGACTGGCTATGAGGGCTCCCTCTAACTACAGCGGACAAGCTGTGGTATGGAGGCTGACCCCATGGGGCAGGAGTTACCTTAGTGGGGCTCTGGTGAAAGGCAAGTCCGGTCTTCATTATTTCATTTTTGAAGTTGGTTGGGTGGCAGTCTAAAGCTGGCTACTGAGTGTGTTGGTTCTGGAATCTCTTGGGATGGCCTTGCAATGCAAGCCAAAGTCATCCTCCATTTGTGCCCAGCTTGGGGCCACCTGGTGGAAGCTATAGAGTGATAGGCCATTGGTCGCCACTTGTGTTGGGAGGCACTTAGGAGAGGCTAGCCTGCAATCTGAGGCTGGCCATTACTAATGTTCAGCTTAGGACCATTCACTGGGGGCACCACCATGTGAGCTGAGGCCAGCACCTACTTGTGGGTCCTTAGTTGAAGCTACATTCTAAGTCCACACTGGTTGCAACTTATGACAGGTTTAGGGCCATGTGATGGGAGTTAAATACAAGCTGAGACTCGTCACCACTTAGAGGTACAGGGCATGCCTAAGCCATCCACTGCTTGTTTGGGGTTTGTGGACCTTTGAGAGGGTTTAGGAAACCCTCTGCAGCAGATGTCAAGGTAGGCTGCTTTGGTTGGGACAGGGTGTTAAGAAATCAACAGTCAGGGGAGAGCCTATTACCCAGGTTAACAGAGTATTTAAGTACATTGCTAGCTTATGCCTTCTAGGTGAGTAGGGGTAGGGCTCAATAACAGCATCTGCCAGCACTTCTGTCCCTAAATTGAGCTGCCCTGCCCTCCAGCCCTGAAGCTAGTCAATTTAGTTCCTTACACATATGCTCCTGGCACTTTTCAAGCTGCTACTCGAGATGGACACTGGAGTGAATTTGTGTGTCTATGTACAGGCCCCTCAACAGGAATGCCAGCAGCATTCTGTCTCACTCAGATGCAATCCTCACTGGTTTTCACAGCCAGATGTTATGGGAACTCCTCTTCCCAGCACTGATGCTCCAGGACCCATTGCTCCTCAGGGGAACCTCCACAGCTGAGATATCCCTCCTGATTCTTAATCAGCACACCACAGATGTGGGACCTGCCCATTCTGTGTCTCTACTCCTCCTACCAGTCTCACTGTGGCTGCTGTTTTATGTCCTTATAGGAATTCTATTCAGCTAGTATTCAATTCAGGTGGTTCTCAATGATGGTTGTCCTATAATTTAGCTGTAATTTTGATGGGATAGTGGGAGAAGGCCAACACAGTGTTAATCTATTCTGCCATCTTGACTGGAAGTCTTTTTATTAACGAGGCATAAAAGTAGAAAAGTCTATAATAGATAACAAAGGGAAGATATTTTATGATCATTTGCTCTACATGGTTTATTTTTCAACCTCTTCATGCTCAGTTCCACTCAGGATATGTCACTTGAGTTTAAGTCTTAACGAAAGGCACAAAAATGAGTTTTAGCCTTACAGAATTAAAAAAAATGTTTTTACTAAGACACATGAGTACTGAGCTATTGCTGCTTTATTTCCTTTTAAATTAAGCACAGTGGAAACTTTAGTCGTGAGCCACTCTACTCTGTCTCATTAAAGCCTGTTACTCACTGGTCTTTTTATTGGGTCCCATAATAGGAAAGTATTTACTGGGGCATGGGGGAGAGATTGTCGCTAAGCTGCTAATGATACCATATGTGTGCAAATCTACATTATTACTCTTGTGGGTTTGCAATATTGTATCCACATTTGTTATGCAGAAAGTAGTGATTGGGCACTTTTAGGAATAATTTTTATGTGAAAAGGAGCACCTACTATGTACTACAAATGGAATGGAAATGGGTTAATATTAAAACTACTTGGGAGAATTAGCACACAGTAGGAAACTTTATGACAACTTAAGACTACATTGTGCTAGAATGGTATCTTTCCCGATTCCATTTTCATTTATTTGCTATATAGAGTTTATGCTCTAATTAAGCAATTGTGCAGTACAGCTGGTTCTGAAATATAAACTTAAGCCAACAAAGTTTAAGAATGAGTCAAGTATGATTCCTAACTCTGCCTAAAGAAAGAAAATAATAGGTTTTATTTCAGTAAAGGGACAAACATTTGTTATAATTCTGTATATAAGGTAGGTATCCCATAAACCACAGCAAAAAAAAAAAAAGTTGTTTTAGATGCACTGAGCAAACTCCAGAATGAAAACTGTCTTATTTGGTACTTTAGGAAAGATGGAAGGGACCCAGGTAATTACTGTGATGAATAACAGTGAAGTTCAAGAGAAAATGCTTACCAAGGCACCTTTAATTTGATGCAATGACAAGTTCACCTTTTCAGGTGCTTCCTTTAGGTCATTTAAGTAGATCACTCAATAGACAATATGGTTAGATTGATAAATGTAGCTTGGTGATATTTATTTGAATCTGCTATTGTATAGATGTCTTTATCCTTGATGTGGTTTCCAAACTGTTAATTCAAACTTAACAATGTATCCATCAGAAATGAAAATAAACCACCATTTAACTCTAGTTCAGAAACTGAAATATCAGAGTTGAACTGACCTAGCTTATATCTTGACAGGATGGATGGATTAAATATCAGGTAACTCAGCCTTGAAGATTTCCTCTTTCAGGCCCCTGTGGCATTTCTCTGGCTTGCGTCTTGCTGCACATCTCGGCACTAATACCCTCTGAAGCAGATCCCTTTAATCTTCTCAAGCCAAACCCCTTAGTTTTATGTCTGCTAGAATAAAGGGAGAGGGAGCAGGCTTTTCTTACTCCTAGGATCAAATTAAACATCCTGCTATTTTCACCCTTCTATTCCTGTCAATGAGGTATGCATATGTTATTTACCTCTGGCTGTGACCCTCAGTATAAAAGCAGTTAAATTCAGCAAGTAGAAAGGGCAGTGGCCAGAAACTACCTGGTTCTGGTGTTTAAGCTTAGAAAACATGGACCCATGAGTTTGTTTCTTGACAATCACACCGCATAATTATCCCTCTGGCAAAGAAATGTTCTAGAGTGAAGGCATTAGAGGTTTAGCTTATGCTTGCACTAACTGCTATTGGCAAAAGTTGCCTAATCTTTTACCAGTCTTGGGACATTTATTTTCTTGTTAAGAGCATTTAGGTGTGGCCATCTGTGATAGCTTAACACTAAGGTTGTGTGCTCCAGTTACAACTGACCAAGCAACAATCACACCCAAATATTACACTGATCATTCAGAGCTGGCAGCTCAAGCTCCAGGAGGAATGCATTCCTTAGGGACAACAAAGGAAATCCAGATGCTTTGTTGAAAGCTAAATAAAATCAAAGAATTGTAGGTCATCCAAGAGCCAAGCAATGTCATTGTTAAACTTCCAAGAGAAGTTGGGAATTGAGGAATTGCTTTAGGGTCTTGTTTGGCATAGAAGAAATTCCCAAATTGTAACATGACCTAGATCATTCACAAAGCTACTGTTCCATAAAGCTGTTGCCAGATGCTATTTTAATCAAACCCAGCCTTCATTGGATCTCTAGCCTGAGCACACTGCTAGTTTCACCAAAAGCACTTGAACAAAGTACCAGGGAGAAGGGCAGAGTGATATTGACATCATTGAACTAGAATGCTGTTCCTTGCTTCCTGCAGAGATAGTAAAATGTTATTCAATGTTGTTAATATTCATAGCTACTCTGTCTAAAAGAGCAGAATACATCCTGGTGTTCGGCTCTTGTAAACATACCCCTTTCTCACTGACATATAAATATGTTTCATTCATCGCAATGATTTCATAGGCTTCTTCACTTTTTTCCTCAAAAAACTTAATCATTGTAGCCATGAAGATTCCCTGATCAAATGTGACAGACATTAATATGTATACTACAAATACAAAGGATGCTGGAAAAACCATGCTTGAATAGAAAGAAAAGGCTCACACAGCATTTTAAACTCATCGAGGGGATTTAACAGTGAGCTCACCTCCAATGCTGAATATATTCCAACCCTCATTGTCTTTCTAGCTATTTCATCTCCACTTTGAGAAAATGGAATATCCATTAAACATGCGTGACTAAAAGCATACATGACCAATGTCCCTAGGAAAGGTTCATTCAGTAAACCAATGAACTACAGCTGTGGCTAGCTCCAAGGAAGGAGCTAAGTTTTGGATCTTCACCAATACATATGCATCTGTGGTGGTTAATTTTATGTCAACTTGACTGGGCTATCAGATGAGATGTCTAGATATCTGGCCAAACATTATTCTGTGAAGGTGTTTTGACAGGAGACTAACATTTAAGTCAGCAGACTGGGATATTACCTCTTCCTGGTTCTACAGCAGCCTGCCAACCTTGGACTTGCCAAATTCCATAATCACATGAGCCTAGTCCTTATAATAAATCTCCTTTATCTTATATATGTATCTAATTGGTTCTGTTTTTCTGGAGCACCCTGACAAACACAACATTTCAAACTTTAGAGTTTGGCCGGTACACTCTAAGTGCTGGTAATTCCTTTCAGCCCTAAACAGAATTCTTACTCAACTGACAAATGCCTATCTAGCATAATAGAATGCAAATAATATTCCTGTACTTGATAACGATTCTTACCTTAGGGGCTAATCATTTTTTGTCTTCAACAATAACTCTAAGTATTAATCGACTAAGGTCAAAGCCTGACATGCATAGGTTTTTTTCCCAAGTAGAAGCCCAATCGGTGACTGACAGATGTTATTATTACGATTAAAATATAGTAACCAAATAGTTATGTTGTCAATGGCTCTTTAGAAGACTTAGGAGTGTCGCAGTTCTAACTTACCAATTAAAAAATATGGCTGTGTTAAAAAACAGTCACACTTCAAAGTTATAGTTCAGAAAAATCTAGTTGCAGTCCAGGGTGGTTTAGGTTTCCTTAAATTTTGGAAGGGTGAAGGCATATGGTTGGAATGTTTTTATTAGAGGCTTTGAGACCTGTGTATTGTATCTGACGCATGCAGGTACTCTGTGCTATTAGGGCTTATTTAAACATATTAATCATTTTAACCAATGTATTAACCGTGTAGACTTATTTTGAAAAATAGGACAGCATGTTTGAATATGCTTGCTTTCAAGGGTACCCAGTCATACTGATGTAGGAAAATAAATTCAACGTAGCTATTTCCTTCATCCTGCCATCTTTCCAAATAAAAAGTGACACATATCCTGGCAAAATGACAAACTACTATTGAGCTATATTGTTTTTTGTTGTATCTTGAATCTTGTTTTTAAAGGACCTAAGCAAACTCAGTATACCTTAGCTCAACTGAGTGCACAAGTAGAAAAAGGATTCATATTTACTGAGTACCTACTCTGTGCTAGGAAATATTCAAGTATATTCTTTTATCATTTAGTCTTGACAATAACCAAAAATGGGTACTGCTTGGGGTACTTACACTCAGAGAAGGTAAGCAGTTAAGTGACTTGTCTTGGGTGACACAAAGCTAGTAAGGGACAGCACCAATTTAAAACCTGTCTTTATGTGACTCTTGCAGGCAGTCAGAGATGGAATAGTGTAATCTCAGGAATAAAGTAAAGGCTTGCAAGTTCTGAAACGAACATTCTATTTCTTACTCTGTTGAACCAATTTGATACAAAGCCACCCACCTCTTCAGGTGTCATATCCTCTCCCCACCCCCCCACAATTTGTGTTGCCATAGAAATTACCATACAGTCATAACACATGTCCCTTGCCAAAAAATCATGGTCTTGAAGATTATTAAACATGGTGATCAGTATCGATTTCATCAAACTTAAAAATGGTGGCTACTAAAAAAAAAAACAAAAACTTGCTAAGCTAAAAAATTGAAAACATTTTCTTAAATCATTTCTCTTAAAACCTCACCTGGTGAAATTAGTAAGTGCACACATTTATGAAACTTACCATGATAACATATTTAAAATTATCCCATCTCAACTAAAAAAACACATTTATTTTTCTACACTTTTCACCCATTTTCTTTTTGTTCTCGGAGATTTTGCTTTCTGCTAACTTATTTAACCAAATTAGGATTATGATGTTTTCATATTATGGACAAACACTGAAGATGTTAAACAGAAGGTGTTACCTAGAATGCAGAGACCATCTGTGCAGTTTTCGGATTCCTGGCTTAGACCTTCACAGAATTTGCCCCCATTTCTTGGGGGCGGTGCTGTGCACTCCCGGATCCGCAAATGCTCGCACTCTGGACTGCAGACTGACCATTCACTCCACACTTCCCAGCTCCCATCCACTTCAAAGGAAAGCAAAAGGAACCATCATTAGAATGAATCAGGCAGCTGTCAGGAGACTCACCCCAGGACTGCTGCTGTTCTTAAAGATGAGTTTCAAAGAAATAACCACCACAACAAAAACAAAATATATTCGTTTATCTTCTCTCCATGGTTTCTTTCCTAAAGAGATACGCTAGCAAAAGCAGTGGTGTAATTCTCAGGATGAGACCAATTACTGAATTTAGGCAAGCATTCAAATTACCAGTGCCCTTGGGTTGGCTAATAATGCTATTATCCATTCTTTCCCAGTCTTTCATGCCCAAGTACATCTCAGATGGACAGGTAACTATGTGCAGTAACCAATGGTTACTATGTCACTTCCTTGTGTGTTGACAGAGAGCAGAATGAACTATCTGTAAGCTCTAAAAGGCCCTGAACAATAAAAAGTTAAACCCATATATATTGATAGTATTAAACTAAAACAGGTCAAACCCCAAGATACCAGGACTTACATAAAAAGAATTTCTTGGGTCATGGATTGCTGCTGTATGTAGAAATGAACAGACTGAATTTAATTCCACTGAAAATCAACCCTAGAGATTATGGCAGCTGTTTGAGGCAATTGTCCCATAACCTCCTAGGAATAGTCCAACCATGCTAATGTGGGTTAAGATATTGAAAAATTTTAATCTAGAGCAATTAGTGAGGACTAGGGTAATACAAATTACTGAACTTGAAGCAAAATGTCTGAGTCCTTGTCTTGCTTCTGTCAATTTATTGGCCAAGTAACCTTGAGAAAGTCACTTAGCCTTTTATTATTTCTGCCAATGGAGGAGAATAAAACTCACAACACAGAGTTCAATGACGTTGCATGTGTAAAAGTATCTTGCATAGTACCTGGCACATAGTAAGCACTCAATAAAATATGAGTTCAAAATGAAACTCCAAGAATATCCTGTGATGAGAGACTCACTTTAGCTTTGAGTGGAACTAGATTTGAAATTTTAGACACAAGGCTCTAGTCCAGGGTCTTTGGAGTTAATGTTTTATAAGCATGTGTGACCCAAGATCAACTTATTTCTCAGTGGGAGGATATGCATTCCATAAAGCCATCTTCCAGCTCCCCTATTTCTCATTGTATAAATTCAGTTAAAGCCAGTAAGTGATGAACAAAAGAACTTATAAAAGCAACATTTGGCAAATGAAATCTCTGTTCGGAAAGGAAGACAAGCATACATCAAATCTAAAACTGCTGTGATACTATACAATCTCTGCCAATTGTATCGTAAATACAAAGCTGAAACTCAAAGTTAGTTGATTGGTAACTGACGATAAAGGGTCAGATTTTTGGTACCTGTTTTCCTTACAGACAACTCACTTAATCCCTGCAATTATACACATAAATGCCACAAAATGGGAGAACCCAAGGAGAGAAGGGGATGGCTTAGCCCAACTAAACACAGGTGGTATAAAAATACTTCAAAGCATTTGGCTTATTGATGGTGAGTGTCCAGGGTCATCTGAGTATATGTATATATACACATATATATTTAAAGATATACACACATATGTATGCCCCTAAACAGAGGCATTTCACCCAGAGGTACTGACTTCTACATTAGCATTTTGGACAAAGGCCCTATTCTAAGAACTTGGGTGAGGGGTAACTTTGAGAAGGTTATATTGAATGCTTCACACCAGCTTAATAGTGTTGGTGGATCAGAAGGAAAAGGGAATCTACATATATCTCACCAGGACAAAGAGAAGTGCAGGTAATTTTCTGCACTGACATTCCCTCACAAAAGGCCCCACCATTGAGAGGAGCTGGGTTGGTGCAGGTCCGGGAACGTTTCTGCCATCCTCTACCACAGCGAACATTGCAGGCTGACCACTCTGTCCAGGAAGACCAGCCTCCATTCACTGAGAGAGAAAAATGGGGAGGGGAGAAAAAAAGGAGAAAGGTTTTTACTGATTGCCTACTATGTGCGAGCCACTGTGCCAGGTGTTGCGAGTTGGGCATCCAGGGACCAACAAACTCTGCAGACCCACACTGGCTGCTCCATCTTGAGGCAACAGTGGGGCTTCATCCCTGTCCCTCCGTCTACTCATCTGATATGAGGAGACACACAGATGATTTTCTTTGCAGGAAAATTATGAAAAAATAGAACTCATCAACATATCTCTAAAGCACTTGAAAATGTAGAGTATAAGAAGAAAATATCAGCATTTGAATTTCTATTACTTTAAGTGCTTCAAAAATAAATCCCCAGGGCTCTTGTACTGTGGAAGGGAATGCCTTTACTTAAATAGCTGGGGGTTTCTTTTATACTATACCTGAGATATTCGGCAAATAAGTAATGTTTGTTTTTTGGTGGATTTCATATGCCAGGAGAGGAACTGCCCACAGAAAGTCTGGGGAGAATGCGGGTGAGGAAGCAGAAGTTGCCCACCTCGATTCTTTTCAAATATAAACACAAGAGAAGAAAATAAACAGCTCTTAAAATTAGTTTTTAAAAGAGAGAGATTGGAATGTCACTATCTCACGGAAGTCCAACATCAGATGGAAGAGCAAACATTAATAGCAACAGGAATGTGTTCTCACCTGCCAAATGGGAGTGACAGGACAGAGCACTGTAGTGGATGACCCCCAAAGACCTTTTGGCTCTAAAAGTTAAAATTTTAATAAAATGCACATCTACTTCTCTGCTTTCCATCCTCCCTATCCATTCCTGGCTTTTGGGCTGGTCTTACCGTAAACCACCACTGTGGCTGACAGGCTCCTTCTCTTGGCCACGATGTTGGCTGCCATGCAGGTGTAATTCCCTGAGTCCGAGAGCCGCGCCTGCCTGATGATCAGGTTATGGTCAGCCCTGGTGTCAATGTTCTCATCTTGTTCAGAGTCGATGGGCTCCTCGTTTTTCAGCCATTCCACCTATAAGAAGAAAGAAAGGAATACTAACTTTATAAGTCATTATAAACAAAACAACTGTTTTGGAATTGAAAGGGGAGTAATTTTGGTGTGTAGCAGAGAGATGCACCTAACAGAGCAAGAATAATGCTTTTTTCCTCATTTCCTATCTCATCCCTTTTATTTAGTAAATTTGGTATATTCAGGAAATGAAAACTCAAGTTAATAAAGTGGAAGCAGGAAAAGGACATAAATATCCTATTGACTTTGACCCATTTTCTAAAAATGCAGTGGAAGAGAGAAAAGAGGTGACTGCAATTAGGTCATTTCATTATATTTCATTTTATTACAACTCTGACGATGTTTCAAAACTAGTGCAAAATGGAGTCAGAAGATCAACACATGTGCAGAACTTGTACTTTGAGAGGATATTACGCTGTCAGAAAAGATTTCAAGTCAATACTTTTGCATTTAAAGAAAATTTTAATAAAGGTGTGATAATGTACAAAGGCTAATGTAATACAGATTTGGGCAATCATAGATAAATTCAGTTCAAATTTCAATCTTCTCTAGTTTTGGGTATAAGTTTTTCCTTCAATGATTTAATGGACATTTAGGCCAGGGTAGATGCCTGACACATTTAAGGCTCATTCTTTCTTCTGGAGGAACTCACGTCTCACATCCTCTGAGTGTGGGCCATTCTCATCTGATTTGATTTTTCTAGCTTGCTCCTGGAGAACCTATTTTCTTCTTTCCATTTTCACCCTAATCTTTGGTCCAAACTTCTCCTTCCTTGGACACCTGAAGAAGATACAGATAGAACCTTCTGCTCCCTAGATCCTCCCCGCAGGTAGGGTGCACCACCCTTAGCTCTCCTATTTCATCGAGCAGACCAGTCTTCCCTTGAACTAACTGCTTTCCTTCCTCATTTTGTCCTCTGCTCCCACATCTATACATTTCCATCCTCTCCCACCATTTTGGTAGCACGAGAAACATCACTTATTTGACAGTAACCATTTAGCTCTAGTTATCAGCATATGTTAAACACAGTACTTTAATAGTTACTTAAAAACTACAAAGGCAGTGACTACACCAAAAGACATCACACAGAAGCATATACACCAGGGGACTTTTGATTATACCCTGCCCGCTATAAGCATAACTGAAACTTGGTTTTAGAATGAGATGCCTCGTTTCATGTTTAAATCTAAAGAATTCTAATTTATCACCAACAAACAAGTGGCATCTGTTATATACCTTTAGTTAACAAGGAATTCTTGGTCTCTATAAAAAGGGATTTACTCATCAGAAGAAAACCTGTAATGATCCCCTATAATGACATTTATCTCAAGTACCACCCCATCAATGAGTTTTGAGTACCAAAAATCATCACCATCCTGTATCTACCCTAGAAAATGTCAGTTTTAGAAAAGAAAATGATACCAAATAGCCGAAAAAAGAGATCTGAGATCTGCCTTAAAACATCAAGAACTGAAAAAGCAACACGACACAGGGCCATAAAGTAATGAAGCAAGATGGCTACCAACCCCAGCAGCTCCTGCTGGCATCAAAATGTTCCCGCCTGGAGGTGTGGGACTGCTAATGAGTCAGAGCCCAAAAGCACTGATCTGTTTTAATAAAGCAGGACAGTGCAACCAATTTTAAATTACATCTGACCACCGGTCTGTGACAAAATGTCCTCCATTCTCCACTAACGGTGCATATTTCACAGTTGTTCATTTAGTCATCTGACAAATGAATATTCCAATATTTATTGAATGTCAGCTTGTCCTGAGAGTTGGGTAAAGTGAGATCAACAAAACCAGCATAGTTTCTTCCTTCATGGATTTTATATTTTATAGGTACAATAAAAATAAATGAGTAAACGCACATCGTCCCCCAAAAATAAAAGCTGGGAGTAATACTGTCAACCAATATCTGGGATGAAACACTTACTGTAAAGCCAATATGATTGGATTTTTAAAATCACCATCACTGCTATGTTACTGGAAAGAACAAATTGGTCTGCTAAAAGTAGGTCTGTAGAGGTTTGTTCCTTCCCACTCTCCTCCTGGCTCAGAAATTCAGAGGAAATTGCCTGTTTTTCCGATTGTTAATTCTCTATTCTTGCCATTTGTAGCACCAAAAAGTTGTTCCTGCACGTCCCCACTCAGTCATTTTCCCTTATACACTGCCTCCCAAAACAGCTGGTCAGGAAGTTAAGAAAATCTGGCCTGGTCCATATGTAAATTATGCCTGGTGAGTTAACTGACCAGAAAGAGTCCTAGGGCAGTGTCCCTGGTGAAATCAATAAGTCCTAGCACCTGGAAATCAAAGAAAGCTTTCCTAACAAAGCTTGGCCCAGAGGAAATTAAAGCCACAATCATCAAGTAGAGGTTTGGCTTCAAATTAAAAACTGATATAAAAATAAATCATACACATGACTAAGTGACCAACGAACTAGGAAAATATTTGCCACAAATTTGATGGATAAAAGGTTAATATTATGATAATCTGAGGAACAATAATCTGAAGAGTTTAAAAACCATAATATATATATCACCTCATATAAATTGATAAAATCCTATCCTAGGTAACATGGCATAAAGATAAGTCCACGATTTATTAAAGGAAAAAAAAACCGTGGCAATTAAACAATTGAATATTCTACACTACCAATAATTAAACAATGTGAAATTTTTTTCCTACCAAAATACAAAGATAAAAATTACACACACAGACGCACATATACATGAAGTTTTCATTTCTTGCGATTGGCTTGATTCTTGCCAAAAGTGCAGAGAATGAGACATTTCCTCTATCACTGCTCTAACTTTTTTTCTCTTTTGGGATGTCGGCAATAGCCTCTTAAGGAACAGGGCTGTCTGCTGCTTCTATTGTTGCCTCCACAGTTGATTCTCCACAAAGAGATGAGATCATGTCATTTTCTAGCTTGAAATCCATCAATGGCTCAATTCCCACTTAGAATAAAATCACAAATACTTACCAAGTCTAATAAAGTCTTTCTGAAGTCTAGCTCCCTAATCAATTCTCCACCTCTGATCCTCAAGACAACTTCTGCTCACTTCATTCCAGCCCTATCGACTCCTTCCTGTCCTAGAAAGCTCAAACTGAGTTCCAACCTCAGTGCCTTAACAACCGCTGAGTCTTCTGCCCAGAGGCCTCTCCCACAGGTGTTCCCAATGACTCAGTCCCACTTTTCATTTAGATCTCAGATCAAATGTTCTCTCTTCAGAGAGCTCTTGCCTAACAACCTTTTTAATACACCAAGTTCCCTCTGCTCCCCCCATCCTGCTTTCATTTACTTCGTAGTACTTATTTCCACCTGATAGTCATAAATATAAGTAATGACTTTTGTTCTTCTGATTATGATCCCAGGAATTTACCAAAGAAAGTGTTAGGACTAAAACAAAAATTAACCACAATACATTATGTTTGGTAGATAAAAGAAGAACATGTCAAAGCTACATGCCAAATAATAGAGCTTTGTTTAAATAAATCCTGGTTCAACTATATGATTTAGTAATATATAAGCATTAAAAGTCATGATTCCAACCACTGAACACAGAAAATGCTCATAAGACATGAACGAGTCAAAATGCAAAATTGTTAAGTGTTATCATAAATTTATAAAACAAATCACAAATATGTGTATATATACGTGTTTCAAAGATGAAAAATGATTGGAAGGAAATATGTTTACAGAGATTTTAAGAAAAGACTTTGGGTAAGTTTTCCTGTTGGTTAATTGTGGCACCTTCAAGGAAAAGCTATTTAGTAATATGAAAAAAATCACTTTATCTTAAAAATATCTCTCATGTAGCAGTTTTCAGATTTATATTTTGCTATCAAACATTTCCTCAAAGTTTACCTGAAGCTTAAAATGAAAAACAGATTAACAAGGAAAGATCTTATGACTGATGCAAAAGTGAGGGTATCGCAACCTCGGAAGAGGGGGCCCTAAGCTGAAGAAGCTTGGCCATACTCAGGACCCCTGTCTGCATAACTCCAGGGGAGATCACTCATTTCCTTCCCTTTCTCTGTCAATCGCGCCTCGTAGGGATAGATATGCCCGTATAAGTTGACCCTGCCATCCGCATGTACCATGGGCATATACAGTGGTCTACTACTGAGTCTCCCCAGATCATAGTTTGAAAAAAACATTGATAGAGGCTGAATGAGGTGTCACAGTTATACATACATTCTGGATACTTGGTGTTTATGGTGTCACAACTCAGGTCCATCAATCCAATTATGTCTGTAAATAATCAGCACATTAGTAGACTCCTAACTATGGGACTGTTCTTTATATATAACTTAATAGTTTATGCATTTAACTGATGGCAGGATCATTATGAGGAAATTAGTTTGGTATTTTCTGGGCTTATAAAAGTGACAAAATTGCTCTTGGATTTACGCTTTCGTCACTTAGAGAAATTTTAAAACATTTTCGATGAGCTAAGTGTTCCAAATGTAGAAAGTTTAATAAATAAGATAGAAAAAAAGCATTCCAAACACCAGTTGTTGCAAACTCAAATGGTCCTGGGGGCCAGAGAAGTAACATAAATTACTGAAGTGACGTTGGGTGCAGGACATCCATGTGCATTGCTTGCATATTAAAGACAAGAGATTGTTCTTCATTTCCATAAAGGAATGAGCTCACTCTCAATTTTTTCAAAAAAATGTTATCGTGTTTTGTCTCCTTTTGCTTTCCCACTTTAGATAGATATGAGTATTTAAAAAAAGTAACAGTGCTAGTGGAGTGAAAAATACCAATGAACTCGTTTTATCTTAAAAAATCTTTTTTTTTTTTTTTTTTTAATGTATCAGTGGTCTTCAAAATTATGGAGTATTTAACCTCTGTGTCAGAATGTGTGTGGAAGTGGTGGCAACTGTAACAAAATGAAGATCACACAACCTGTGCAAAAGTGCAGCCACCAGTCAGGTTCAGACTGCTGTTACCAGGTAACCAGATCTTCCATCTTTCACGAGAAGCCAAGGAAGTGTATTTTAATATTTCTTGATTCTAACATGATGGCTCATATTACAAAATATATTAAGAGTCAAACATAACATATCCGTGAACCAGAAGTAGATTTACTTCCTCTTCTCCACAGATACTACAAAACCTTTCCGGTGCCTAGTGCATGTTATCACAGAGGAGCTCATATCCTTTTATGAAGTTAATTCCTTTTCATTAAATCTGATACTCCCATCATCCTAAAATATTATAGTTCATATGTGTCATTGCACACTCTCAAGGCTTTCTCATGAAAATGACTGGCAAGCATCAAAGAACTTTTGAACTTATGTATAGCATCCTTTCTATAAGTATCATAATGGTATGTGAACTGAGTTTAGAAAGTTCTTTACAAGAGGTTGCCAACTCTGGAAAGCCCTAATTAAGCTCTTAACAAAAGCAATACAAATTTTTAAATTAGCATTATGGGATCAATATATTGACCTCCTTTGAGGCTAATGGTCATTTGGTATCATTGATCCAAATGACTTCATGCTAACAGGTCATCTCTTTGACAGAAAGGCTTAACATTCCGGAAGGTTGTTGTTCACCCTCAAAGAAACAATTCTTCATCTGGTTTCTATTTGTTTGGTTTACAGGGACAATCCCAGTTAGGAGCATATGAAGAAACTAGTTACTTAGAGGTAATGAGCTTATGGATTTGCAGGATGCTCGCATCCATTAGCATAGTGTTATGTACAGATGGTCTGCAATTTGTAGATTTTTCCAGTTTATAAACAAATCTGTGAAAGCAGACCATCAAAGACAATTAGATTTCGTGCCAGACAGCATGATCAGTTCCTGATCAGTCATTCTGGTTAGCTGGGGACAGAAGGTATGTAATTGACGAGCCTATAGATTCTTCTCAACAATAGGCAGCATGGTGTAATTGGACGGGAAGGGAACCTCCTTTGGAAGAGTGATGGATTGATGCTTTGCGGAAGATTAGTTTATCTGAGACCTGAGTTACATTTGAAAATGTTTGCATGAGTCCTAATAATTCACCTCTTATGACCTTTTGTCAAAGACATCTTAGTATGTATATACATAAACCTTACACCTAAATGTTTATGTCCATCAGACAGTATGTCAGAATTCTCACACTTCTGTTCTTGTTCTTAAGAGTCCATAAGAGAATGGGAAGATGATTGATGTTATTGATCATTTGGGGTGGGGGAAAGGGGAGCGACAAGACTGGGAAGAAAAAGCAACTTTAATAGGCCAAGTTTCTTCCCATGCAGGATCCAAAGCCTTTTGTCTTTTGATTCTAGACAGTATCAACTTGGAACTCTCCCTTCATATGCCACAGAAAATGCCAATGAGCACTATTTATTGATATTATTTAACAAGTGATTCTATCCCTCAATTCCAGTCCTGTATCTTAGGATTTGCTAGACTCAGTATAAAATTGAGTTGCTCAGATTTATGACTTTTGAAGCTTCTCAATCCATCTACTTATTGCCTGTAATCATTTTCTTTCTGTGCTGCTCCCTGGCAAGCTTCTTCAGAACATGAGAAATATTTTAAATTTTCTTATATATTAAATAGAACCTATTTCGGAGGATGTTCAATGGCACCTGTTAAATAAATGTTATAGCCTAAATTGAGAGGTACACGCAAATTTAGAAGCTGCTGTGATATACACATACAATAAAACTTGAAATTGTATTTTGGGGTGGTGCCAAGGGGGAGGGATATTATTAGGTCCCAGGTTGTGCATATACACATGGTCTAGAAAAGAGACATTCTTAGTTTAGTTGTTCTCACATATATTCTGGAAGTCACTAATATTTTATAATGGCTATCTTACAGTCTCATGTCAAATTTCATGTAGCTACTCAAGGTGAGTCGTACGGAGTAATAAATGTTCACCCCCCTCCCTCCATTACAACTAAAGATGGCTTGGGAAGGCAAACCTATCTGATGCAACAGGGTGGACAGGCCAGGCTACATAAGGGGGTAACGGGGGTATGAGAGGTAGAGTCGTGGAAACACTGGAAGGCCACAGTAGTTCACAATGTGGTCATTCCTACAAAACCTGTCAAACTTTTTGCCATTATCATCTTACCAAACAACAGGTGTAACTGGATTTCTGTGAGGAGAGAGGGAAGGCTGAGGCATGCGCCAGCTTGTGAAAGGCTAAGTTGGAATGGCAGACAGGAGTCGGGGCAGACTGGGGCAGGCAGAGTGAAGATGGGGTTCCACGGCAAGCGTGGGAAAACCTCTAGACCTCCACACCCTAAGAAATGGATCTAATCAATAAATTTCTCATTCATTTTAAATCACAAGTTTTGATCAAATTGATATTTCCTAGCCTAAAAATGAGATCTAGCATTTCTTGTACACTAAGTCCTCTTTTAAGCAGTCTTGTATTAATTTAATCCTTAAAACATTTCTATGAAGTGAACAGCATTTTTATCACTCCCATTTTACATATAAAGAAACAGATGTTAAATAGTTTGACCAAAGTCATATATTTCGTTAATGGTAGAGCCAGAATTTGAATCAAAATTTGACTCCAAGTCTTGCTTTTAACCATTGTGCTCAGTCATCAGTACAATTTGCCAGACTTGGGTACAATGACTATGTTATTTGCAAAATAATATTAACTTATATGTAGAATCAACAAAAGACACACCAAAACCAAGCTCATAGTTACAGAGAGCAGACACGACATTGCCAGAGGCAGGAGGCTAAAAGATACAAACTTCCAGTTATAAAATAGAGTATATCTCAAAAGTTCTCATCATGAGAAAGTGTTTTTGTAACTCTGTAAAGCGTTGTTAACTAGACTTATTGTGATCATTTAAAAATGTATACAAATAGTGAATCATCATCTTGTACACCTGAAACTAATATGTTCCATGTCACTTATAACTACAATTATGTAAATTTAATATTTGTCCATATGTAGCATGAGAAGTATGATAGCCCTCTCAACGTTATCCAGTGATTCATTTTGCTTTTTAGTGACGAGCAAAAGTGAGTAGAGCAAGTAGTTCATAAAAATCTTGCTGCAGTCTTAAAATACTTAAGAAGGCCAATTATATCTAAGGCTGTTGGGTTACTTATAGGAAAGCAGTTTATTTCCTGAGAAAAGGGGCACGCATTTCTGGCCTTTCCCCTGTTTGAGCAAGAATGTGATTCTGAACAAATGGCAGGTGTCTTGTAATCACGAAGAAAAGGAAAAGAACCCACAGAGATACTGGTCATTGTCTCTATACTCGCAACTGCACAAATTCCTTTTTGATACATCATCTCATTTGATTCTCATTATGATCACTAACCACTCTCCAAAAAAAAAAGAAAATCTTATTCTCGTTTTACAGGTTACATGATTTGTTTAAGGTAACATACTTGAGAAATGGTAGGACCAGAATTAGTAGTCTTCAAGTAATTTTTCTTCCACAAGACATTAGCAATTTTCTTACGTCTCTAATTGGCCAAACGAGGCACCACTCCTTAACACTTCCCACTCTTCGACTTGGCGCATTCGGATAAGTCCTAATTGGGTCTTAACCATTGCACAGTGACATATTATCTTCCAGTGTTAGTGTAGACCATTATTTGCTTTGCCACTTCCAGATTTGATGTCATCTGTCTTCCTCTCCCCTTGTTAATATTTCCTTCAAGTTATTTATAACAGTACTATCATGTTTCTCCTTTGTCTTCCTTTCCTTTCCAGAATGTACAGATTGATTTTAAAGCCACCTACACTGCAGTTTCTTCAATTTAGCTCCACTTATCTGATTATGCATCACAAAAGGAAGCAGAAATTCAGCTTAATTGTGAAGCCACGGCAGCAGAACCGGGCAAATGATAGGAACCTAATGATCACAGACAGCATCACACTCACTGATGCTGAATGAAATGACAGACACGAGTACCTCTGCAGAAGCCTGAATTCTGGTTACGGAACTTTATGTTCTGACATTGTGTGTCTCTTGTCAGATCAGTGTTGTCCTTTAGCTTCCCTATTTCAGTTATGAAAGTCAGGTGGAGCCTCGCGTTATTTTTTAAAATTCATTTTGACAGGTAAATGGTCTCTGGGAACGTGAATACTCTGGATCTGTAGTTCACTGAAACTGCAACACTGTCGTGAGCGAAGACCGAGACATGTTTACATTACTGTAAAGCATTTACAAGAATGATGATCAGAGGGAAAAGACAACATTAAACAGATGAAACATAAGAATGGAGAGAGGCAGTCAAAAGACGGTTTGTAAGGGAGGGTGCATGCTGCCATTCGCTTTTCAGCTGTGTTTTCCGTAGTGCGACGAATCTTGCTCTTTGCTAATTCTACCTTTGCTTGCTGCCATCTGCTAGGGGAAAAAGGAATTCTGGTTTTGAATCTTTGATGAAGCAACACATAGGAGATGGCTTCCAAAGCTTGGTATCCCAAGGAGTGTTCTAAAATATAACATTCCACTTCATTTTAAAGGATTATTTTAGGATGGGAAGAACTCTCTAATCAGATTACAAAGAGCCTCAAAACTGTTTCTGTACTCACATTTCCTCCCACAATTTCTGGTATGTAAATAAGGTTTTAAGGTGGTGGTGAGGGGATATTAATTAACAATTCCCTTTTTCTGTTCCTTGCTATGGTGTAATATATACTCCAGTGCTGAGACAATAGCCATCTTATTAAATATTAAAGCATTAAAGATTCTAAATGTTCATATCACAAATTGGTTTTAAATGCTGAGATCTGAGTTAGATATGACTGGATAAAAAAATGCAAACACATATCACTTACACATATGTACATACACACCATCTGAGAAATCAAATCTGTTCAGAGTAACAATCCCATCAGTCACAATGAAAGGCTAATCATGTAATGATCTACAAAGGAAATGCAGAGACAGGTATGGATTAGCTCAGCTTCCATATACTGGGTGGCCGAGAATGAATTAGCATAATCATAAATTTGTTCCAATTACAAAAGGCAATTATCAGAGACCAGCTTATAGCATTATCAAAATGAAATCAGCAAAGTGCAGTGACATTCCAGGTAGATGCCACTGAGTTAACGGTGCTTAAAAAAAGGCTCTGTACTTATTCATCCTTCATCCCTTTGTCTACTGTCCATTCCATACAAGTTACCTGTCAGCTGACAGACACAAAGCCATCATGAAAGAAGAGAAAAATACATACTTTAAGAAAAAAATATGCTTAATAACACAACTGCAAAATACACAAATTCAAACTCTAGTCTTGTATAGATAATTTCTCTAGATCAGTGGTTCAGATAGTACTTTTGAATTTTAGACAATTCACATCGCCTCTTATGTTCTTTCCAAAATATTGATTAGGAATAAAACTGTGACTAAGCCTATCATTACCTGCTCCAAATAAAAAGTTCTTTGTGCAGAAATGTGCTGTTTGCAAAGGTAGGCCCACTGCTGTTCATATATTTTTTTTCAATTTGCCTTTCTGTTATAAATAGAACCTGTTGCTTTATTAACCACTGCCAACCTGGAAAGCATACAGAACAGTCAGACATAACTGAAAGGGCAACTGAATGTAAATAGCTAGGATTTTATACAGATGGTGTGCCCAGCGCTTAAGGACACAAACATTAAGGATATACTCAAGAGATTGCAGATTAATAAGAGACAAAAAGATATTTCTATTGTAACTAAACACAGTAGGTTTTACTATTACAAAGGATGGTAGGCCAAAATGGAGTTAGGGAACAAGGGAGGAGAAAGAAAGGTGGACATTATACTTTTATTGATCATCTCGTTATGTGTCTGATAATAAGTAAACAAAAAATCCTTCCTTTCCTTTTTCTCATAGTCATTTCTCTTAAATTCTTTACTCACCCCTCGTCATCAAGTTTCAATCTGGCTTCCACCCCATCAGCTTACTGAAATTGCTCTTGCTAAGGTCATCGAAGATCTCCACGTTGCTACATTCCGTGCACATGGTTCTGTATTATTACTTGACTTTCAGGGGTAATGAGGGCCAATCTTGAATTTTCTCTTCCATTGGGTTTTAAAATACCACATATTCTCTCTTTGTAGCCCTCTGGCCACTCCTGCTCTGTTTCTTTTGTTGGTTTTTCTCTCTATTCAAACATGAAGTATTGTATTTCTTCAAGTCTCAGGATTAGGCCCTTCTCCATATCGTGCCATTCGATGTCTCACCATATAAAACCAGACTCATGTGTCATTCATGGCGACACACTGCACGTTTCCCAGATTGATATCTTCAGCTCACTGACCTTCTGGAGCTATAGCCTCTTATATTCGAAAGGCTACTCAGCATCTACTTTTGTACTCTTAAGATACTTTATGTTCAACATGTGAAATTAGATTTAGATTTTTTTTTTCTTGCAGAATAAAGTGATAGGTGACTTTTTTTACCTGACATTAAAATATTTAAACATCATCATCTGAAAATAGGGATTCACTAAAAAAATTTGGAGGGTTGGTGAAATAATTTCACATTAAAAAGAATACTCTTGATACTAATGTATAGAATATATGGGATGGGGAGGGGAAGGCAAAGCTAGGAACAGAGAGATCAGTAGGAGACTGTGATAATAATCCTGGGAAGAGACTGTGATGGAGTGAACTGAAAGGTTAGGATGGGTATACAGTAAAGAGCCTTGATAAGGCATTAAGAGGTAAAATGAAGAGGAATTTGTAACTTTTGAGGGCAGGTAAATCAGAATTTGACACCTATTTTCTGACTTGGACAAGTGATAGAAGGAACACTGAGTGAAAAGGTCAATTTTAGATGCTGTACAGATATGCATTTACTCTATATCACCTTGGTCCCTGACATACAAAGAGTACTCTCAAATCAATAGGCAGAAAGAACTGAAGAAAGCCCAAACATGGCAACAAAAACAGGTTAAGTACTTGAATAGTTAATTCAGTGATGCATACAGTTAAGTTTAAGATGCATACAAGGCATTGAAACAAACATCTTCGACCCAGATCTTTCTTCAACTCCAGATCTATGCAGTCAACTACTTTTTGGGCATATTTACTTCACAGTCTTCAGCATAAATTTATCTAAGGCAATAGGCATATATTATATCATGCAGAAAGTGTAAAATGGGGGTGGCGAGAGAAGAGTTTAAGGTACAACCCGAAGAAAAGCAGCACTTTAGATCAAAAAAGGGAATAAGAGGCTGCCGATCAGAGGTAAGAGAGAAATCAGAAATGAATGTAACGTGGAAACCAGGAAAGAAACATATTTTAATTATAGTCATGACAGGGATATGTTCTGAGAAATTTGCCATTAGGCGAATCGCCGTTGTGCCAATATCATAGAGTGCATGTACACAAACCTAGAAGCATAGCTTACTAAACACCTCAGCTATATGGTATAGCCTACTGCTCCTGGGCTACAAGCCTGTACAGCATGTTACTGTACCAAACACCATGAGATCAAATCAATCACAAGAGAAAATGATACAATCAAGAGATGGGGTAAACAAGCGATGTTTGAGGCAGCTGCCCGTGTAACCCAGCATACTGTTTTTACATTAAACTTTCTATAAGTACAAATGGTACACTCCACAATTGTGAAGAGAATACCTAACCAGTCACATATTTATTATCATTATCGAGTATTACACACTATATATAATTGTATGTGCTATACTTTTATATGACTGGCAGTGCGGTAGTTTTATTTATTCCAGTATTACCATGAACACATGAGAAATGTTACAATGACTATGTCACCACTAAGCGATAGGAATTTTTTTATCCCCATTATGACCCTCTGCCGTTTGTCACTGATGGAGACGTCCTTATGTTGTACATGAGTGTACTTGAAAAATCACCACTGAACTAAAAGGTGAGTGTAAGTCAAGTCCCAGGCTCTATTTCAACATGTAGCTCCTTCTACATAGCATGTTAACGAAAAGACTCCACTCTTGTCTTTGTTATGTTTCAAGTTAATAATAGTAAAAGCACTTTTCTCCTCTGTTCACTTTCCTCAATATTCACTAAACTTCCCCAAAGTCGTAGGCCACTTACAAAATAAAGTGGTATCTCTATTCCACTCCTTACAACAAAACAAACCCCAGGCACATAAAATACTTAAAAATATAATAAATGAAGCCACAAAAGTACCATAAATGAAGGCACAAAAGAAAGCATGGGTGAATATTTTTTGTAATTTTAGAGTAGAGAAGGATTTCTTGCATGGTGTAAAAGCTAAATTCATAAAGACTACTAAAGTTTAAAAGTTCAGAACAATAAAAAGATGCCAAACAAAGGAAAAACATGAAAAAATGTTTACGACATATAACAAAGTGTTGTTATGTTAAAAATCAGGGGAGATATTAAATATTTTTTTGAAACGTACAATATGATGCCTATAGAATAAAAATGGATGCTGGTTAGTATGTTCTACCAAATATGTACTGAGTATTAGCTTGGTTTCTAATATAAAAAGATCATGCTAAAATTAACACGAAACAAGCATTCCGACAGAAGATGAGCTAAATATTTGGAGGAGAAAATATAAACGAATAACATGTGAAAAGTTGTTCAACCTTTCCAATAATGAAAATGAAAGATATTGCTGTTTTACTTATTACCGTGACAAATACTGAAACTATATAGGTTGGCAAAATGTAAAGAAATGGATGTTTTCACAGTTACTTAGGTAATAATCTAAATTAGTGCATCCCATTTGTGGGACAATCTTGTAATTTTTACCAAAACTGAAAATATGAATTTTACTGGTTCTAGTGTAATACTCATCAGTAAAAATCAAGATAGGTGCTAAGATGTTAATTACAACCTGGTTTATAATAATGATGACTCTGGAAACAAATGTTCATTAACAAATCAATAATGCACATTTTTTACTCAATAAAATACTATGCAATCATCAAAAAGAATAATACACATTTATTTTAATAGAATGGGAAATGTCTCCATGAGGCATTACTGAATGTAAAAAGCAGATCATAAAACTACATTTCTACTATCTCTATATTCGAACACACTCAAAGATCTGGAAGGCAGGTCATCAAATGTTATTTGGGTGGTGAAATTTGCAGTGATCAAAATTTTCTTCTGCATAGATTCCTAGATTGCTGTAACTTTAGGTATGAGCTATTCACCAAACATTTCTGATTCTCTCCTTTACAAGCATAGTTGCACTTCCTGGTCCCCCTGTAGTTCGGTGGGGTCATGCCACTTGTGCTGGCCAATGATAGTAGAAGTGACTTGTCAGTTCCAGGACCGAGTGTTTAATTTCCTATTGAGACTCTTTAGATCTTTCTCTCCTTCTGCCATAGCAGCTCACAGTTTTTTGGAGAGAGGCTACTCTATTAGTTTTGGAACTATAGTAAGAGTGTCAATGAAACACAGTACCAAGCTGACACGTGATGGCCATGTAACAGGAGAGAGAAATAGATGTTTGTTGTTTCAAGCCATCGAGAGTTCTAGGTTGTTTGTTACTTTATCATAATCTAGTCTACTCTATTTCCTACAATCTATATTATTTTTATAAGCAGATAAAAAAGCTATTTTCATTAAACAAATACATATTCCCCAAAATGTTTGTAATATTCCTGGTCTCTAAGAACTAAACAAATTATTTTAAGTTGCATATCCTTTATCATAAACTAATGCATTAACTAGAAAAAATACACTCTGTTTCTAGATGGTTAGCAGGCTGTCTCACATTGCATTTTATTTTCATAGCTGTCCTTACTTGACTCTTTTAGACAACTCCTTAATTTTTGTATAATCTTACATAGTGTAGCTCATGGATAATGAGTCATTGTGTTAAAACTCCAACCTCTAAACTTAAGGGGAAATTTAGATAAAATTCTAGAATTTTACGTGTCATGCTTTAGTTGACTACACAATTTCATTGACAAAACTGAGGTTTTCATTTCTATATTTTTTTAAATAACACAGGTAGTTTCATGGGTTACAAACATTCCAAGAGAAACCTAAAAAGGAGTGACTTTGCACATCCAACATACTCTCATATGGGGAGGGTATTTATGTTTCTCATTTTAATCAGCCTGGTCAATTAAATTGGATGGTTTCCTATTTGTTTCTATCCAGTTTATCCTCCTCTCCTTGCATTCGGTTTTTATGAACTAGCTCAAAGCCGCTGTTAGGTCTTCACAACACTACAGGGAATGTTTAAAAAATAAACTAAATTGCCCTCGTGACTTTTTTTTCAAATTTGCTGAAAATGAGATTTTTCAAAAGCCTCTATTCTATAACCCCCTCCTTCCTTTTTAATTTAAATTTCGGTACTAAAATAAGCTTACGATGTTCCATTAATATCACTAGGGGAGACACTTGTTTCCTATGCAATCTACAGATTAGTTTACGGTTCTCTCCACTCCTATCCTTCAGTGTTCTGACTTTATCATGCTTATATGCAACATATTTAGCAGTTTATTTGCCTTAAAAAAATCTACTTTTCCATATTATTGCTTCAAGGTTGTACATTTCTAAAAAAGCAAATAAAATAACCCTGCAACCCCAGTCCACCATAAACTGTTGTATGGAAGAGGTGGCGATTATGGATTTATTCCTGAATAACACATTCAACAAAGGAAAATCATGATCGAAACTGTTGAAAAAGTACAACCTACTTTGAAATTAAATATTTGGAGAAAACTAAATGTGCACGTCTTAAATGGGTGTGTAGTTCAAAAAGAATTTAGAGTTCAGAAAACCAGTAGGATACGAGACTTTAAAAGTATGCACTGCACCTCTACACAAAAAATGCACAATTCTATACTCTACATAAAGATTATGAAGAGTTGATTTTGTGTTGTACTTTATTAAATCCGTGTGGAGTTAATCCCCTGTTCTTCCTCTATAGAATGAGAAAAATAGCATCTTGTTTCCCCTACCTTGCAGGGACCTTGGGAGGTTGAAAATGAAACTATGGATAAATGGACTTTTGTAAAAGTGTAAAGCAATATATTAATGTAATGCGGTAGCAGATTCCAGGATAATATAGTCTCATGCGACTTCACTCAGGGTGCAAAGTCAGTAGTTCAAAAAGATGAGACCAGAACAATAGCAGGTTTAATATGGGCCCTGCACGCCGCTCAAAGGTTTCAAACTCAACCCTGAAGGCACAACAAAGCCACTGATGGATTTTAACTACAGGAATTTTGCTTAAGGAAAATCACTCTGGCATCGATGTGGAAGGTGCCAAGTGACACTGAGGATTAGAGAGGCCAGACAGGAAGTCATTACTCCATTGAGAGAGAAATAATGAGGGCCTGGATCAGGCAGTGAGGAAAGATGGGGAAGACAAAATGCAGAATAAATAGAATTGATAAGTAGTGATAACTGAAAATGAGAGAAAGGTTAAATAAAGAAATTGGGGAAATATCCACGACTCAGAAGTTCCTACCTTGGACAACTGACAGCCTTAACTAAGATCAGGGGTCCTACATTCTTAAAGTCAAGTACATGTTTTATACATGTTATCGCTGAGGTACCATGGGACACTTTAAGAACTGATCATTGATTTAAGCAACTGCACCTACCCGGCTAAACAGACGACCCAGCAACATGCAGCAATCGGTGTTTCTGGTTTGAGAAATAAAGTAATCTGTAATCTTCAATGAAAACAATGTTTGTTTTGGGCTTCAGGTTGGTGGCAATCATTTTACAGGTCAAACCATAAAATAACTATAATTCCTAAGTTAAGATGAGGCTACTTTGACCTTTAAATATATCTCACTTTCAACGGTAGTCAATATCTGGAGTATACAAACATCAGAAGTATCACATCCGGAATGTCAGCACTCTTTGAAGAGAGCAATCAATCATTTTCTAGATGCAAGATAAAACTGTTAGCAGTTTAATATAAAAAAGGTCAACATCTGGCTAGTGGTCACAACTCATTTCCTTATAGCCTGTTCTTTTTGGCTTATAAACCATGTTCTTGTGAAAAGATAAAAATCAGTAGAAGGTTCTTTACTCTTTATTTTTAAACTAACCACTTCTCATCTGCATTTCCTAATTTAAGTAGGACACATCAGAATAAACAACCACTCTGTACTTCTTTTAATCATTTTACAAAGTGCCTAGTACCTGGGATAGAAATCAGGGCATTATATTTGGGAATAATTATAATCAAATTCTTTCCCTCGTTTTGAAAAAAAACTAAAACAAAAACATTCTCTTCTTGCTCTTTGTCTTTCTCTCGGTGGCTCTATCACATCTACACACAATCACCCGAACCACTACACGTCACCCTCCTCACCACCACTATCACCATCGCCCCAGGGCTCTAGACAGACTTACAGACACAGATGCTGACAAAAGAGTAACTTTGTTATTTTCCTGGAGCTTGGTGGCTTGTTATGAATACTCATGTTACCTTTAGGCCAAAAGGCTCAACCCATCAAACGTACTATAGCTACCATTGCAATCAATAGTGTCAATCCATCTGGTGCTTAAGAGCAGCAAAAAACGTGAGCTGACTGGATCTGTCTTTGGACTGCAATGAACTGGAGTAAGGACAGGGAGGTTGGTTGGCCGGGAGGTGCTAAAATGATCAAACAACCATTTCCTACCAGGCTCGGGGGCACCTAAAGGCAAAGGATGTGTCAGCTGTTTTTCCTCTGCCCTGAGCACTGTCTTTTGGCACACAGAAGTACCTCAAGTCCATCCATTCATTGGTGTGTCTGTTCACACTGGTTGGTGATAAGTTAATCCCTTTAATGACACCCTAAAGGATATATCTAACAACCTCCCCCTCTTAATAGCAAACTTGCTACTGCATATGGACCGTTTATGACTTCCTTTCCTTTTTAGGGTTGTACATTAAGCCCAGATTTGTTTGTTTGAAAATGTTAGTGCAGGTGAGATAAATTAATGGAGGGAGGGGTTGGTGTTACCTGAGTTCTGTATCTCCTCCTCCCCCTCAGGACCCTGGAATTATATGACCTTTTGCTTTCCCCATAAGTATTTATTTTGCCTTAAACCAAGACTCAACTCTTACAATCTCATATTTTACACAAATCACAGACGGAGTGTAGCTGCTCACTTTCTCATACACACATCTGCGATCCCTGTGAACCTTGGTGGTAATACAATATCACCAGAGGGCATCGTCGCCTTTATGAACTACCGCAACTTCAATCACGCACAGGGCCGGCCTTGACTCCACCAGTGTCATCTGTACCTCTAACTACAGATGGGGCTGCCAGACTGCATCTTATTACAGAACCAGATTTCACTTAGATCAGTCTAAACTACTGTGCAGAGTTTATTATTTTTTTTTTCAAGCTTTTGTTTTGTTTCCTAGTCACTCTGCTAAAAGCAAGAGATACAAAGAAACACACTTCCTCTGCAGTTCATATAGAGAAAGTGCTGAAATCAATACACATTTATGAGAGTAATCACTCCTGGCGTAGAAAGTATGTTTTGCCACCCATTGCCCTTTTTACCTATGAGAAGATAATGGCAAAATGATGGTAGGTCCTCAGCCATAGAACCTGGAGTGGCAGGAATGAAGCCCTACGAAGGGGGAAATAAGTGGAATGTCCCCTCTTGGTCAGAATAGTTTCAAGTGCCATTGCTGGGGTCCAGTCAAGAGTCCCAGACAAGAAGCCTGTAGAGTGAGAAAAATCATAATCTAACTAAATAGATACAGTGATTGTTTTGTTTATTAAATGATATAGACTTCACTTGTGACTAAGGGTGGTCACCCCAAAGTGATAAAATGTGGCAAGACAGGGCCAGAAAATGAATAAGCTCTGCTTTGGGGTGACAGGAAGGCTGATGTGTCCCACATGTGTAATGGGTTTGCCCAGGGCTCCTCAGAGTTCCCTAACCTTGCAGAGGATTGGTTCAAGAATCTGACGTAACTATCAACCTAGAAGCGGGGTCAAGGGAAGAAAAATTAATCATTCAGATATAGATGTGAAAGTGGTAAATTCTCTCTCTGTGGTTTCTTTCCATCAAACAGTGCCAATACAAGACCCATTCCCAAGCCCCGCCCATCTGTGAAACTCCCTTGGGGATTTAAACCAGAAATAAGATTAATTAGAAACAAGAAAATTAAACCAGAACAAAATTTTAAAAATTAAAATCAAAAATAATTTTTTAAAAAGTAAAAATTAAACCAGGAACAAGGAAGACACTAGAACTGACATGTCTAATCCAAAACTTAGATTCAAGATCCTGAGATTTTCTCGGCAAAGGAGGTCTCATTATTTCAAACACTGGAAACGAGCAATGGATCCAATATGCTGGTACCTTCCAATCAAGCTCCTCTCCACACCAATGAATTCCATGAACATTTCTTGTCCAAGGCAAGAAATGCCTCAGCTATGCCTTTCAGTATTTAACCTAAAAGGAGTGCCAGAGGTATTACAAATCATCTTTATATTGTCCTTGTCTACCTAGGACCCTCGGCCAGTGATCAGAACTTCTAAGTATACGCCTTAAGCCTAGAGATGTGTGGAGAGGCAGAATGATAATTTGCTGTAAGATCATTTCCTGGAGTAAGAGAAATTAGAACCCAGCCAGAGTCCGGCAGTAGGCAGTTGGTTGTTGTCACACAGAATTGGCTGTAAATAGACAGCCCCAAGGGGAAGAAATCCATCTATTTCCAACTCTTCTCCCTAATTGTCTACTTCCCTGGCGTTATTTTATCTCAGTGGATTGCTGTATGTATGCAATGCTGTTCCCCTCTGGCTCCCTTCTTTCCCAATTTCCCTCTTTTAAAACAGAAACTAACTCCCAGCAGAATCAGAGTGATAAAGAGGTGTCTTTGGTTCTGCATACATTACAAGGATCAAAACTAAATGCTGGGTGATAAACATCACCAGAGAGCAGACTGCTCCAGGAGAAAATGATCTTTAATGGAGTTGCTCTTAAAACTATCTGCAGGTGGCAATGCTAAATACCATGAAGTCTCGGTTACAGATCACAGACCTGAAATGCATGAATATTAAGAAAATAGCAGTGGGGCTACTAAAAGTGAGTGGAGCAAGCTACTAAGAGAAAATCCCATTTGCCAGCCTTCCTTCCTTTCTTTCATATGGGCAGCTTTGGGCAAAACCACAACATAGGTACAACTTATTCTTCGAGATACATTGTTTCACCCTTTTTCTCTCTTTTCGTGCTCTTAATCACACTATTGCCATCATGTTCTGCCCACAGAGATAGGATCTGAAAATAATTACTTGGAGAGTGCATAAATGATACAGCCCCGGATATGTGCATTTTAACTGGGGCAAAAGGTTCAATCTACAAAATGGCTCTTCAATAGTGGCATTTCAGGCAAGAATGGGAAAATGAAGACTAAGTGGGAATGGACAGAAGTTTTGTAAAATGAAATCTCTTTTAAATTATCCCACTTATATGGTTTCCTTCTTTTTTTTTCCCCCTCAGGGCTGACTGCTACTCTATTTATTCTTTTCTATTCTGAGAATGGGTAGTGGTGGTGGTGGTGGTGGGGTGTGCTTAGAGTTTGGAAATATCAAGCTTTTCAGGTGTTAACCCTGTAAGAGTCCAATTACTACTCATGGCTTTGATAATACTCTCTCCACTGCTCCAGCAATGTGGAGGAATCTTAGAAACCATTCTTGTTGAATGTGTATTTGTTGTGAGGATAATACCCATTTAAATAGCTGTCACCTACAAGAGGGAGCATGAGGTCATACTTCTGCGTATGTGTGTGGTGTGTGTGCGTGAGCACGTGCATGCGAGTGCTTACAAAGAGGTACCTGAATATTTAAGTTAAAGGATAGAGGTGCATAACTGAATTGCTACAAGGAAGTCAGCGGTCACCATAAAATGTAACACAGGTGATTAATCTAAACAAACCTCCACAATATCCAGAACATATCACTTGGTTTACTAGTTCCATCGTGTTCATGTTTGCTTCTATGATCATATTGCTATGTCATCGGAATAATAAAATACATAAATCTTCATTTCACAGAACTGATCATAAACCTAGGAGAAGAGGAGGTCACTGTACCTGCTATATTGTCTAAACAAATCCATTGAGGGAACTTGAGTCGTTTAATCATGGCGCTGTCATCTGGTTTAGGTAAGCATATTTTCCCTTCATTAGATTTAATATATAATCTCATTATAGAAATCTGACACTCCGCACTGACGCTCAACTCATAAATCAGCTTCTGCTTCTATTCCTAAGGCCCAAGGAAGGAAGAAAAAGCAACACAGTGTGCTAAAAATGCATAGCATAACACAATTTTGGCCATTCAGATAATGCTGCCATGCCACTCCAGTTCTTATTTTCATTGTTGATTTATTCTAGTCCTGCTGCCCCATGGACTATCATGCTGACTTCCATTTTTTCTATGTAATCAGACATTTTAAAGTTATTTCACTCACAAATCTTTCCAAAAGGTTACTTCCTTATTTTCCCCTATCTAATCACATCAGTTATTCTTTTTGTATAACACCATGCAACATCTGGGTACTCTCAGGCCACCAACCCATCTGTTCATAGAGCATTTACAACATGTCCTGTACTCTGTCTAGTGTTAAATGGGATGGGAACGAGAAGACAACATATTCCTTGACTTCAATATATTTGGGGAAAAATGATCACAATTTTAATCCCAACTTAAAAAAGTTTTCGCAATGTCAGTATGTATGTTATGACGTATCTATAATAAATAGACATCACTAATAAAATACTTTTTGCAGACATAATATACTTCTACTTAATTTTTCTAAATGCTGAAAAATTAATAATTTCTTAAATAGAGAAAATGAAGTTGTTTCTCCATTTTATAATATATAATATAATTATAATGTTTCAGCTCCAAAGAGGAACAAAGTCACCCTAAGAAGATGTGAATTCTATTAAGGATTGGAAAGATAAAAAACCCCCAAACATTTGTTACTTTACATATAATGTTAAGATGCCTTCCTGTGTCACATGTGTATAGTCATTATGTCTTTGATGGTAACAAGTTACAGAAAATTTTATTTTAAACTTTTCTCAGCTTGTTTCCTAATATTCTAAGCTCATTTAAATTTTAATTTCGCTCACGAAGTTATAATATTTTACTTGGTTGGTTTAATAATTACTTAAAGATGAAAAAACTCTTCAAATTTGTAGATCTACTAATATTAAAGTACTAGGAAAAGAATCACAATACTAGACAAAATGCTGGAAGTGTTCAGTAATTATAATTTATAACTTAACTTAGCCCTTCAAGTTTCTTGGATAAAGACTAAACCTCCACACTTCCTCCTTTCACATATGGAGATTAGTGTAAATTCATACTGTACCTTAGAATCTAATCTGGCCCAAGGTGCCGACAAACAAACAACAAAAAATTTCCAACAATTTCGAACTTGCAGCCAGACCTTCCTGTAGACAGAGACTAGGTATCAAATAACTGGTTCTAGTATTTTAAAAAAGTGTGTGTGTGTGTGAAGTGTGTCTGTGTGTGTGTGTCTTTGTGTAATAATGAAGAAAGAAGAAAGAAGAGAGAGAGAGAGAAGAGAAGTGTTTTTCCGACACTGTGGCAACACACTACCTGGGAGGAGTGTAAGTTGCGTGTTTTCTGCCTACCTGCCTGTTTACGTTACTTAAAAGCTGCTGGAAGATGAACAAATGAACATGTATGCACACTTTACTCTTTCTGAGAGACGACAAACTACTTAATTCCCACTCTGAACTGTGATGCTAAAGCTTCCCTGGGGAAGTGGGCAATTCGGAGAATTGCTCCTGATTTTATTGATTATTGTGTCTTTCGATAAAAGTAAGGAGAGTAAGTCTGCACTAAATCTAAACACATGATGGGTGGAACGGTGGAACTCGGTTGAAGAAGATAAAAAGTTTGAAGAACAATGAAATGAATGTAATCCCTGCACTACTTGCGCAACTTACAATTACTTGTTATTGAAACCTTCTTACATGCTATTATTTCAGGAGGTAGGAGCAACGGCAGTCTGCACTGGAGGAAGAGAATGACGAACTGTGACATCCCCATATCAACTGAGAGGAGAGCAGATGGCTCAAAGTGGATATGGGGCATTCTGTTTCTCCCAAACAAAGAAGAAGGTGACTTGTGGCGGGGAGTCGGGGAGAAGTGGGGACGAAGGGTGGAGGGTGTGTGGGAATTGATGTCTGGATCACAGAAGTCTAACTTGAAAATTGTAATATGTTCTTTCTACTGAACATAGAAAGGGTTAATCTCAACAATGCCCAAGTTGAGTGTTATTCCCAGGCAAAATCAAACTGCATTTCATATAAATACATAGAATATAAAGTTACATCTAGTGAAATTGATGAAATCTAGACAAAAGCCCACACACTGTAGCTGTTTGTTATAATTTGACTGTTGGCACCTTTTCTTCTCTGATTTATACCATGCTACCTGGATGGACTGCCCTCCTCATAATAACTTATTTGTCTCTATCAAACTATTTTACCTTCCTCCTCAAAATTTCTGGAGCACTTACTGTCTAAACCCCTAACTGGGACTTAACATCTTCTATCTTGTATTTTTAATTATTTTTTAAATAAATTTTATCTCAACTAAATAGGAAACAACTTCTTCTTGCTTCTTTTGGAAATTTCTTGAAAAAATGAAATCTGTCTCTGGGGACACCTGATACCAAACTATGTTTATTATAAAATAGTTATTGTTAAAATGTGACTATACTGCTTCTTTTTATGAATAAGTACTGCAATGATTGATGTTATTCTAATAGAGCATCTGAAGTACAAAAGGAGTTAGAGGGTAGTTAAAAAGTCCATTATTTCTATTTATGTCTCCTTGGATACCAATTAAATACCCNTGTGTTTCTCTGTCTGTCTGCCTGTTTGTTACGTTACTTAAAAGCTGCTGGAAGATAGGACAAATGAGAAGACATATGCACACTTTACTCTTTCATAGAGACTGACAAACTATAGTACCAAATTCCACTCTGAACTGTGATGCTAAAGCTTCCCTGGGGGGAATATAGAGTGAATAATTCAGGCTTTGAGGAATTATTGCTCCTTGATTATTGGTTATTGATACTCAATTGCAAAAGTAAGGGGAGGGAGGTAAATTCTGCACTAAATCTAAACACTGCAGTGGTGGAGCTTTGGGGTGGAACTCCCCAAAGAGGGTTGAGATTTGCATTATAGACGTTCAAAGGTGACTCTTTCCGTGGTCTGACTTGAGGATAGGGAGAAAGGAGAACAAGGAAAGGTAGGCAGTGGGCTATGTTCAAGAGGAAAAACCCTGTGAAGTGTTTAACTCTTAATGCTTTTTTCCCTGGATGATGACAAAAACCATATTTAATCTATTGTATTCAATTTTTTGCTTTGTATTATAGAATTTCCTTTTCGTTAATCTTCAACGTTTTAGTAAAACCTGATAAATTTTATAGCTTTGTCTGGTTATACTGAGAAGACTAAAGGTTGGAGACAATGAAATGAAATATGTCCTGCTAAACACAGATTACTTGTTATTGAAGCCAACTGTACAGCCGCAGTTTCAAGAGGCCAGGAGCGGCGGTCTGCACTGGAGGAGGGAATGGTGAGCAGGAGCTCATGACATCCCCATATCAGCTGAGAGGCAGATGGCTCAGGAGTGGATATGAGACAGATTCTGTTTCTCCCAAACAAAGAAGAAGGTGACTTGTGGCGGGGAGTCGGGGAGAAGTGGGGACGAAGGGTGGAGGGTGTGTGGGAATTGATGTCTGGATCACAGAAGTCTAACTTGAAAATTGTAATATGTTCTTTCTACTGAACATAGAAAGGGTTAATCTCAACAATGCCCAAGTTGAGTGTTATTCCCAGGCAAAATCAAACTGCATTTCATATAAATACATAGAATATAAAGTTACATCTAGTGAAATTGATGAAATCTAGACAAAAGCCCACACACTGTAGCTGTTTGTTATAATTTGACTGTTGGCACCTTTTCTTCTCTGATTTATACCATGCTACCTGGATGGACTGCCCTCCTCATAATAACTTATTTGTCTCTATCAAACTATTTTACCTTCCTCCTCAAAATTTCTGGAGCACTTACTGTCTAAACCCCTAACTGGGACTTAACATCTTCTATCTTGTATTTTTAATTATTTTTTAAATAAATTTTATCTCAACTAAATAGGAAACAACTTCTTCTTGCTTCTTTTGGAAATTTCTTGAAAAAATGAAATCTGTCTCTGGGGACACCTGATACCAAACTATGTTTATTATAAAATAGTTATTGTTAAAATGTGACTATACTGCTTCTTTTTATGAATAAGTACTGCAATGATTGATGTTATTCTAATAGAGCATCTGAAGTACAAAAGGAGTTAGAGGGTAGTTAAAAAGTCCATTATTTCTATGCATGTCTCCTTGGATACCAATTAAATACCCAAAAGAAATGGGCACTCGCCTAATAGCACTAATTGAGAAGACAATGTATACGAACACTCGGTACATAACCAGGAGACGTTCATCTCAATAAGAGATGGCAATATTTTTGGCTAATATCCATGTGTTAGTTGGCCACACCCACATGAATATGGGGGAAAAAAATGTAGCTTGAACATTTTTAGGATCCATGTGAAACAGCTGATAATCTAATAAACTCTATAAAGAATTACTCTATGAAGCAGGCCAGAAGAAACTTGTGATATTATTACTATTTTTCTTATTAGGAAGAAGAAAAACGGAATAGCTGAATTTTATGAGCAAGCATATTATACATGGTCACTTATTTCTGTTCAATATTCTAGTACATCCAGTAGTTACAGCTGTCTTCCATCTTGGAAAATAGACCTTGTATATCGATTTCACCACCTTTAAGTCATAGGATTTTAAAGCTGGAAGAGACTTAGGAGTCCATCTAACTCAATTCCCTTGATCTTGATCTGAGAAAACTGGAGGCAAAGGAATGACACAAGTTACTTGAGATCACACAAGTAATCTGTAATTTTTGGCCTGGTATATTAACTTAAGTCAGCCAGTCACACCACATAAAGATATACAAAGCTCTGCACCCTACCCCCTGCAAAAAACCCTGGAAATGCTGGTTATATAAATATGGCAGAGCAGATATGCAGAGAAATCCTTACTGGTACAGAACAAGTAAAAATAACAGGTAACATATGAAAACTATTTAAAAGCATGGCTAAGCTGGTAAACAATTAGAGGCCAGACATCTTTCTGGGTAAGTGAGCCTAGGAGCAGGCGCTTCCCTAGGTATGCCTTCTATCCCCAGGGTAGTAAGACATGCACATAGGACAGGGACAAACCTGACATCCAAGTAAACTAGGAAGGAGGTCATCAGAGACACCTGCACAAACTAGGTACCAAAAGAAGGCAACGAATCATAAAATATGCACTAGAAAAAAACAGTACACAGGAATATTGCCTCTTCTCGGAGTTGATATTAAATGGAACAGAGAAAACAAAAGTCTCTCTTGGGTGTCCCTTACCCAAAGTTTATTTTCCAAAGAGGCCAGGATTCATGTGATAAGAGAAGTCTCAGGGAAAACTCAAGTATCTAATGAATGGTGTCCCTAAGTATGTAGCAGAAACAAGTTACAAATATTCTCTAGAGAAAGACATTCTAAGCAGAGGTCACAAAGAATTCCTATATATGAATTCCAATGAACATGAATTCATTGTAAAAAAGTATCTCTTAAGTGCCTGAGGAAACAAGTCCTATGAATGAATCTGCAGAAACAAAAAATGAAGTCAGATTTGTAAGATTGATATGTAAAAGTATATTATGACACATGAAAATCAGTCTATTAAAATTGATGAAGAAATACTGAAATAGAAACAAATAGAACTTATAGAAATAAAAAGTATTCAAATTTAAAACTCGAATAAAATTCAAAATAAAATTTTACAGAGTTGAAGAGAAACTTTGTAAACTGTCACATCCAGATGAAGAAATCACATGCAAAGTAGCAGTGAGAGAGGGAAAAAAAAGACTCATGATCAAGTGGTTAAGAGGCATGGGAAAATAGAGATGTTCTAACAGTGTGGTCCACGTGTGGTCCATAGACTAACAGCATTGGTGTCAGCATATTCTCAAGACCCAACATAGACCTACCATGTGGTATAGGAATGTGTTGTAAATTAATAAAATAAAATAAAATAAAATAAAATCCAGATGATTTTTTTGGTAGGCTAAGTTTGAGAAGCATGGTTTAATATATCTTTGAGTTCTTACAGAGAGCATGTAAAATATTGGTGTGGTAACAATAAAAATAGCTGACATCTTATTAAATTAATGATACCAATCCTCAGATTCAAAAAGTTCAATGGATGCCAAACAGGATAAATAAAAAGAAATCCTCACTTATAGTGAAAATGAAGAACACTAAAGACAACAAAAAGATCTTAGAAACACTCAGTAAGGAAATTCAACTTAGGGTCATAGATCACAAGAACACAGGGAGAGATCAGTCCAGATGAAAGCAAATGAGAAGGAGAAGGCTAGAGGAAAGATTTCTTCGAGATAATATCATTCATTATATAAATACTCAATACTTAATGTGCTTAGATGTATACAGAAAAGATTTTCATACCTGGAAAAAAATTTAGGGGTTGAATGGCCGATGCCCACATAAAAAACTAAGAAGATGGAAGAAGAATCTAACAATTACTCTCCACGGAAAACAAAATATTGTGTAATAAAAGAAATCATGCAAACCTTGCTCATTTGTGAATAACTTCTATACAGTCATACTAATATAAGTCTTCTATATAACAAAAAGTATAACTGTGCTGGGAAGGAGGAGGGCTGGAAAGTATGCATGTGAATAATGAGGGTCAAGAGGGAAGAGAAAAATATGAGTAATGAATGCAATAAGCTGAGTCTCGATTTGAGAAATCAAGACATAGCATTGTAACAGATGAAAATACTAAAAAATTGCTAAAATGATTACAAGTAGTTGACTCTGAGGAACAATGAACATGTTTTACTGTTTTTAAACAAGCTTTCTTAAGCAAGTTGACTAATGCAAGCATGTTTAACCTTCACAAAATACCATTTTACTTCCTTGCTCACTGGCAAAAGGTTCAAAGTTTGAAAATACAAAGTGTTGCTGAGTATGTGGAGCTATAAGATTGGTTATGGCTGGTGAGAGTTTACTTTTAAACATAATTTGGCATTGAATGGCAAAGTTGGATATGCACAGGCTCTCTTATCCAGCTTATTTTACGAATGTACCCTAGAGGAACTCCTGCACATCTGCACAGGAAATATGTCAAGAGTGGAAATGACAGTATTGTTTGCATATATTTAAAACCTGGATGCAATCCAAAGGTTCGTAAGTAGGAGAATGACTACAGAAACTGTGACATATTCATATAGCAAAACAGTATACAGCAGTGAGCATAAATGAAATAGAATCATACACAGCCACTTGGATGAATCTCAATCACATAAAAATGTATAAAATAAGATGTAGAAGAGTACAATTTTCCTCACATAAAATTCAAAACTAGACAAAACTAAATAACACTGTTTAGAAATATATATGTTAAAACAGAAAAACTACAGGAATGTACAGAAATGATTAATCAATATTTCAAAATAAAGGTGATCTTTTTGGGAGAGAAAGGGGCTTTGAGGGGAGAGTAGGTCTCCCAGCAGTGTTTTATTTTATAAACTGTTTAATGAGTTTTCTTATTCTCATTTAAGCAAAAACAATCAGTTATGCATACTTTATATTTCCCATTAAATTAAAACATAATCTGATTCATGCACAATCCAAAATTTGATTTCTCAGTCTGATCTCAGTCTCTCCAAACCTAGCTCCTAGCTCTTTTCTCAGCAGTGTTCATTCCACTTTCCCTCCATTTCCTGCTTCCATTATTCCCTTTACTTGTAAACCTGTGATGGTGACTCTTAGTTTCTTCTAATCTTGGGTCCTTCCAGTGATGCTTTCCTTCTTCTTTGCTCCCTGTATTTCCCCACAATCTCTCTATTCTGGCCTGGGACCTGGGAACTCTTATGCTGTTTCCAAAACAATCCCACTTGTTAGCCCAGCTTATAGATACCAGAAAAATAAAGGATATGTGTCTTTACTCCCCATCCAGAGCTGTGCTTTAAACTACATTGACTCATGTCACGCAATGCAATGGGCCAGACCACATGGATACCCCCCTATCCCTGACAGATGAGGAACATTCTATGAGCAAGCCTGTTATGTGACCATAGAGTGAAACACCTGTCAAGCTTTCTTAACAAGGCATCTCATTCTCAATGAAAGGCATCACGATTTGCAAAGATGCTCTTGATTATTAGCAATGTAAATTTCAGCTGACTTCTTTGCTGCAATTGCTGGCCCAGTACTGCATAAAAAAAAATAATAATAATAATAATTTTTTTTCTATAGTACCTCCACCAGGTTAGTGATTATTAAAAAAGAGTAAAATTACTCCTGCTCTCAATAATCTATCATTATCAGAAAACTGCTTTACTGGGATCAATGAAGGCTCTGGATACCCACAGGAAGTTAATATTACCTCAGAGAGGAAACAATAAGAATAAGAAGGGCTAAGTGACCACAAGGCTCACACAAAGTTAGTAATAGAGCAGAAGCCAGAGCTTCAATCATCAGCCACCCTCCCTGGTAAATTCCTGGTGCTACAGAATTATTTAGATATGTGTTAAATGGTTGTTTTTCTTAATCTCAGTCTTCGCGGTCTGAGTGGAAGGTTTGCAACTTGGCTTGCCTGTTCATTATAACAGTTCCCCTATAGTATTTTGAGATATGTCGCCCATTCCAGAAATATTATCCCCCAATAATTCTGAAAATCTGATGCACAAATGTGATTATGGGAATGTGACAAGGTTTTTCTCCTTTGTTCTAAGAACATAATCTCAAAGACAAGTTAAATCTTAGTATGTGACAAAAATACAGTACCGTCTCCTTCTGATAATTCTTGTTCTTGACATTGCATTGCCTCACTAGAGTGTATTCAGTTGCTTGTACTTTTTATGAATGCCAAAATCAGTGTGAGGCATTTTAGATTATAATCTCTTTGCTACAGAGGCAGAATTTACCTTGTCCAAACACACTTCCTTGGCATAACATCATGCCGAAGCATAATGAACTCCATCTGTCAATGACATAACTTTATAGTATTAGATCCTGACTTGAATATTGTCATGAGTTATCGCTTTAACACTTGTGCTCTTCAATTTCTCCCACTATTGACTTTAGAAAGAGGTGGGGATCTTTAACTTCTCTAAGGATTCAATCCCATGAGGATACTGTGGGAGCAGGTACCTGTGTCCCATTTGTTTATGATGCTAATGATCATAAGATGAATGTTATTGCAAGGTATCAGATACAGGTTCTAG
Organism: Pteropus medius; assembly: GCF_902729225.1. NCBI lineage: Eukaryota > Metazoa > Chordata > Mammalia > Chiroptera > Pteropodidae > Pteropus > Pteropus medius. The sequence continues at coordinate 26,174,767 of NW_024354502.1, read as the reverse complement.
ATTTAGGCCACATAATTATAATTTTGTACTTTAAAGATGAGATCAAATGGCTAATGGAAGAGTACATCCTATAAAGAAGAGATATTATTTTCCTGCAGAAATTTTTTCTGCAGATGCTATACTGATTCATTGTTGGCAGAATGGATTCCAGATAGTTTAGGAGGTGTACTGGCACACTTGCAAGTGATGTACAACATAAGGAGCAGCTGACTTCAAGTATTTTCCCTTGAAAATAAATGACCCGATTCTTGCTGAAACTCTGGATGCCTTTACTAAAATTCATAGGAATGAAAAGAGCAAATTATCTTGAGTTGCCTTTGGAATATAACTTTATTTTGCTCACTTGGAAAGTAGAGATGTAGAGAAACACAAAGCCCTGCTTTTTACAATGCTATGTATGCAGATTTCTAAGATCTAGATTAAAAAACAAAAGAAGTCTAAAACCATCGTCTATACTTATTTCTAGTTTGTCTTCATTTATAATTAACCAGAAAGTGCCTGCACATTGCCAATAGATAAACCGTGCAAAAGGACAGCTGTAGATAAGAATGTGGTAATTGTATTTTTGTATAATCTACTAAGAGAGCATCTGTCTATACAACACTCATTTCAAAGATTAGGATCTGGACAATAACCATAGAAAACTAATGCTATAAATCAGTGAACTTCTTGCATATCTCCTATTCCCTAACATGAAGATTAAGCATTAAAAGACTACATACAATATAGAAAAGAAAATGTAATACTTGTGTAATGTTGGCGGTTCCTAAAGGTGCATAATTGAATGCACATAAACCCCCCAGCTCTCTCTTACACACACACACACACACACACACACACACATACACACACACACACACACAACAGAGCGCAAAACCAGGACTTTTGATGATAATGAAGCATCTTGAAAAATGTACTATAGTCTGAAGAAATAAATTATTTTCCACTGCTGGCCTGTGTGGTCTTTATTTTTGGTTACAGCAGCAACCTGAATATTTCTTCAGTGTGTATAAAAGCAATAGAGTCTATATATGATTATGTGTATAGTTATAGCTAACCAGGAAGGTGCAAATATAAGACATTTTCTCTTGATGAACAGTTACTTTCAAAGAATACATTTTTTTTTGTTTGTTTTTAAAATGCAAGGGAAGTCAGATAGAAACATCATTAAGATCTGCTAATGAATCATCCTCCTATTTGCACTGGGAATACGTGTTTGAACTCAATGCTATATCTGTGTTTGAAGAAATACAATTATTGGTTAACAAATGTGTTACATTTAGGTGGTATGGCTGGACGAATGCTAACTACAAGCTAGCATCGGGTCTGTTATGCTAGAAAAATACATCAATGGTAACATTTCATTTTCACCTAAGCAAATATGCATTTATATTGTTATGTTCAATATACTTATCGTCAGAGGTATGTTTTAAAATTAATACTGCTCTTTTTCACTAATAACACGTTTATCATAAAAAAAGGAAGAAAACAACAAATAATCGTCATCAGGGATCCCATTACACAATGATGACCACTATTATAATTTTGGTGTCTATGCTATTTTTTAATACACAAAATCATTGACATGTACCCATATTGGGAACAGAGGGAGATGTGTGTGTGTGTGGTGTATTAGTCTTTAAGTCCAATAATACTGTATTTAATTTTTCCCCTAGTGACAAATCTCAATCATGACGCAGGTATCCATGAGTATTTCAATGAGTGGGTGAAGCAGTGTGGTGGTGATAATGCTCAAACTAAAGGTAGCATCAGGAAAAAAAGACAGATAATGATGAGCTGACCACTTTTCAGCATTTTAATGTTCTTTCTCTCTGTGCTTCATTCCAGTCTTTCTTGATTTGCACTGCTACTGACATCTCACCACTTTAGTAAAGAATGTTTTAACCATGTAGAAAAACAAGAGTAAGGTGTTTCTCTTTGATTTTTCCATGTCTAAATAGGTAACTCTTACTTCTCAACTTCACTTATCCCCTTATTATTTACAAATTTTCAGCAGAGATTATGTTCTATCTGCCCTTTCTAAACCTAGAATAATACCTGATACATGATATGTGCTCGGAAAGTGTTAAATTTGCTAAATTGTATGTCGATGCCTTGCATTATTAAAAATTTTCATTAATATTATGTACTGTAGTCTTTTTATTGTCCTTCAGATGTTCTCATGTCATTTATGTTACTCCATGAGTCAACAGTCTGCTGAACTCAACAGAGAGATGATACTGTTGGGTTAGCTGGGAATCCTTAGCAGTCTCTTGAGTAAAAGAGATACATAATCCCTAAAAATAAAATTCCCAAAGTCAAGTGCTTTCAGGGAATTAAAGCCATAAAAAAACACAGCCCTCACTCTTATCAAGGACCAGTGCAGTAAAGACAAAAGGGAGTTGGGTCTAAGTCTTACCATTCTTTGACTTAAATGTGTCTTATGTCTTGCCCTTGACTAGCAAGAGTCTAGGAAGGCAGAAAACAGAGCAAAAATCTCAACATAATAATTCCTTTGCCTTGTCATTATAGATTTTCTGAAGAACACCCATATCTCCTTGAACGTGTTCTCATTCAAAGACCCTCACACAATGCTACTGCAAGGAAATGAGGCTGCAGGTTTTCTGCTGAGGAAAAACACGTCATTACATATGCTGAAAAGAACAGTGGAAGTACTAGAAACAAGTGGGAGTTTACTTAAAAGTATTTTTTTAACGGAGGAATGTCACAAGTAGGTTCAAGGAATCTTATGGTTTGCATTTATTTGTCTCCAGTTTCTTTTATTGTTCTGTTAAAGGGCCACCTGGAGGCTAAAACTGTAAACTAGGCAGCAGCATGCATCTTTCTAGCAGAATGCAATGCAGGCCTGAGGGATTAAAAAATTGATTAATTAGAGAGACCAGGCTGCTGCCTCACCTTAATTGGCTTTATTGTTCCCCACTTCTTTTGTTCAAGTATTATGAGCAAAATGATGGCCTGCATTTGAGGTTGGGGGGGGTCTCAGACTACAAGCCCGATAAAGACCAGGGCTTTTGTTCTGTATTATATGTCAATTTTGCTGATACAGCTTAATTAAAATGATAAAAACAACCTCTCTGGATTTCATTCTCTTCTCATTCTAAAACATTTTTAAACATTTAGAAGCCACTAAATGAATATGAATTATGTAAGGTCTGATCTGCTTCATAAATCTCAATTGTAGAGCCTTTAAAACAGAGATGGGCTGCATGAAGAAAGAGATTCAAGAAATGAAGATAGAATTAGAGCAGTGGTTCTCACTGAGGCGCGATTTTGTCCCCTTGGAGGACATTTGGTAATGTCTGGAGACATTTTTAGTCATCACAACTGGGGGGAGGGGAGGTGCTAGTGACATACAGTGAATAGAATCCTGGGACGCTATCAAATATCCTACTGTCCATGGGGAAGGCCCCCACAACAGAGTTATACGGACCCAAATGTCGACAGTGCTGAGGCTGAGAAACCCTGAATTAGGGAGACTAATAACTCACTTTCCTATTAGCGAGAATTAGCAGGATGACCAGAAGCTATGTGTCCCTTTCCTTAAGGATGACTTCCTAGCATGTTTCTAAGCCTGAGATATTTAAGCGCTCAGTGGGTGTTGACACTGTTCAACAAAGAGTGCAGACTTTACCAGATTTGGAGTGGGGCAGGGAGAAGAGGGAAACGATTATGTGTAACTAAAATTAGGAGGAAAAAAAATAATTTGTAACTATGCAAAAAAATGTATCTTCTGTGAGCTTAAGTGCATCATTAAAATTCTTATAGGTACTGAATGCCTCATTAAAATTAAATCTGTACCTGCCAAAAAACTACTTTCCAGTAATCTTTGGGGTATGTACTAAAGTTAGCAAATGCTTTGAGATTAGCTAGGAACCCAGCTAGAAAAGCAACTGTTCTCATGCCTCGTCTCCTGGTTGATTTGACTTAGTAGGATTCAGAGGAGCACCACTGGTGAATGCTACTTTCTATAGACCTGAAAGAGTAAAATCAACTCTAAGAGTGGGAGCATCAGAATCTTGCCCAGAGGTTATTCCTGAGGTCAGCGAGCCAGGGGAAAGTTGCAAGTCTCAGATCAAAAAGGTGAACTAATGGCAATGGGCGTTATAGAGCGATTCCAGTGCCTTGCCCTTAGCGCCTGTCTTGGAGTGTTTGAGAGGATTTTTTGGGTATTTAATTGTGAGATGGTGCCACCAATATGCACTCAGGAAAGGATCTGGATAAGTAAGGTCCCTATGAAATTGTGCCAGCCCTTTCTATATTTAGATTATAAAAATCTTAGACAGCACTTGGTATTGGAATCTGTGAGCCTGGAGTTTTGGATAAATAATATTGTTCTCAAGGTCTATCTACTTAGAGGTCCAGAACTCCTATTTTCTCAAGCAACCTTGAAATAACAGTAGTTTTGCACAGGCTCTGTGAATGGAACCCAAGAATTTGAGTTCCATCTTCTTTCTTTTCTATGAAAAGACACAGAATATGTTATACTATCATAAAATACTACAAATTGTAAAATATGACTCAATCTCTAACGAAGGCATTTACAATTACTTTTAAACTTAAGGCTACATGTGTTTTCACTGAGGGAAGGATAATTGTGCCTTTGTAGGCCACTGACTTAACAGTTAGTTGGTGAAGATCTGATGAGTTCCCATCCCAGTGACCTCTGGCTTCCCAAAAGTTGTCAACTCTTATTTTTCCAGGTAGGCAGTAAGATATATAGCTATAATCCTGCTGGCCTAAAACTGAAAAACAAAGCAAAAAAAAAGTGAACGATGAGAAGCCTTTGTAAGCTGTAATATATAGCTTAGTAGACTTTGCTTTCATATCGAATGAGATAAATATGAACACAGGAAAAATCCTGCTCAGAAGGGATGAGTGTGTGTGTAAAATAATGGCTTATCAAAGTCTAGAAGTGTGAGACTCTTGTCTCTTGGAAAAAATTTGGAAAACTTTCTAAACACTAACCTATATTTTATGAATCTCTATATTAAACAACTTACAGTTTTAGGTTTTGATTGGACCCAAGCCTAATCCACTTTCATATTTCAAAAAGGCCATCTTACCAGTGAAAACAAACCAAGAGGATATGCTCCAGGGGTTAAAATTACAGCTCAGAATTATTAGAGAATGAGAGCAAAAGAGAGATGGGAGGGAGCGGTCAGAGAGTTAGGTTTAAAGGATTAGAGAAAATAGGGAAAAAAATCTAAAACGATCTATTCCACAGAAAACATTACTTTATTCATATAGAGGGACTTGGGGATATTTCAAAATTCATAATCTATTAGATAGGAAGTGTTCAACTGATCAGAATTCAAGAGACATGGCAATTAAGATGACAAGTGTGAAAACATATCTGAGCTTTTGGGGACTTTTGATTTTGAAATAAAGAGCAGAATTTTTAGTTTAACCTTAACATATATCCTGCTTGGTTTTCTTTCTCCAGGCAGATCTGTGATAATGGAAGATGCCTAAGATTCTTAAGACCTGGGCTTCTTGCTCATGTAGTCACTCATGACAGCTTTATGTCATCCTCTAAATATCAAACTCTGAATTTAAGCTACTCAGCCCATACATCATCATATCAAGAAAGAAAAGTAGTTTTGAACACATGCTAATTTTGTGTGACATTCTTTTGGGTACCAAACCATACTTTTTAAAAAGAATATGTTTTATTTTTCAAGTATAGTTGGCATGCAATGTTATGTTATTTTCAGGTATATACATGAATTCTTGAAGAACTATGTACTTTCACTCCACGATCCCGAGTAGAAAGATCATCATTTGATCAGGATATGAAAACTAAAGGCCAAGGAGTTAATGAATCCTCAATTCTGAGTAACCGAGGAACTTTGAGAGCTGGAAAATATTAGTCCTGGTTTGGGTTTAACCTCGTTGCACATAAAGTAGAAATTAAAGTGTAAGCAGAAACTGAGCTTTTGTAATTGGTAGAAACCACTATTTTCACTTTATTTAAAAGCATTTTTAATTTTATGAAAGCTTATAGGCGATATTGTAAATGTTTTTCAAAGGAATGAATCATGCACATAATTTTGTCAAATGATTTTACATGAGTTAAACAAAAAACAACGGTTTCCCTTCCCTACTTCTCCCCACTTTTAAGTTTTATATCCTACTATTTAGATCAATAATTTTTAGATCAACATTTTTAAATGGGATTTTATGAGTATTAATTGGATTTGATTTTAGTAATTATCTATTTCTCATTATTGAAGACAAGGATTTAGTAGTATACTATCCCTCAAAAGCACATTTCTCGATCACTATCCTACCAAGATAATACATATACTATACATTTGATTAAATCAATATTCAAGTTTTATAGTGTTGTGACTATGTAGCATGTTTGCATTTAAGTTAGTTAGTGTGCTGTGATGACTTTTTCTTGACACCTCCCCCAAATCCCCTGGAGTTAATCTATTAATTTTTAATGTGGGGTAGTTTTTCTTCCAAATCTCTGAAAGAACTGTAAACTTTTCTCAATATGTACAAGTAAATTAGGTAACCTATAGTTCTGCTTTCTTCCTTGAGACATTCTTTCTGGATCTCTCTATCCCTTAGTCCCGATCAGGCCTACTTGCCTCTAAGCCTGCTGCATAGGCTATTTGCTTAGTCAAGGTCCCAAGATTTCATTCATCATCATTCTCAGAATTCCATTTACCTCTCTTATGCTGGATCCAGTGTGTGTTTGAAAAGTTTTTATTTCCCTTTACACTTGAGGTTTGCTTTGGGTACACAATTCAAAGTGAGAAGGGTATATTTATCATGATATGTATAGCATCTTTCCTGAATCTGACCTATAGGAGACTTAACAAATGTTAGTTAGAAAAATGAAATAAACTAAGGGAGGTAGAACTGGTATGCCCTTGATTGCCTTTATGTCTTAACTATAGTAACTTTCATTATTAAGAGTGTTCATTTTAGTTCTTTGCACTTACTTAGCTTAATACTAAGACTGAGGCCGGACTCAGGATACATTACAACAAACTTTAATCCTTTAATCCTTTTCTTATTAAAGGACAAACGACATGAGAAAAAATGATATAGAGGATACAGTCCATTCTTGTAATTGTCATTCATTTAGTAAAACTGAATTATCTATTATGTGCCAGATACAATTGCAGGCATTGCATTCTTATTCAGAAAATCCTTTCTGTACCTAAATTGGTCTTCACGTGCAGACACTGTAGCTGTTTTATTTGGGTCCCATTATCATCTTTCTCAAAACCTAGTCTTTAAGCTACTATGCCTATGGTTTAATCGCCATGAGACAAGTGTGTGTTCTCAGAACAAAAATATGTGTAGGAGATGTTGGTGAAATATCTTCTTTCACTGCTGTGGATTAAAAACCTAATGACTGCCTTTTATATGATGGAAAAAGTGTGAAAAACCTTTAATTGGTTTTAATTGGTTGGTACACATGCAGTTCTTGGAATAAAAATACATGAAGAAAAGATTCCATGCAAGCATGCACCACAGACTTTTTCATTTTTTCCTTTCCATCTTTCTCAATACTGACAGCACCATCTCAGAGACAGGCTGTATGGTGAGGGCACAGAGTGACAGCTGGTCCCAGATCAGAAACATAATCAAGGGACATGGCTGTATGTTGGCCAGTTGGCACACGAGGGCTACGCTCATGGTTAGAAAGGCAGCTCTTGAATAACGTCAAAGGCTGAGTGTCTGTCAAAAGCATCCTCGTTATCAGGCAAAGATAAAGATACCCTCTCTTAAGAAATGTAGCACACCACTTTTTTCCCCTTAGATTTAAATCTGTGAAAAAATCCATTCGGCACCAAGAGACGCCAGTGCCAACAGAATAGGCTGAATTCTTCTGTTAAGATAGTATCACCATGTATTTATTTCATCATCAGGGTTTAATATACTGATAGTGTCCAATCCTAGACATCCCAGACTGATTAGAGAGACCTATGAAAAGGGGAACACTAATTCCACTTCTCACATCCATCCCTAAAATGGGCTTATTTTCATGGGTTCCCTCTCAGTTTTGCAGATGTATTATAAAGATAAAAGGGCTATTCCACGATTTTACATGGAAGGTGAAGTAGAACCACATAGAAGCTCATTAAGTCTATGCACCTGAGAAGCTTGGCTTCCACATGGCATCTAGATAAGAATATTTTTGGTGTGACAACTGAACCTAAGCTGAGCTAGAGCACAAGTTTGTGACTTAATCACAAAGAAAAGGTGTGATTATAAAAAAAAAAAAAAGACAGAAGAGGCCATCTGTGTATGGATTTGCCATACAAACAATGTGTGCTACTGATCAGAAACCACGCTAGAAAACCAGTGATTAGGTATCTACTTGGAAAACTAATAGCAGCAGATTGCACTATTTGCTTGGGCATGATCGTAATGCGATTCAGCTTTCTATGTTTCACACATTTCTTCCTTACTGGCTGAATTAGAGGGTTTATTAGAGTTTTCTTCATAGGAAGTCAGAATGACTGTAGGAACAGACCTCAGGCAGACAGGAAGAACTGCTCCCACTAGGGAATGGAACTTGTGAAACTGACATGTGATTTATCAACTGTCAGAGAAAACACACGGGAATGCTGTTGGGGTTTGTCTGCATCTTCTGAGTTAGCAGAAATGTAGCCGGATCCTCCAAAATGTCTGGATGGGCAAGATACACAAAGGCCTCATGAGAACAGGGCTTTCTAGAGGGCTGGGTGGGAATCCTCATGCCATGAGGTGCTTTCCTTGGCTGATAGATCCCCTCACTATGGATGAGACAGCCAGAGAAGGATTCTGTGGTATCGTCTGCTCTGTGAGGCACTCTGTGTACAGGTTTTTACCTAAATCAATGTGACACTAGGGACAATTTTGCTCACTACTCGGGGGGAACATTAATCAATGTCTGGAGACATTTCTGATTGGCACGAATGAGGTGTGTGTGTGTGTGTTGTGGGGTTCAGCTGGCATCAACTGGCATCAAGAGCCAAGGGATGCTAATAACTTCCTACAATTCACAAGACAGTCACTGTCTCAAAGGTTATAGGGCCCAAATGTCAACAGTGCTGAGGTTCAGACGACCTGACCTAAATCGAAAAACGTATCCTTATACAGATGATGTGTTATCAAATTGTACACTTGAAACCTATATAATTTTATTAGCCAATGTCACCTGATAAATTGAATAATAAAAAAAGGGATGTATCCTAAACTTGTTTAATTTTAGGCCATTCACCGTCTCCTTTATGACAGATGCTCAGTTACTAAAAACTATTACTTGTGGATATAAAACATATTGTCAGATTATGTTTGCTCGCCCCCCCCCAATGAAACTGATTTATATAAATAAGTATAGAACAAATCAATAGCTCCTGCATAATCCCAGGCAAATGCAAAACAGAATTGTGCAGTAGCTAATCAGAACTCTTAATGACTAGGAAAATAGTCACTATGCAGTTTTACACTTGCACCCTGAAAACCTCCTTCACTTCGCCCCACCCCAGCCCAAACCCGAGATCTTCCGTTCTGCTGCTTTCTAAATCTGGTTCCTCCCTCTTGCCCTGCAGAATTTTGTTATCTATTTCTGTGAGAGGGGTGACTTGCATGTCTTCTCTTCAGTGAACCTCAGTGAATCTGAGACAAGGAAGGCTGAGAACACAATGTTCTATTGCCTTGATGAGAGAAAAACACTACAAACATAACTCTTTCCTTTCTCCTCTTCCATATGATTTTCGATCTTCTATTTCTACATACATAACAATCTTATTGTATATGTGCCTTTTATTGTCAGCCAGCTCAAATCCTTTTGTGAAAGTAGGCAGGGTATAAATTACAAATAAATAAATGCCACACAGAAGAACTCTTTACTACATGCATCATGTGCTATTTATAGCAGGTTTCACATAGCCTTCATCAATGAACTGCCACCAGTCAGTGTTGTTAAAATGATTTCTTACAACTAAGGAACATTATCATGTTTTCCAAGCAGGCAAGGCAATGAGTTATTATAACTTCTGCTCAACTTCTTATTAAGAGCTGAACTGCCTCAGAGTCAGAGTGGGTTTCCTGGATAGTGAGTAGACCTTGGATGAGTGACAGGAAAAGTGGAAGACAAACACTTAATGAGTTAAGAAAAAATGTGCATCCCTTACTAAGTCAAAAGAGTTTGTTGTTGTACTTGGATGTGCTGGGTGACAGCACCCAAGGGTATCAGTCTATAAAACTACCACTGTAACCAAAAGAGGAACACCTGGGTGCCAATACTTAAAATGAGACACCTGAGACTGAGGCAGGGCTGGAAGAGACAGGAAGAAGAGAACGCGGGAGGTACAGTTTCTCCACAACAGTATTAAATTATGGTGCCAAAGGATAGTAGGAAAAAAAGAACTGAACCCTAGTGAACCCTTTTCAGAGATCTATCTGTTTTGTGTAATTTTGTAGAAACATCCAGAGAGAAAAAAAACAACCAAATTTTTTCCTTGTTTACTTCATAATTGCACACACACAAAAAACACTTCAGAATCAATATGTGCCGTCGCATCATTTCTTTTTTCCCTGCATCAGTATTTGTAACCTTTCAAAACTTAATAGTTTATCTCTCTGTATCCTGGAACTCAGTATACTTCTTCTAATGCTCTTAATTCTACCAAATAGATAGATTTAGGTCACCCTAGGCCCCGGAAATGAATTCACACAGCTCTAACAAGAGCTATCTAGTCAGAGCCAAGGACCTCGTGATGCAAATCTTTCTCATTTCAGTGCTCCCATTAGTAGAGATGTGTTTTGCTCCAGTGTTTGTATTATGTAACCTTTGCTACTCCTTTGTGTGTTGCCTTGTTTAGTTTACAGTTTAACACATAAGTAAAAATATGCAAGCCTATTTCTTAGGGAAAAAGAGTGCCATGTCACTTGCCACCGTACAGAATGGAAATTCTAAATTCTATGGGATTCTAGAAAAATGCTTACGCTCAACACAAAATGGCTAATGTTTTTAATCACACTTTATGAGTTTACAAACCGTTTTCCAAATGATTCTGATTTAAGATTTTAACAACCTAGGAAGATAGATATTATTACCTGGACTGAGATTCAGAAACAGTAAGATCATATAGGTCAATGAGTATTAGAGTGAAAATTAAATTCCAGGTTTTTTTTTTTTTTTTTAAACTACAAAGCCTGTGTCGTTCTTTATAAATTCTAATGGATGACTGGCTTGGACCGACTAAGGGGCTTTGATCTGGCTTCCTGCAGAGAGTCTACCTACCACACGACTATTCTTAACTCTATGGGCTCTGACCTATGGGTAAGTGACTTTCTGCCTCATGCCTAACCCAGGCTCTGTGACACCACATCAGGGTCTGGACCCACTGCTTCGGGCCTCTGTGTGATTGGAAGTTTGTTTCAGACACTAGAAACTGCAGGTCTAGCCATTCTGACCAGATATTTTAAAGGCTATACCTGGAATCTAAACAGAATGTGATTTTTCATCTCAGGGAACAAAAAGAAGCTAAAAGAATTTGTTCATTGGACCAGAAGGAGTATGTGCCCCTGAAATTATATTGCCTGCAGTTTAGAAAAAGGTGGGACATAAGGGACTACTTCCAAGGGAGTATTTAGGTTTTGGATCTGAGCAAGTTAAACCAGCATGTACAGACGGACTGTTGATTACCTAAACATTGTGGAGCTGTGATCCTAACTTTCTGCACACTGAGTCACATCCCCAGGGCAGCGCAGAAGATCAAGGCCACCGAAATATTGCAGACAGCGTGGTTATTGGCTCTACAGTCGATGGCACAGTCAGAGGGAGGCAGAGAGCCTCACCATCTGACTTGGTGAAAATTACTTGGAACCTGGACTATCGGAATTGCAAGTTGGCACCTGAGAACCAACTTCTCTCTTCTGTAAGGAGGGAACTGATCATTAAAGCTAGAGCCCAAAGGAGGCAGTTTGTAGAGATGTGGGATGTCAAAGGGTAGTTCTGGATTAGAAAAAAGACTCTAAAGAAACATAGCCAGTAGCTGAGAACAGAGATGGCTATTAGAGCGGGCTAGACTCTAATACCCTGGTGGCAGAGGAGTGAGCCAGCCGAGACTTCTCTGTTGCCTGAGCCCTTCTGGCCTGTAAGGTAGTAACAGCTGGAAAGAAAAGAATGCCCCTGAGAATCCAAGTACATCAAAGCAAAGTCAAGGTGTGATCTTGGATTGACCATGTGTGCTGTCCTGCAGTGGGCAAGACAGCAAAAAGAGGGGCAAGTCCTGGCTGCAGGGCTGTAATCTTCAGAGAATTGGGTTTCCCCCATTACCTCTAAGTGCAGCAGCCACAGCAGCACAGGGATGCGGCCCTGGCTGGTAGAAGGTTCATTTACTCCGTTGGATTACAGGTGACCTGTACCAGAGGACATCAGATAAATTTGAGGTCAAATGACACTCAGGCTTCAGGGGTCCCAGCCCCTCTTCCTCAGCCTTCGTAACCACTGTGGTCTTCACTGAAGTCTCTAAGAAGAGATTTCTATATCATCCCACATAACAGGCCAAATATAAGAAGCTGGTCTTTCAGTTCCAGGTTATGAAGAGAATCAATGCATGGTAAAGAGATCTGTTTTCCAAATGATGTAGAATTTCCTCCCTCACATCTCAATAAGGAAGCCTGAATGGGAAAAATACTGAATTTCACCCAAAATAGAAAAAAAAAGAAAAATTTCTGTCCAAAATAAATGCAGATCCAGTGACAGCAGGGTTAGATTTGCCACTGATTTCACTTCACATATGCAGGTATCAGAGTAAATAGTTCGCTTAGAGCTGGTTCCTGGTCTTAAGTGCAAGAAGGCCCTGATTGCTCTGAGGGAATGCAATAGATTTTTGTGTTTGAGCCTGGGAAGAATGGCAAGGCTTTTATCATGAGCTTGATGCATAGTGAGCAATGCCAGACATATGATGAGTGCAAATGCCTATATGGATCCATTTGCACTGGAATTCATCTCGTCGTTAGAGTATTGGATAAATGATGCATAGGAATTATTTTTCTGGCTAACATAGAATCATATTAAATAGGAAAATAGTCACGTTAAAACATGCTCTGTAGAAAAGGCAACAGCTATAAAATGTGGATCCCAAAGTGAAGCTCAATAACAACTGTAAATAATTCCTATACATAATCATGTAAGGTCAGGTCCAAGGGTCATCATGGTCAATATCTTCATATTACAGGTGAAGAAACTGAGACCCAGGGAAGCAAAATACATTGCATAAGAGCTGTAAGCAGAATCAGAATAAGTTTCTTCTTCACCTACTCTGATCAGACTTCTTGCTGTGGAAATGAAAATCTTAGGTACTTTTCTGCTTCAATAAACTCTAATTCCCCTAGTCTGTACATGTGCTGTAGTGACAAAGACAAATGAGGCTTGACACCTAATGATATGAGGGAACTGGGTCAACAACTTTCTAACAGTGGACAGTTGGAGCCACTCGACAGTGCATGGTGCAGCCGAAAGGATACTGGACCAGAAGAGCTGCGTTGAGCGGCTCCCATGGCACTGACCAGCTGAGTGACTATGCATTAACCATCAGGCCACTCTGGATCTCATTTTACTTTCCATAAGATGAGGCAGTTGGGTCAAGTGATTTCTAAGACTCCTTCCAGCTCAAATATTCTGTCTACAAAATGGAGATCACACACCCAGCACCCAGAGAAACTGCTTCTGTTCACAAATGATGACCACTGTGCACAGAGACATCATTGTGTTGTCTTGAATCCTTGATGCCCAAAATTGTCCCTGGCTTAAATTAAAGATAAAGTATGTGAACCTCTGGCAGATTTTTCCCCCCTTGTAAACTATTCTGGCTATAGATTAATCATAATAGCTTTGGTAGCACTTTAAACCAGCTAACTAACTGAATTAGATGGTGAAGATTTAACTAGCAATTTTTTTTTTCCTCTAGGAATCACTAGACGAGAAAGAGAAAAATCAGATCAGAAGGCGCACGACTAAAATTCGAGAGAAAATCCTGGGAAATTACACAAGATAAGAATTTGCGATGTGGCCCCTAGAGAGAGCCAGAACATTGTCAAACACACTTAACTTCCATAGTATTACTGGTTTGCTGACACGGAAACACAGAAGGACACCGCTGCTTCTTGAGTGCTAATAAGATTAACTCTTCTTCAGGTATAACCAGTCTGGATGACTGTCAGTTCAGAGGAGCAATAAACTCTCCATGAATTCTGAGATCAGGACTGCTCAGAATTCAAATGAGTGTCTACAAATCCCTGATCATATACTGATCATGCAAAGCAACTGCAAGCAGGAAAAAAAAAAAAAAATGTTGCAAATCAACGAATGGCTGCAAGAATGTTTGTCCAAGCTGCTGAAATAAAATCTTTTCTACTAATTCCACTATCAGAACAACGTTTCCTATGACATGTACGTAATGTCCACTCTGAAAAGTCTGGAGTTCATCTGTTATCACGGGAAGCAATTTATTAAACTTACTTCACTGACTTAACTTCAGTCCAGAAAACACAAGACCAAAATAAAGCCTTTCCTACAGGTAAATATCCATTACATATTAAAAAAAAAAAAGAAAAGAAAAAAGAGGTTGACAGGTAAGAAAAGATTCTAAACAAATAATTCAATAAAAAAGAGGAACGAAAAAGCAGGGGAAAAAAAACGTATGGTTACTCCAAATTTATAATACAACTCTGGGAAAGGCATCATACAATTACCTCATTTATGATCTCAACACTTATGACTCAGAGGGGAACTTAAGATTGTGATAAACAGACAGTACATTCGAGCAGTGAAGTGACAGGAGTATGCTAGAATGTATATTCGCTTTTGTGAAACTACAAGCATATCCCTTTCTAATTATGGGATGACTGAGTGATTTAAAATGGAGTAAAGTGGCCAAGTTGAAGTAGCTTCTCTGATTTAACATAACATAAAACATTATTGCCATTATTTAGGGAGGAAAAAAACGGTTTGCTATTGAAACAGTGCTGGGAGTTTGGGAGAAAAACGTTAAACACAAGAGGCAGGGGGGCTTAGAAACTCTGGATGAAAACTGTACCAGGGGTCTGCTCCCTATCTCAGCACCAAAGAAACTCAGAAGAATAGCCACACAGAGGACAGCACTGGAATCTGTGTTTGCATGCTGAGATGAATCTCCTTCTCTGTATAAATAGGTGGTTGGACAAGTCTAGATGATTATTTTGAATTTATCCAGAGTCAACATGTGCTAATTCTATGAGTTATATACATATTTTAGAAATCTCTAATTATTACATGAAGGGTAAGTCTCCTATTGTGACACAGCATGAAGCCAGCTCCTCGTACTGTCTATGACAAGCTTGTTCTTCATCCCCTCATAGACCTAACTCCTTTTTGAACCTATAAAACCTAGGGTGATATATTGTTCACCTAGGAATTTAATACCTGATCCACTTCTGAAAACATTAAATATAGAGTATTGTTTTAGAAGCAGTTTTTGTTGAGTGGCAAAGTTTCTAAGGTTCCATACTAAGGAACAGGAAAGAAAGAAATCAAAGGAGAAAAATAGAAGCAGTACACATTTCTCTGATTCTACAATATACATGACATCTTTGAAATCAGGAGTTTTATAGTTGATGACAAATTAAAAAGTAGTCTTTTTCAGTGCTATATCAAGTAATGGTTCTTCTTATAATTGATGTCATCTTATAGTCTATGAAATATGGTATTATCTGTCACATAGAGACCAAACTCACACCTATCCTCTGAGAGCATGGGCAAGTGAGGGAGAGAGTAGAGAAAAAACAAAAAGAGAGTTTCTATTTATTTATAAAGTACTATCAACCGGAGAATGGGATTTGGAATTTTCTGCAATGACGACTAATTGAAAATCTTGGGTTATTTTCCATAAAAACAAAAGGTTGGATTTTGCAAAGTAAAAATGGCCATAGTCTCAGACAGAAGAAGACTCACAAATTATAAATTATTCACCAGAGCAAAAGACTGCGTGACTGCTATGAAAGAGATGGTGACAAATTAATCAATAAAGATTCCCTGAGCGTGTTAAGAATTTGCAGCCCCCTGCTCCTCTGTCATTGCAAGATGATGAATCAAACAAATTCGGGCAGAAATTCCTGGATTAACTGAGCCAGGTACTTATGTCTGAACGTTATTCTAACTCCACCTGAAAGGTCACTGGGTTTTACTCTAGAGGGTGTGTATAAAGCTGATAGAACAAATTAGGGAATTTATGGAAAGCTTTTTTCACTTGGTTCCATTTTAAATTTAAAAAATCCCTGAATAAATTTTGTTCACATCTGTGCTTAATTTAGAAAAATGAATAAACTTGCCTTTTTAACCATGTCTTAATGAATGGGTGTTGGGGTAGGGAGTGGGGCATCTGTTTTGATGGGTGTAGAGTTAGTTAACACATACTAGGTAGGTTATGAGTAGTGCTGACTGTTCACCAATGTGCCAGATTTTACTAAGTCCAGATTTTACTAAGTGACTATGTCTCTAGCACCAACACGTCATTATGTCTGGGAGAAAATACAAGCAATTACAAACCAGCAAGGTAGCTGCATATACAGATTTGGGTTCTACATGTATATGTAGGTTTGCCTGACAGTATTATCCAGAACATGTTTGAACTTGTACAGAGAAATAATGAAACATCTCTTTTGCTAGAGCTCTGGGGATGCCTGGATGATACATATTCCCAGCCGGTGCTCTAGGGAAAGTAATAGCAACACAGCAAGTGGAAATTATAGCTTGCTGGCTCTGCTTTAATCATTTTCAAGCACTCGTATCTTTCAGATGGCTTTGAACCCAAATGAGCTGAAGGCTACGTGTGCCCTGCTATAAATGCGACAACTTACAGAATCTAATTAATCATTTTCATTCATTTCTAGCCTAGGAGCATGGTTTCCATACTTTACCAAGCACCATAATCACATATATGCATATGCATATAGAGAGTTAAATTCCAAGTATTTTAATCTTTTGTTATAATTACAGTTTGAAACCAAGTCCTACATAAAACACATATAGATATTACTATGGGTTTCTAAAATATTATGATTATTATTTTAGCAGGTGTAAGATACTCTGGAATACTGTATAGAGTTTAGACCTTGAGACTTTCTTATACATTTGGATTTCCTTCTTCCCTTGCATTTTTTTTTTTTTTTGAGTGGCCCAAGGGAGAAAAATCCATGTGGTATCTTACGGACACAATGGAACCTGGGGTCAGCTGCCCCTTTACTCCATTCGGTTCCCATTAGTATTAATGAAAATGACACGCATACATCAAGAGAAAAAAGAGACCTCACGTGTTCTAAACTGAAGCTGAAAGACAGTCCTGCTATCTGCCAAGGAGCAATTTAATTAAACTCTTATTTATTGCTACACACTCTAGTTTCATGGGTTTCAGAGAGCAGTAGCGGCAGCCGTGCTTGCTTATTACAAAACCAGTCTTGCTTACTTTCAAAAGGGTTTTTAGATCAATAATCATTGAGACATATATTGCACAGTCTGACTTGAGAACTGAAGCCGGTATGTCTTCAATGAAAAATGAAACACACTTATTGTATTTGTAACTAATGTTCCTTAAAAGTAAAGCAAATATTGATATTCCAGGCACACATAAAAACCAAGATCTATAACTAAGTGTGTAAAATGCACACTGCACGCATTTAATAATCATACTCCATTTTCAATAATGGGAAACAAGGTACAATGACTGCTATAATTCACCAGCCCCTTTTTTTCTTCAGCAAGCACCACATTGTTTTATTACAATATAGCGATCCTGCCACATTACATTTTACAGTATGTGTACAAGAACCATAAATACACCAGCCCATCTAAAATATGCAGCAGTGACTCTCCCAGCTTTAGTGATACTTGCAACTTTGTTTTTTATGTGGATTTCACATTTTGTTGATGTGTTTGCAATGAAATCAGTCCTGCCCAGAAGAGGAATTATTTTACATTTCCATTAAAAGCTACAGTAGTAAATAAACCCATCAGAGTTTATGTAGATATCCATGAGAACATCGAGGGAAGCCTGTTAAAATGCCAAACCCTGTGTTAAACATTTGATAAAAGAGTACCTATAAGGCACATTTCTAACATTTTTTTCAAGTGATAGAGTTTTAAAGATATTTTATAAGACTGTACCAAGCTCTACAGAACACTCAAAAATCAAGGGAAGTTTATGTTTGTCAGTAAAGCAGCTGTACAGCTCATCACCATGGAATGTCTAGTCAGGGCCAGAAATGAAAGGGTGATATCGGAAAACTGATAAAAGGCTACCAGAGTCTGGTGAAGTTCATAGACCGTTGGCTTAAAACACACATGCACACACTCAAAATAAGCATGTAGTAGATTACAATCATTAAGTGGTGATAAATAATAATTAATGTTCCCGTAATTGAAAATTTGAAGAATAAATTAACAAGGAGGTTTATGTAGGCCAATACATATATGGGATATGAGTCAAGACAGCTGGCTGACTGAGGAGAGAGAAGAACCACAGCAATTAGTTAATTTAGAGAGATACCGTGAATGTTTTTATGATGTCCCATTTAGGTTTCCCTTTAAAAAAGTGGTTGCAGTTAAATCAAAAAGAATAAGGGAAAGCATTTGTGACCCATAAGCTATGTGCCAAATAATGTACTAGTCATTCTTATATACTTCCTTCAATTAAAAGCTTAGGACCATCTGGAGGTAGGCATTATCATCACTTTTATTTCTGTAAGAGAGGAAAACAGCTTAGAGGGAGGAAATTGTCCAGAATCATACAGCCAGTGATCTTCAGAAGTAGGGTTTGGATTCCTGTCTGTTGATTCCAAAGCTCAAGCCTTTGGTGCATGAATGTGCAGTCAAAACTAAAACAATCACCATAGATCAGGCGTGCTGTGGACGAAAGATGTATGATATCAGTTGTAAAGACCAATCTCGTTCACTCATGTAACACTAGTGTTTAATGCAGGATTTGGTTCTTTCATAGGCTCCACTGGAGGTTCTCGTGGATGTCTATATAAACTCCAACAGTTTATTTACTACTATAGCTTTTAATGAAAATGTAAAATATTTTTATTCTGGGCAGAACATAACAAAATGTGAAATAAGGTATAACAAAATGTGAAAAAAGGTATTCCTGAAAATTAGAATAATGCAGAGGAATTTATTAAAGAACTAGAGAGATCTTCAATTGTTGCTTCTACTATAGATGCCCTGTTCTTATCTCTAATCTACTAGTGAAGAGGGTTGATGCCATGTAGCATTCATTCACGAAAGATATGATCTAAGATGACTTTTTTTTAAGTTTTGTAGAGGAAAAATGAGAAAAAAAATAATAAACTTATTATAAAGATAAATTTATTTAAAATTTATAATTCTGAGATTGCATGTTGCTGTTAAATGTCCTTTTCTAAATGAAATAATGGTTATGGCAAATGGTTGTTATTATGTCTTGTTATTATGTCCTTCCCTGAGAAAAAAATTAAAAATTGGCAACATACAGCCAATTCCTCCTCTTAGGGAGCGTGGGGGGAGCAATTTTACTGTGAAATCCAGATGTCTGGGAGCCCTTCGCTCAAGGAGAAATGCCAACACACTTCTATGCAGCTGGAATAAATAAATGGAAAAACCAATGAAGAGAATGCTGAATAAAGAGAAAGGTAGAAAAATGATGGTGAGAAAAAGTTAGTCATAAGGGAATAATGAAGTCATCACAACAAATAATAAAAATAAAATAAAGTTATCCCTCAGGTGCTTACAACACATTCTTCCTTCCTGAGCTCAAAGTGAGAGAGATCTTACTCAGCCAAAGAAAGTTATAAGGGGAACAAAACAAACATCAAAATTACTCAAAGCTTGACGTACTTGGACGTATTGACCAAGTGCTTCCCAGTCTTGGCTTGTGATTGGTCTGACAGCCACCGTGGAGAACACGACGGCTATCACACATCAGACACGGAGAAGAAATTACCATCCAGGAGGCATGGGGGAAGTGATAATTTATCCTGCTTGCTGACTCTATCACTTGGAGCTTAGCTCCATTAGTCATATTGATTCTAGATCTTCCACCTTGACTGGTACAGAGCACTTGTTATGACAAAATCAAGTTGTTCACATTCTTCATTGTTTTACTTTGAAAGTAAATGTGTTTGTCACTGAGAAAACATGACTCCAACAGTTGCTACATCCCTAAGACCAAAAGGCATCATGACTGTTTGGAAAGAATGCATTAGCCATGACTGGAATACAATAAACTATTTTAGGGTAATTGGAGCGGGGATGAAGTTAGACCAAATGGTTTTAGGAAGAGAGAATAATGGATGCGAACCTCCACATGACCTTGCGTCAACATATTACAGTGAGAGAATAGCATACAGGCAGAATTAGTTTCCTGAACATGCCAATGGTATGGTATGGATGAATAGTAAAATAAAGAAATGAAGTGTTAATAGATTTCATTATCTACCAAATACAACTAATAACAATCGACAACCACCTACTGTGCTATGTGTAAACATTATAGGAATTGAGGTAAACGGTACCATCTCTTTTAAATCAATCTGCACGGCATCCTTATGAGGCATTATTATCCCATTTTGCATATGAGGACCTTGAAGTATAGAAAAATTATAGCATTAGCCCCAAATCAAACAGCTAATAAAAGGAGGCACTTGGATTGAACTCTACCTGTCTGCAAGGCCCATGCTCTTAAATAATATATTTATAGTAAATAATGCCTCCCTTGGATTTTAAGGCCCCACCAAGATTGTTTTTTCCAGCCCCTTCTCTTTCAAGTAGAAAAAGCAACAGCTCCACTTAAAGAAAAACAAATACAATAAATTCTAAGGGATTGTAACTTTCCTAGTGATGACGTTGAGAAGGAGACCTTCTCAAGTAGGTCTCCTGCCTTCCATATGTCACATTTCCTCTACTCATGTCAACTGGAGCTGCGAAATAGTGTATATCATGAGTTATGAAGGGACTACCCAAGCAGAGATTGAGGTACATGTTGCAGGAATATGTTGTATTCCCAACTGTGCATCTTTTGGGGTTCAAATATGGGGTTCAGCAGGCTCTCTACTTTAAAGTGACTTTCTTTGAAGGCTGGTGGTCTGATGTGCATTCACCTATGATGTGTATTTTTGACTCACCAGTTTAAGGTCATGGGTGAGGTCTACAGCTATGCTGCGCGCGTGTGTGTGTTTTCATGTGAAGCAAATCAGGCCATTTGAGGAATAGATGTACAGTCTAGATAATGACCACTCTTTGTGGAAGAGAACATATATTTGTCTGATTCACCATGTTTCTCATACTGATTTCCTCTTTACCCATCTCTTATACAAATTCATTTCATGCTTCACGGTCCAGAGCTCATGGCCACCCAATACGGGTAACTCCTTGATTAATCAGTAAAATTTAACATAATTTTTGTTGAAATTTTTTGCCTACTCTTTTCATTTACGCGTTCCCTCAACATATATTTTCTGAGTGCCTATCACATGCCAGGTATTCTGCTAAGGGCTGGCTATGCAGAGATGAATATGGAATAGTTGCACATGATGCCTATGATGTGATTACAGGCCAGCGGGCATATGCTAACAACTATCTGTTGATGCTGGCTCAATTCAACAACAACAAAAATTATTGAAATCTGCTATATGGCAGCCACTGTATTAGACATTATGTAGAGTATCTTAGTGAGAAACTAAGTTACCTGGCTGCAAAGATTCTGTCTCAGGGATTCTCAGCGAGGGGTGTTATTTGGCAGTGTTTGGAGATATTTTTGGTTGTCACAACTGGGATGTGAGGGTGGAGGTGCTACTACTATCCTCTAATGAAGATGCCAAGGATGCTACGAAACATCCTATACCGAACAGGGCAGCCCCCATAACAAAGGGGAATCAGGCCTCAAATGTCAATAGTGTCGATGTTGACAACCCCTCCTCTGTCTTATGTTCCCTCGAGTCTCGCGTCAGAGTTAAGTATTAACTGGAAAGTAGCAGAAAAAGGAAGAAGGTTATCTTTGATAGAGAGTGTCCTCAGTTGCCTCAAGGATCTATAGAGCCTTCTGGCAGCCAGGAAGGAAACAGAAATAAGGAAACTGGGAGATAAAAAAACCACTAAGAGCATGATTAGGCCCAGGTACAGAAGTGATTTAGAGCGAAATTTCAGACTTCAAAGCAGGCAAATGAAAGGAATAATGGTCCCGGTGCTTTAAATGCAGCAAATAAGGTAAGCCATAATAGCGTGAAGGAGCCTTGATTAAATAAGCCCAACTGAACAAATGTGTACAGGGTAAGAGCAAATGCAAAGGGTAACTGAGACAATGGGGAAAGAGCAGGAGGAGAGGAGAAACTCTCTTTACACAATGAATCGCAGAGGTGATCTGGGAAAAAACAAAAGCTCTTTCCACAACTGTGGTATCAAAGAACCTTTGAGAGGATATCTATGTTATCTGGATGAAAATATCTTGCCTCTTGGAAACAATAATGACAACACTCCACTGTCCTTTGTCTGCCTGAACCCCGGCTTTAGTGAAATACCCAAACGACTTGTTATACAGCCCTAAAAGCCACAGCTTCACACAGGCCTCTAATGGACTCAGAGTCACTGGTGAATAGAAAGATCTCAGCACTTATCAAGGAAAATGTGGAGCAAGTACAAAGGAGGCGAAGGAAACCTTCAAAGGCTTTGTCAAATAGTTGGGAAGTCCATGCTGCATACAGAGGTAAAGGGCTGGTACGGGGGCATCTAATGACAGAAAGATCCTTGACCCCTCCCTTCGGCAGCTACCTTTGTTCTGAATCAGAGAAGAGAAGGGCACCCATTAGGTAAGCGGTGGAGTGAACAGAGTGAGTCAAGGCCACGTTGTTCGATAGCAGTGACATCGAGGCTGGTGAACACAAACGTCTACATTGTCTACACTTCCTCCAGCCAGCTTGGAGTGACCCCTGCAGCAGAAAGGACAAGAGGGCTTAGAAAGACAGGCCTGCTTCTTTCTGTGTTGATGGAGGCAGGTATGTTGGTCACAGCAGGGGACTATTAAAAGTATAGGCCTCTGCTGTGGATTTCTTATTCTGATTCTTGGGACTTTTCTGCAAGCTTGAAATTATTTACAAATAAATAGTGTTTAAAAAGTTAGTTCCAACAGTGGCAAAGAGACATACATATTTATAACATCCTATAGGCTTTCCCGTTGCAACCTAAGTACTGGGTCCTTGAACTAAAAAATAATATGGACATTGAAAAAAACAAATCTGGTGTCTCATTTATGATTCCAAACCTTCAGTGGCTCCCTATCACCTATGAGCAAAAAAAAAATCAAAGTTTTTCAGGATGGCAAACAAAGCTTTCTGTGATCTGGGCACTGTCTACCCTCCTAGAGTCTCTACTCCAGCAAGTCTCCCACTTGTTCTTTAGGCTCTCTCAAAATCAAACTAACTGTATTTCCTGGCCAACCGTGCTGTTTCATATCTATGTGCTTTGACCATGCTGATCTTATGCCAAATGTTCTTTGTAATTTCAACCACAATGATCTTGTATTCATCCCTCAAAAACCTGTGTGGAAATTATACTCTGTAAGGTCTTGGATAACCGTTCTGGCCAACAGAAATAATCATGCCCCTTCGGTTTTAGTATTGTTATCATTATAAATATCGCACTCTGTTTTAGTTATTTATATATTTATTTCATTTACTGACTGCTTGAGCTTGGCAGGAATAGAGACCTTGTCTCATTTATCACTGTATGCCTTGAGGCAGAGAAGCTATCTGTTAAAGTAGTAAGAGATTAAAGCTGTCTTATACCAAGCAAGAGACTGTCCACGAATTGTCTTTAAGTCATGCTCTGATATCAGGCACAGCAAAAGATGACCAGACATCAACGGGTGGGTAGTGCGATACGACAGAAAGGATTCAGCACTGAAATCAGATACACCCTTGCTATATTGTCTATTCCCTCCCTTAGCAAGTTCACAGCATACGGTAAATAACAGACACTGTAGGGTGGTCTCAAGATTTGGGCTTTGAAATCAAAGGGAACTAGGCCACTTACTGTCTGAGAGTCTTTGGGGGAAGTTACTTAATTAATCTAAGCCTCAATTTCCACATCTGTAAAATGTGATAACTGTACCTAACTCAGCTGAAAGAATGGAATACGATGACATGTGGTAGTGCAGCAGAGGGCCTGACATGTGGTCCTCAATATATGGTGACTAATGGTCATGAACGAAGATTCTATCATCTTGGCAGATCACAATATTGAATGAAATGACATATAAACACAACCCGGTATTTATCAGCTCCTATCTACTTTAAAGTCTTTACTCCCCATTAGCTTTGTTTTCCTCTTTATCTCTCATTATGATTACCCCTCTCTAGTGCCAATTCATACTGCTTATTGTTTGAATGGTTTAATTAAAAATGAGAATGTGAATTCTCTGGCTATCAGAGAGAAAGATTTTTCCAGGCAAAAGGTACAATGTTCATTACCATGTAATATTTTACTCCTTCCAAAGATACCCAGATATTGTAACTAAGGCATTTCAAGTAGTACGGCTGTCCCCGCTTATCCATGGCGGATACGTTCCAAGATTCCCAGTGGATGCCTAAAAACATGGATAGTACCAAATACATATATACTATGTTTTTTCCTATATGTACGTACCTTTACTTAAAGGAAGCACTTTACAGCTTCTCTTTAGCATACCTGGATTGCCAATATAATAACCACTTTTGCACTTTGGTCACATAATTAATTAAAATATGGGTTTCTTGACCATAAGCACTGCGATATCATGACACCAAGATGACTACTGCGTGACTAACAGGCAGGGAGCATCTACAGGGCAGATACGCTACTCAGAATGGCATGCAATTAAACTTATGATTGTTTATTTATGGAATTTTCCATTTAATATTGTCACACTGGGATTAACCATGGGTAAATGAAACCACAGAAATTATAAACCGTGAATAAGGAACATCTACTATACATAGATGACGATGATGAAAGATTAAACTGAACTCGGAGCCTCGCACATAACTGATGCACCACAGTGACTGCTCCTGTCAAATTTTGGTAGTATTATGCAGATCTGTTCTTCTGTTTCCCTGCATAGGGATGCCAAAGCTGCCTCCTGAAGGTGATCTCTAAATGATACTGTTGAGCCAGCACATGAATCGTCAGTCTGACACCTCCTGCACACAGAAATCAAGGTTTAAACCATCACTTTGTAACTAGCAAGGTCCAGTGCTGGCAGTCTGTGCAGGGTGAGGAATAGCACACATGATTAATAAACACATCTATAGAGAGACTCTGTTGGGAGGATTGACAGCCAGATCTGTAAGCCAATACTGAATCAACAATTAAAAGAACAGTTCCAATTCAGTTAAGCCAGAGCCAAGAGAGATTCAGTTATATTTAAATCAAAATTCACCACAGCAGGGGATTATCAGCTGTTCGGCTCAGAATGTTGGATGTTTTTCTTGGAAGCTTAACTGATATAACCAAGTGAAACTGAGTTATGTGTAGATGTGAGCTGTGCAGCTGCTAAGCTAGGGTGGTGTGCCTGTAATCTTTGGTGTGGGAGCCACTGCAATTTATACAAACTCAAGCTCTGGGAGTTTCAATAAATCACTCATTCGCTCAATGTACTTTGCCGAATTTAAAGTGGCTCCAAGAAAAGGGCACAGCTCTTTAAGATTTTTACAGAGTGGAGAAGCTTCAGAGCTATGCAGCACAAGGAAAGAGGCCACAGATTCTGGAAGTGAAGCTAAACTGCAATAAGATCAGCTGGGTGTATCTCAATAGTACCTGTAGGCGGATGCTTATTCTGCAGGTCTCTAAACTACCCCATGAAGGAGAAATGGGCACGCTCTATTTTACTAGCAGTTCTGTAAAAAATTAGCCTGTGGTTATTGTGAAGTTGCCCACAGTTCACAAAAAGCAAAAGCATTACAGACGATGGCATTTCTTCTCCTATAGGCTATACGGGCAGCACTTAGGATTTGGGAATCACGGCAAAAGATTACCAGAAGAAGCTGCTAATGGAGTGGTTGTGGTTGTTTGTTTCTGTTTTAATAAGTTATGCCCAAAAAACAAAGGCAGTCTACAGTTGCTAAGTGAATCAGGCTGGTGTGTGGCGTGCTTCCTAGAAACATTAAAATCCATGCTGCCTCAGCAGGACTGGGATGGAGTTCTTGCTTCGTGCCCATGAAGCATTCCTGCTGAATTACAGAACTGCAGCTCTTTATGTGGAGGCCTCCCAGACTGCTTTTTCTCCTGCATAATTCAAGATATAAAGACTGTTTATTGCTGCTAAACTGTGTAAGGAGGCACAGGACAGAGATATAGCTCTATGCCTTCATTATGTTAATTTAGAACTCATACATTTCCTTTTCTTATGGGTTTTTCTTTACATTTTTACTATTGATTGATTGATTGCTAGCCTTCCAAATTTCCTCCAAACTGCCTTCCCTCTTGATCCATTTGCATCTTCTCCCAATTTGAGAAACCTTAAGCACAATATGACAATTTTATATCTTTGAAAGGATAAAGGGTATAATTTCCTGCCAGAAAAAAAAAAATGAGGGAAGAGACAGAGAAAGATAAAGGCATAATTTGTTGACAGTGTTTCTCCATCCCATCAAAGGCTGTTCAAAGTCATCACTGGCACCGAGCAACTCTGCCAAATAATCTCTAGAACTTCAACACAATGCAAATTCCAATGTCATCAAATACAAGGTTTGATTGCAATTGGGGAACAATAAGGCTCAGACCTGGAATCGTAGACTGAGCAAGAAAACAGAGGAGAAGCAGTAGGCATGCATGTGTGCGCATACACCGGTACACATTCATATATGCCATTCTCTTATCCTAACACTCTTAGCCATATATGCATGACATAAGCTGGTGGGCTAGTTAGGAATAGACATGACTCTGCTTGTGCTCAGCATGCAATCTCCAACAGATAAAAAAGCTTCATCAGGGAGAGTTTAAGAGAATAGGCTGGGAAGCTATGCTGCCTGGGCTAAATTACGGACTCAATCATTCAGTAACTGTACCCTCGAGGGAGCTATTTGATCTCTCTGTACCTCAGTTTCCTTATTTATAAAACTGGTATATTATTAGCACCTACCTCAGAGAGTTGAGAGGATTCAGTGAACAGTGCCTGGCATAGAATACATATGCAATGAATGTTAGCTATATAGTAGTTCCTTCATGAATTTATACATAAAAGAAATGATTCTACAAAACAGAGATATTGCTATATTAGCCTACCCACAAGTGGTAGCTTTAAGGATCAAATGAGTCAATATATGTGAAAGTCTTTGTAAATTTTAAAGTAATCATTTAAATTTAAGAGTTTATTATTATGTGTACTCACAGCAATCTGCAAATGTTCATCCACTAAGTCACAAATGTTTCTTAGACATCTACTCTATTCCCTGGTGAATTTGTGTTACCTGCTACGAAGGGTGAGAAAGGATACTGAAAGTATAATTTGCATTGCTTATCTTGAAGGAAATTATCTTGAGTAAATATGACACACAATCATGAAAAGTTAAATACAATAAGAATTTAAAAAGTGAATATAAAAAAGGTTCAAAGAAATACGCTATGAGTTCAGAGGGATGGAAAAAAAAATTGTCCAATTTTGAGAAGTCCACATCAATTAAATCAGGTATTTCTAAGAAAGAGAGATCAGTGTCAGCTGGGATGGCCCGGGAAGAAGGCAAAGGCTGGTTAGGTTTAAAAACATCCTCCAAGACATTGTAAAGTACAGGTGGAGGAGGTCAAGGACATTCTAAACAATGAGAAATAAAGATGACACAGAGAAAGGACTGTAAGTAACATAGAGAGTAGTCCCTGGGAAGAAAGAAGGTGGATTGTGTAAAGATGACCTAGCAGATTATAGAGAAAAAGGAAAGAGGAAGCAAGATCAGCAACTAAGCAATCTTAGTAATCTCATCTTGGGTCTCTATCCTTGGCTTTGAAAAGTGTCCAGCAGTCTCCCCTTATCTGTGGGGGATACTTTCCAAGACCCCTAGTGGATGCTTGAAACCAAAGGTAGTCTCATACCTTGTAGACACTGTTTTTTTTCCTATATATACATACCTATGATAAAGTTTAATTTATAAATTAGGCACAGTAAGATATTAACGATAATAATAGACTACAACAATTTTAAATATATACTGTAATAAAAGGTATGTGAATATGATCTCTCTAAATGTCTTACTGTACTATACTCATCCTTCTACTTCTTGTGATGATGTGGCATGATACAATGCCTGTATATGTGACAAAGTGAGCCACTCAGATTGCCCCCGAATTGAAAACTTATGAATTGCTTATTTCTGGAATTTTCCATTTAATATTTTTGAACCATGGTTGACCATGGGTAACTAAAATCACAGAAAGTGAAACAGTAGATAAGGAGTGGCTACTGTAATTCTCTCTTCCATGTTTCACTCCCTCCAGGAATACAGAACAGGAATGAAAAGCAATACAAATTAGGAACTTTAGATGCTTTCTATCCTTTCCTTCCTAAGGAAACAGAGCTTCCCAGATAAAGATGTGGTAAAAGTCAACACACTAACAAAATTTACTTAAAGACCAGTATTAATGACAATGGTATTTGGGCTGGAGACATACACTTTTTAAATGACTTATATTAACCTCATTTCCCATCTACCTTACGCTAGCAATTTTTTTTTTTTTTTTTTGATATGTTTTAAGAGAAGTAATTTACTGGCACTTAATTACTAGTATTTAACCAATTCAACATTCTCTTTTCTTAAGAGTCCATTAGGTTTCTATTACAATATTATACATTCTAATCAAATGTGGCTTTCTGCAAAGGTCTTCATTGTCAGTCTCCTCAAAGCCAAGTTTATCTGGACTATTAGATATTCTCCCTGCTTTGGCTGCACCAAATTAGATTAATTATTTATACCTGAGGTTCATTGCTTCAGAACTTGGGCACCTCACTTAACATTGCTCTAGTGAATTATTAAGAGCCTTATTTTTTAAATAAAATCCTCATTTCATAGTCTGTTTGATTGAGGTTAAACACAATAGTCTAGTGATTCTTGTATTAAACAGTTCAATGTCATAAGATTCTCTCTGGGTTTTATGCCAATGAACACATTTGAAACAAATGAACCTTTCATTAAGAATACCCTCACAGGGAAGAAGGGCAAAGAACTTCCGACCTGAAAACTGTCTGGCACCAGTCTGGGCAGAATTATTAAAATGAGTCATAGATAGTATGCAGATTCTATTGTTTATCATCAGGAACAAATTAGAGATATGGAAGGGGCCTTAGGAGCTTTCTAGTTCCCTTGCTTATTTTACAGATGGAGAAAAACAGATTAATATCTCACAAATGGCCTTCAGCAGAGTGACTTGTATTGTTCCAATGGCCATTTTTAGATATTGGTCAAAGGCATCAAGTAGGAAGACATGGCACATGCACTGTTATGGGCAGGATCCTTAATTGCGCACAACAAACTCTGTTCTAGCTTATTTATGCAGGAAAGGACTTTATTAAAGAGAATAAAAGTGCTCAGAACCTCCAGGAAGGACAAAGGGCCAGGCTGCCACCCAGCTGGAAACGATGTCCAACGACATCGCAGGGAAAGGGACAGTCACTTAGCAACACCCTCGCAATTCTTAAAACACAACATGGCTCACAACCCTGAGACTTGGGAGAGATGCCCGTTCCTCTAGCCACCCCTAAAACCTGGCATCTCAACCGCCATCCTCTCCAGAGAAGGGTTTCCACACAAATACCTCCTTATGCTGCTCATTTCTCCATCCTATCTTGTGTGAGAACACCTGACTAGTGGGGCCTAACCACAAGTCTAGATTGTGTCCGTTGCTTAGCTTTGGGGCCTTAATTCTCAAAGACACTGAATTATTTTGAGTAGGCTGTTTACCTTGATGAGAGCAGAATTAGCCTTAGACACTAAGCCTTTATGGCAAGTTTTATTGTCCACGGCAAAAATAACCTGTTAAGATTTACAAGCTTTATTAACAGCAATAACCATTTAACAGCCAACATCAGTAAATCAGGGTTTATTGAGAACTCTACAATTTTAATCTGTGGAAAACCATTAAAATGTCAGATTTTCATTGGACATAATTTCTAACTTTTATGAAAGATAGATTTTCCATTTAATTGGGGAGTATAAAATAGTGCAGTGTGGGATAACAAATTGTTTTGAAGAGAGAAAATTGGTTTTAGCTAAACAATAAGCGTCGAACACTGAAGTTGCTATTTTAACTTAGAACTGCCCCAAGGTTAAGGTTAAAAGTAACTGCAGTGGAAAATATATTCTAATATGTCTAGCCACAGGATGAGCTCACAGAGTTTAGAAAAGATTATATTATTGTCTGTTCACATTTCAGGTATTTTGGAAAAAGTGCATGACCTATTATTTCATCCAAACTGGTGTCTAAATCAGTGTGGTGAGACTCCTCAAATTCACGTATTACTTTTTGAAACGTGTTTTTACTAACAATAATACCATACAAGACTCTCTAATGGGGCAAATAAGGTAAACACACATTGATAGGCACCAGCTTCTGTCAATAACCATTTATTTCCTCCACGTGATAGATTACAAGAGAGGGAAGTAGGCAGCTTTTTGGAGAATGTCTTTGTCTTTTGAAGAACCTGAAGGGAAAAAAATGAGGGCACAGGCTGGGGAGCAGAGCTCATGGCAGCCGGGCATGAGGAGGGATAGCTTTAGCATCCTACTTCCTCATGGAGCTGAAAATGTGTTAGACATTGCAAGAGTTTCAGTTTTAATCTGATTCCCCAACCATAATAGAGCCCCTCACCTTTCTTTGAGAATCAAAGACTCATGAAGCTTTAGAAAAGAGGAAGAGAAAGAGGAAGAACAGAAATCACAATAATCTCTACTATTTAAAACATTTAAAACAGAAACTGTGCTAAATGTTTTCATATTCTTTTTTTTTTTTCTAAATACCTACAGCACCTGGTATGCCTGGGTGGTCTCCCACCCAAGTACTATCCAGGCCCAACCCTGCTTAGCTTCCGAGATCAGCTGGGATTTAGGCACATTTAGGGTAGCATGGCTATAGACCTGTTTTGCATATTCTTCTCATAGCCTCACAGAAATCTTACAAAGAAAGTACTGTTCCCATTTTCAGATTAGGAAATTGCAAGTTCAGGGTGCCTAGCAAATTGCTAGAGGTCGTAGAGTTAGGAAGTGCTAGTCAGGGTTTGACCGTGGATCTGTATGACTCCAAAGTTCATATTTTCCCCCATGTGCCACACTAACAACCATCAGTTCTGTTAACACCATTTTCCTACCCCACTGATGTATACCAGGGGAGAGAACACTCCAATATAGACATCAGTATGCACTTATCAGAATATACGTAGGGCTCTTCATGACAACGAGATATGTCAGGGCTAGGGCCAAACGTAGGAAAATTGTAATGATGTTGAGATTACTCTTACTCCTTTCACCTCTTTTATAGGCTCCCTGTTCTTCTTTCATAGCCTCCTCCCTGTTGAGTTTAGACACGCTATATCCTCCTATCTCCTAGAATAGCATCAAACCCAGTCTCCTGGCCCTTGGGAGTACAGAGCCTCCTCGGAAGTCCTGCTGCAGGCGCCCTGCTCCCCTCAGTTCCCAAAGCTTTTATTCTCAGTGCTGTGCTCCTAGTTTAATCACCCGATTATCCATTTCCAACAAAGAAACAGAATTGAGTATATTTAGGGTTAGCAATATTAGCTAGAAGAGATTTTAATCTAAAAAACTCTACTTCTAAGGGTGGACTATCAGGCAACATAGCAATATGCTATCACTGGCCTAGGGGCTCCCAAGTTTCAAAAAGGCTGGGAACACTAACTAAAACCACAGTCTAATTAAAAACAAAAAGTATTAGAGAAAGGAAAGACCTGAGCTTTTAGGTTGGATTGCTTCTTAGTGATTTGAGAGCCTGTAAGATGGATGTGAAAACACTGATAGCTTTCCAGCATCTCACAGCAGTCTTTTGCAAAATTAATGAGAAAGGAGAAACCATTTCACACAGTACACAGCAACTGGGGGCATTCCATAACGGTAGCTCTTTCTATTGTTATACAAACCCCCTTCTCTGGTCATATAGATTCGTTAGTTGCCAAAAAGTTCTTTCTTACAAAGAGAAGACAATTGTATGCATCTTATGAACACGAGACTTGGACTTGCCCCAGGTTGTCTTTCATTGTGCCAAGGTTTCCTACACCACCGTAGGACAAGACCAAAGGCCCTCCAGCCACAACCCCTTCCAGTGATGATCCCTTGGGCCCCACAGGAAGTGGCCGAAGAGGGAATCAAGCGGTGCAGTGAAGAGAGTGGAACATGGCCTGCTCAGTGAAGATAACTGATATTTCACAGTGACGATTACATAACTGATCGATTTCTAATCACAGTTCCTAATTACTGTCAGACAGAAGAGTCATTAACTGTAGGATCCCCTCATGGCTGTGCAGACAGTAAATACAAAGATACACTCCTTGAAATCCGAAGACCATGCAACAGGCCTTGGCAGATATCTCCACCCCAGGAAACCTTGACTGTGGGAGGTAATGAGTATTTTCACTTTTCTTCCCTAGCCTTCTCTTTCTCTCAGCTTTTTGCTTTCATTCTGCCTTCCCTTCCATAAAAACACAGATGATGGTGGTAATAACTACTGTGTAAGCTACTGCGGAAAGTAAAAGAGTTGTAAATATTGGTGTAGAGATATAAGTAGTGCCAACTCATAAATAAGTGAAATTCTAAAATAACTCAAGTGTTTGGAACTGGGATGCTTCTCTGCCTTACGATGATGCTATAAATGCTTGTTAGGGCCCCATAATAGCTCATTAACCCACAATGAGGCTGAAACACTCTCCATATCTATCTACCATACAAATGTAGAAAACAAAGCTTTTTTTTCTTTTCCCACTTCAGCATTTCTGTTTTAAACCATCCTATAGTCCCAGTTGCTCCTAAGAATGGCCTGCTAATTTTAGCCAGCCTGACTCTAAAATTTATTCCTAAAACTTACACGTGATTAAAATGAAAGAGTGATATGATGTCAAAGGGAGAATGTGAAGTGTATTGAGGTGGATTTGATCTCCCTCCAATTTCATGTCCACGTGGAGCCTGTGCATGTGAGCTAATTGGAAAATAGCATCTTTGCAGATGTACTGTGACCCAGAATACTAACATGAGGCCATACTAGATTAGGGTTGGCCCTCAACCAATGACTCATGTCCTTACAAGAGGGACATTCAGACATACAGAGACACAGAGCAGAGAATACCACATGAAGACCAAGGCAGAGACTGGAGTGATGTGTCTACAAGCCAAGGGACACCAAGCATTGCCAAAAACTGCCATAAGCTGGGAGAGAAGCATGGAACAAATTGTTCTCTAGAGCCCACAGGAAGAACTAATCCTGCCTACATCCTGATTTCTGATTTCTAGCCTCCAAAACTGTAAGAGAATACATTTTTGTTGTTGTTGTTGTTTTAGGCTACCTGGTTTGTAGTAATTTGTCACAGCAGCCCCAAGAAACTAATATAGGAAGTGAATACTTACAGTTTGCAAATCTGGCAGAGGGTAGGTACCAGAAAAGAAAATATACTTTCTTTCTGATACATCTGTATTGGGTTCCCTCCTCCCCTGTTCAACAAATCTCCCAAATATTTTTCCACTAACTGGTTTGTGTGGCCATTGTAAGTTTATCATATCCTGTTCCGCTCTTGTGGTTACAGATGAAAGCAACATCAGAAGCAAATGAAGATAGAAAATGAATTTAGTTATCAGGCAGAACTGATTTGCCTTCAAGAACAGGGGCAAGAATATGGAGGGATGTGCACAGAGATGTTTCCTAGCTTGAAGCCAAGTTTAGCCTTTCCCAAGAAGTTGAACAAAGAAGAATGCTTCTTACTTCCTAGAGGTTTATAATCCCTAAATCCCCCACAGTGTCTAAAAAGATGCTTCAATACGTGTGGGTGGCTGTGTTGTACATGTATATATGGGGAGCTGTGGGTGTGGGTATGGGTGTGTGTATGCATGCATGCATACTCATAGATGCATTTACACACCAAGGTATATCTTCCTTTTGGTTATTATCTTACCAGAATGCACATCCTTTTCCCTTCTCATGTATGTATGTATGTATACATGTGTATATGTATGTATGTATGTCTTCAAAGAGCAGGTGGAGAATGTTTTATTCACCTGTTAGAATGGAATGGAAGACCAAAAAAAAAAACCCAAAAGTCTAATGGGTTTCACAGTTCTGTCTGGGGAAGGTCCTGATATTACCCCAAATATTCATCAATATAGGCAGGAAACTAGTTTTTTATTCATAGCCAACAAATATTTATTGGGCATCTGGATATGAGAAGCAGTGTTTTATGTTCTGGGGATACAGCGATAGAAAAAATAAAATATCCTTCATGGAGCTTAAATTCTAGTGGAATAGACAGAAAATAAGCTAAGTAAATATAATAGTGTGTTTGTGATAAGAGCTAAGGAGAAAATATGAAGCAGAGAGTGGAGTTTAAATGTCTGTATGTGGGGTGAGGAGGTCACACTTCCAACAAAGTGTCCAGAGCAGGCCTCGTGGAGCAGGTGACACTTGAGCCCGCCCAAAAGGAAGAGATGAAGCGATAGCTGGGGAAGAGCGTTCTAGCAGCGGGGCCCTTGTGTACAAAGGCCCTGAAGTGTAAACGTGGCCGGTGCAGCTGAGGAACAGTGAGGAGGCCAGTGTGGCTGCAAGGGGGTCAGATGCAGAGTAGCAGATGAGGTCGGAGGTAACAGTGGGACAAATTATTTTGGATCATGTAAGGCACCAAAAGAACAGAGACTTATATCCCAAGTGATCTGGGGAATTTTTGAAAGATTTTGAATAGAGTTAGACTTTAAATGGCTGCAAGACTTCTAGTAGGTCATTGATCTGAGCATGTTTCCTTGCCTCTAAAACGCAAAGGCTATGCCAGGTAAATATCAAAGTTCTCTTCCAACTGTAAAAATGATTACTAGACATCTAAAACACATTAGGTTCCCACAAGCAGACAGCTAATAAAACGTGACCTTCCTCTCCACTTCACTCTTCTCATATGCAGCCAAAGCTGAAGGTGGTGACCCAGCACAGGCTTGGAAGGAAGCCTGGCCATACGACATAGGTGAGGCATTTTTATGTATGAAACATTTTAAATTGGGATTTTGAGAGATGGGTAGCAAATGCAGTGAACTGCTGATACCCAAATTAGACTCCCAGGAGCTCTCGGGGTGTCCTAAATGAGACTGACACATTTACCTGTGCACTGAACGCCCTGCTGCCTGTCAGCCCCTGCTCAGGAAACTAGAGCTCACTCTGGAAGGAAAAAGGTGGCAGCAAAACAAAACAAAACAACAACAAAAAAAAATCAAGTATCTTTTTGTTTTACATTAAAAAAAAATCTAAAAAATAAGGGTTTTCCTTTCTAATCATTTCATATCATGCATAGAATGCACTTTAATTTTCAAGTCCGTTTACTCCATTTCTGTGAACCATTTGAGCTTTGAATAGTGTCCACCCAGCACGTTTTCTGTCTAAATATGCAAGCGTGTGTGCCTTTTCATTCCCTTTTATTTTCTCCACTCCTTTGTTCTTCCAACGACGAAATCCCACAGCAATTTTAGCTAAAATGTGAAGCAGAGTCTCCTGTTGCTTTGTTTTGTTTTGTTTTCAACACTTCTACTTCTCAGTGAATAAACTATAGCTCTAAGGACAGTTTCCTAGCTTCCCAGAGAAGAGCCACAACTGGACTATCCTACTGCTTAACTCAGGCCTACGTTTACTAAGCGTTCCTTATACTTCTGAGTTTCCCACCCTCCTGCCAATACTATCTTAATAACTGTATGACAGGTCTATCAGAACATCTTTTAATGGTGACTGGAAGATTTAGAAAGCCTTCTCTATTACCACTGTGTCCTATTACTGACAATTATAGTCTGATATTATGGCAGAAGATCTAGAAAACACTCAAGGAATAAAAAATCCAGAATCCAGTGACTCTGCATTCTAGATGCCTCACTGTGAAGAAAGGATAACAGATCAAAGACTTCACCACTTCACCAAAGTGGCTTCACCACTTTTTCTATTCCTCATGCCAGCACAGTGCCTAACACATAATAAGTGCTCACTGAATGTGTGTCCCATGAAGAATGAGTAAGTGCAAACACCACTGCACTTAACACTAGGGCCGTCCCTCCTTCTCTGGGCACTTACATGACTTCGTTTGCTTGAGCTCAGATTGATCCATAAGCCACGTGCATATCAGAATGCCCAAGGTAACTGACTGAGAACACAGAAGATGCCACCTGCGTGATCTGAGGTCACCGAAAGCAAGAACACAGACCAAATCCTATTCAGGCTGCCTAGCAAGAGCTCAGTGTCAACAAGAAAGTAGACAGGAGCCAATGTGCTCTTCCAACTTCCTTCCTTCACAATTTCCTCATCATCTTTATCAGCTGAGTCCAGACAACAAGAATGCCAGACAGTGGCTCTTTCACTTCATGTATGACCACACAGGACTCTGCCCCACTCTTGGGAACAGGCCAGGTCCCAAGAGTCTGTCTTACCTCAGCAGCAGGGACTCCCTCCGGTGGGCGGCAGTGCAGCACGATCATGCCTTCAATGGGAACCTCCCTCCCCTGCGGATCTTGTTCAAAGTTCTTCCGTAAATCTGCAGAGAAGTGTGAGAAGTATGACACTTTGCTCCAGGGCCAGAATTATTCACATTTGCTCCAAATACAATAAAATAGCGTGCTTACTGTCATAACCTATATACACACAAAAAAGTCACTTGTTTCAGAAGTTCCACAATAAAAGAATTATTTCCCCAAATATGCACAAGCTCGTTTAAAATAAACCTTAACAAAACTGTTCCCAATGCTGTATACTGATGTGAAGGATAAAAGATTTACTGGGAGGGAAAAAAAAAAACCCAACAAAACTCATCATTTCATGAGTCTTTGCCAGCATTATCTGCTTAGCAACTGATGAAACACTTGGCCTATTAATAAATTGCTATCCACAGCTATGATGCAGTTGAGATGCATATGATTTTTTTTTTTTTATTAACTAATGAATACATTATTAATCTGTAACCTCTGCCATTTCCTTAACCCTCTAGGGGGCTCTAGAAGATGGTAATAGAATGAGATTACCTATTAGTCTTTTATTTGTAACCAGGGAGAAGGGGCGACACTGAACCACAACAAAATCTATAATCTACCCAACCAAACATATAATTAAAAAATACAATGCCCTCCATTCCAATACTAATGCCGGGTATCTGTGTAGTGCCTTTCGTGGAAGGCTCGAGGCATTCTGCAAACAAGATGCACTATTAACCTTTTATACGTGGAAGAGAGACACTTGGAGAGGTTAATTGGCCCACCGGTGGTCACAGAGAGCATCAATGCTAGTGATGGGGAAAAATTCACCAAGCTTCTTGACATCCAGTCTGACTGCTAGCCAGCAAAGCTTTCTCAGGGAAAAGACACAGGGACAATTTCAAAGAAATTCATTTGCATGGCTTTCCACTTGAGCACATGCTTCATTAACAACAGTGGGAATTGACCTTTGATGCTTTTGAGGTGTCATAACAACACTTTGATAATTTTAAGCATAAGCTTGATTCTTGCTATCATTTGAAAGCTGGGGGTAGCAGAGCAAAGACAGTTTTACAAGTCTTTCTCAATGTAAATGATTTCCCCCTCCCTCCCTGACAATGTATTTTTCTTCAACTGAGTATTTCAAATTACAGGCTGTGGATTTATTGATTTAATTTTCTTCAGTGCTTACAATAACATGAAATATGTTCCCTGTAAAGAGCAGAGCTCCAGAATCAGTTACATCTTTATAAATTTTATAAATACATTAAACTTGCTTTTAGCAAGTCAAAAACACTCGATGAATAACAAGCACAGCAATTCATGTATTCGCTTTCTTTTGAATTTTACTCTTAATGTTTTCTCTCCCAGAGGCAACCGACGCCTTTTGTCAGTAGTGCTATATACTGAGATCTTCATGCGTGTACGAGGCAAAAGATTCTAAAAAGACTTGCATTGCAAGCAGATGGCAGGATCCATCTTCCCATTTCTCTGCTGTCCCCCAAACTGTAAAGCCAGCTTCTTTCTACTGGAGATCTGTATATTGCCACAGACCCTATGATTCAGAATTTCTGACTTCAACTATGATGAAAGTTATGTAACTGATGACAAAACTGTGAATGAAGGGATTGCGAGTAAACTCCAGAATGAAAAAATCTCATGTTTCCTACACAATTTTACCATAAGTTCTCCTTTGCTCTCTCCCTTTTGCACATGACTCATTTATTTATCAGGACTGTATCAAAATTAGTCTGCCATAGAGTGTGAGTGACTAAAACAAGACATCAGTTTGCTAATGAAAAGGGCTGCGTTTTTTTGTGGCAAATTTTGTTTGGTTTGTTTGCCTTTTTTTTTTTCTTTTCCTTGATTGCTTTGTTTTCTAAAGGAAGTCTCACTCAGGGCTGCTAAATGATGGCTATATCAAATAATCTATATTCAACCAGATGAAGCACAAAAAACTAACAGTGGGAATTTCTATTTTATCTTCTTCTATTTTTTTGTTGTTGTTCAACAGAAATGGAAAAGGTAACAAAAATGCATAGTTGATGGTTACCTCCACACTCCACTGCATTAAGTATATTGGCAGATGAAAAGATAATTAGAGCGGAGTCATTTTGCCTCCCCATTCTCAACTACTCAATAAAATAGAATAATTAAATATATACATATATATAAAGAAAATCCTGTATTGACATTGGGATGTAGAAATGGGTATTGACCATAAACAAGAAACTGAGAAATTTCCAGATCTCGTACAGCCAGGATCACATTGAAGAGGGGATCCATCCAACCTCTTGCTCTGCCCAAATGACATTTGAAATCACTGGAAGAGTTCCAACAAGAAGCATATGAACACCCCGAGGAGATACAAAGATTAAGGGCAATGGAGTAGGGCAGTGGGTTACGGAACAACTGGGTTGTCATATATCTGAATCCAACTCGTAACAGAGCCACTCAGGCACCGGCTAATACACCAAGTGAGAAACCCAAGATTCACCAAGACCTGGCCTATACATAATACTGGTGGCAGGAACACTGGCATTTCTAATTACACCATACAAATTTCAGCTAGCTAATAAATATATAAAAACTATGGAAACAAACTCAGACTCAGAGGTAAGTGCTTCCACCTCTTTCTCTGATTTCTCAACATAGGTCACCCAATCTAATTAGTTTCTAAATTGGCAAATTAAACACTTTTATCACCTATGTTAGTTCCAAGGATTGAAAAATTCAGACAGGAACCTATACAACTTCTAATTGTAGGGAAAACATCTCTAGCCACAAAAAAAGAATTATACCACCAATGAAGGAGACAAAACAGAACTGAAATTAAACGGCTTCCTCTTAAGGTAAGAAACAAGAAGCATTTTTGGATAACTTGTAATTCACGTTCTTTAAAGTCGAAAGGAACTAGAACTAAGAATCTAGAGTCAGGAGTTATAAATAGGATAACATCGGAGATCAAGAAAACTGCCACTTATTCGGGGAAAAAAAAAAAACCCTGCTGAATTAGTAGAATATGTATCATAAAGATGGTAAGTAGCATGCTGAATACTCCAGAAAACTGACCTAATGAAACAGAAGACAGGTGTATCAGTCCGGATCCAGGTGGTAAAACAGTAAGCGCACCAGTTATTTTAACAGAAAACATTAATGTACAGAATTGGAGGACAAAAAAGGCAAAAGGGTGACTGTAAGAAGTAGGTCCCACCCTGGGAATGGGGGATGGGCAAACAAAGGAAAAAGGTGGGGTTGGAGCTTAAAGAGGGATCAAATGTACAAGGAGAAACTACTCGGTGTCCGGGCTGGCACCTGGGAATTTAGGGAGGGTACCAAGGAGTCAAGACCCAGACCTCTGAAGGACTGCTCACCAGACTGGTGCTGGCATCTGGAGACAGGGGAAGGGAGCAACACATAATAAAGCTGGTTTGGAAGCATTTGAAAAAAATAAGCTGGAAATAAGAAGCAACTGCAACTTCCAAGATAAGAAACTCTGTTGGAGTAATGCTGACAGGAACAGAAAATGAACAGAAAAAGGTATTCCTTCTCCCGCATCCACGGTCCAGTCTCGTCTGGCGCCCTCTACAGGTGGAACCTTACAGGGAGCCAGGATCTGGCAAGGGGAGTTTCAGCAAAAAGCTTCACCAATAAAGAACCAGCGGTTTTTAGAGATGGGAGACAATGGCTTGGTAACCAACAAATCCCAGTTTAAAGAACTTCCTCTGTAGAGCTCTTAAAATTGCTTACTCCATGTATGCTTTTCTCACTAAAGCTATATTCTACAAAGGTGGGCTTTACGTCTGAGATGTTCATCCTTAAACCCCAGTGCTCACTGAACATCTGATACAGGGCAGGTCCTTAATAAATATATGTTCAATAAATGAGCTAAGAAAAAAACTAATAAAATGATAATGAATTTACTAGGAAAAGGATGAAAGAAATAACAAAAGACAATGTTGGACTGAGAACTACAATATTAAATATAATATAAATTTTTGAGGAAAACAAGCTATAAGAAACAATAATTGATTTGACAATAATAATAATTCTCTGAGTTGAAAAAAGGTTTGTGTTTTTAAAAGAGGTCATTAGATACAAGGCAAAATCATTTTAAAAAGAGGAAAAAAAGATACTGGATACACCACAGTTGAAATTTTGAATTTTAATATAATTAAGAAAGTTATAAAAATAACAATTTTACAGGTATCTTTGTAGTAAATAAACAAACAGAAGTAACTAACAATTTCATAAATTGGAAGAATTAATATTATTAAAATGTCCATACTATCCAAAGCCATCTATAGGTTCAATGCAATTCCTACAAAAATTCCAATGTCATTTTTCACAGAAATAGAAAAAAATCCTGAAATTCACATGGTGCCAGAAAAGACCCTAAAAAGCAAAGCAATCTTGAGAAGGAAGAACAAAGCTAGAGGCATCATACTTTCAAACTATACTATAAAGCTTTAGTAATCATAAATGTATAGTACTGGCAATAACAACAGATACATAGACAAATGGAACAGAACCAAAAGTCCAGAAGTAACTGCATATATGATCAAGTAGTACTTGATAAGGGAAC
The DNA here is from genome assembly GCF_902729225.1 of Pteropus medius. Classification (NCBI taxonomy): domain Eukaryota; kingdom Metazoa; phylum Chordata; class Mammalia; order Chiroptera; family Pteropodidae; genus Pteropus; species Pteropus medius. The sequence goes on along the minus strand of NW_024354502.1, from coordinate 26,133,477 downwards.
CAAATATATTAAATAGGGAAAGGAAAGACTCTTCAATAAATGATGTTGGAAAAACTGGATGGTCATACACCAAAGAATGAAAATGGACTCTTACCTTAAAAAAATTAACTCAAAATGAAGTAAAGGCTTACATGTAAGACTTAAAACAACAAAAGTCCTAGAAGAAAACAAAGGAGGAAAAAGCTTGACATTGGTCTTGACATTTTCTTGAATATGACTCCAAAAGCATATGCAATAAAGCCAAACATAAACAAGTAGTACTATATAAAATTAAAAAGTTTCTGCACAGCGAAAGAAATGATCAACAAAGTGAAGAGGCAACTTACAAAATGAGAGAAAATATTTGTAAACTACATATCTTAAAAAGTTAATATCCAAAATAGATAAATTCATTCAACTCAATAGCAAAGGTACAAATAATCTGATTTTAAAAAATGGGCAACGACTTGAATAGATATTTCCCCAAAGACATACAAATGGGCAACAGGTACCTGAAAATGTGCTCAACATCAATAATCACCAGAGAAATGAAACTCAAATCCACAGTGAGATATCACCTCACTCCTGTTATGAAAAAGATGAGAGATAGGTGCTGGTGAGGATGTAGAGGAAAAAGAACTCTTATGCACTTTTGTTGGGACTATACATTGGTGCAGTCACTATGAAAAACAGTACAGAGGTTCCTTAAAAATTTAATAGAATTTGATCCAGCAATCCCATTCCTGGGTAATCAAAGGAAATGGAATCACTATCTCGAAGAGATATCTACACCCCTATATTCATTGCAACATTATTCACGAAGACATGGAAACAACCTAAATGTCCATCGGTGGATAAAAATGTCAAACAGAGACATGCACACAAGATTATTCAGCCTTAAAAATAACCAAATCTTGCAATTTGCCACAACATAGATGGACCTTGAGGGCATTATGCTGGGTGAAATCAGTCAGACAGTGAAAAACAAATACTGCATGATCTCACATGTATGTGAAACTTAAAAAAGATGAATTGATAGAAACAAGAAATAAACTGGTAGTTGCCAGGTGTTAGGGGGTGAGAGAAATGGGAGATGGTGATCAAAGGGTAAAACTTCCAGTTATAAGATGGATAAGTTCTGAGGACCTAACACACAGCATGGAGAATACGGTTAACAATACTGTATTGCATACTTGAAAGTTACTAAATTTTAACTGTTTTAACTACCAAATATAATGTAGTTATGTGATATAATGAATATGTTAACTGACCTTATTGTGGTAATCATTTCACAATATAAACATATATATCAATGTGATGATATATCAAATCATCACATTGTATACCTTAAAGTTACAAAGATTATTTGTTAAATACATCTAAATAAAGCTGGATAAATATACATGTTTAGCATTTTATTATTAGTTTCAAGTAACAGTACATCGGTTAGACATTAATATAGTTTATGAAATGATCCCCCTGATTACTCTATCTTCCCTCTGGCTCTCCACCTAGCCATTACATTACTGCTGACTGCATTTCCTATGCTGTGCTCCCCATCCCCCTGACCATCTACTGACTAATAATTTGTACTTCTTTAACGCTTATAAAAATACATTTTTAAAAGCAGCAACTGACAATGACAAAATAATCAGGCTATGACTACAACTTTTCCCTATAGTTTTGAATACTAGAGTATAATTAATCAAATCTATAGTTCTGTTTTTTACGAAAAACTAATGGGCACTGACTTTCTATTCCCAAACAAGTTATTATTCATGAGCAAGCTGACTACAATATAGTCTAAGACACGATTGGGTCAAGAGGTTGTATTCAGCCACATACCCTTCCTGAAACATTATCTTTTTAAATAAACTAATAGACACTCAAAATAATGAATTAGGTATTTGGAAGTTGTGGTTTAAAAAAATCAGGCAGTGGGTAGTAACAGCCATTTAAAAAATTTAAATCTAAATAGTTTAATAATATAGCTAAAATATTCACGTAATTATCCAAAAACTCTGGAAAGAGAAGTGCACAAAATATCATAAACATGCATAATAACTAACAGTAAGACTTTAAACTGCTAAGTCGTGTATTCTAGAACTCCACTAGGCAAATATTACATACCGCTGAAGAAAGTAGGGGTTGGAGTGCGAGTATTTGCTTGAATTCTGGATCTGTGACTCAGCAGTACCTTGATTAGATAAGTTCTGTCATGTCTCTTTGCCTCAGTTTCCTCATTTGTAAAATAAGGATAATAATTCCTATTACATATAGTTTTTGTGAGAATTAAATGATAACATACGTAAAATCATTTTAAGAGCACTGGCTGCATAATATGACTTTAATAAAGTTCACATATATTACTGTCTTATTATAAAGCCATGATGATTAAAAAGGGGAAGTTTTGTCATAAATCAGATATACAAATTAATTATAAACGAGAGCATTTTTCAAAGTCGCTCACAACTAGTAAGTTAGTATATGATAAAGTGACAAATAAATTAAGTAGAAAAAGGCATTAGGATGTCCTTTGGAGAAAAAGATAAAGTTAGATTTATGTCTTATTTCATACCAAAATAAATTCCATCTTGATAAAAATATTTTCTACACAAAACCATAGCAGCATTAAAATACTTATTGGATCTTAGGATAGAGAAGGGCTTTCTAAACCTAAAATCGAAGGAAGAATAAACACTTAAGGTAATGATTGGTAGATATTATTTTGTTGACATTGAAAATCGTTTTTATCTAAAACATTTTAACCCCAGTTATAGGGAGAGGCTTAACAGTCTTAATCTATAAAGGATAGTTATAAAACAAAGTGAGAAGGATAAATATCTTAAAATAAAAACAGCAAAGGGGCACAAAAATGTAATTTACAAAAGAAACACAAATAGAATGAAATTATTTAGAAGGGCTATCACAAATTATTAAAGAAATGTCCATTTAAAAGCAATGCTATGTCTCTTTACTTTTGTAAGTAGGCTTTGTGTTTCTTTGCTTTAAATAATAATTTTCAGTGTTAGAGTATGGGAAACTAGATAGTCTTAAATATTGCTAGAAGAAAAGAAAATGGGTAAATATGAAGAGCAAGCTGAAGTATGTATCAAAATTACTTTAATGGTTCATTGATATGTGCATTATCTAACGAATGGACAAACACTATATGGTATATCCATACAATGGAATTTATTGGGCAATAAAAATAAATGAAGTACTGATATATGCTACGACATGGATGAATCTTGAAAACATGCTAAATGAAAGCAGCCAGACTCAAGAGACTACACGTTGTATGATTTCATTTACATGAAACATCCAGAATAGGAGAAGCCTTGTAGTCAGAAAGTAGAGCAATGATTGCCTAGGGCTGCAGGTTGGTGGGTGGAAAGAGGCATTATTGCTATTAGGAAGTTTTCTTTTTGGTGTGTGATGAAAATTCCAAAATTGACTCTGGCAAGGGTTGGACAACTCAGAGAATATACTAAAAACTATTGAATTGTATACTTTAAATAAGTGAGTATCACAGGTATCATAGATTATATCTCAAAACTATTAAAGAGAGTTCATTTATATAATTCAATAATTCCACTTCTAAAATTTTCTAAGAAAATAGTTACATAGAAAATTGTAGTATATAGTGATATTGCTCAAATCATTTACAATGCTGAGAGATTGCTAACAATCTCAATATTTAATAATGTAGGAATGGTTAATATCTTTTGTTGCGTTCATATAATGGAATACTATGCAGACACTAAAAAAATGTTAACCATTGATATGTATAAATCATCAGGATTAATTTGCAGAGAATAAGGCTGAGTGAAAAAAAGCCAGTCCCCAAAACTTATATACTGCATGATTCAAATTTTATTTTACTTAAATAACAACAATATAGAAATGGAGAACAGATAAATGATTACCAGGGGTTAAGGAGGGGGTGAAGACAGGAGAGAAGTGGATGTTTCCATAAATGCGCAACATGAAGGATTCTTGAAATGATGTAAATGTTCTATTTCTTGACTGTTTCCATGTCAATATCCCAGTTGTGATATTATGCTATTACTATTTTACAATACAAGAGCTGGCTAAGAGTACAGGGGATCTCTTATTATTTCTTATGATTGCATGTGGGACTACAATTATCTCAAAATTAAGTTTAATTAAAAATAATATTTAAAATTGCAAGTAAATGAATAAATTGCTAAATAAGATAAAATAGTTTATAGTGAATGATCTTTATCTTTTATATATTTTTTTAATATGTAAGAACTGTCCTCCTCCAAATGTAGCAATTACATTTTTTATAGAATGTATCTACTTCCAAATAATAGCAGCTACATCTGCCTTAAAAACTTGTTTCGATAGGAAGCAGTGCTCTTAATTTACCTTCGGATTTTCAGTAAATGTGCAATAGCCTCTTTCATTCACTCGCCCTGTTGACTGTGGGCTGGACACTGTGTCAGGCAGTGGGGGTGCACTGCAGAACTTGACACAGACCATCTCAGCCTTCCCACAGCATATGTTCCCGCAGGGAGGATACACATTAAACAATTAATTATGAGGTATATGGATGAGTGATGAGAGAGAATTAGAAAGTTCTGTAAAATGTATCACAGTGGGACCTACCTTAATCTAGTGAGTGAATCGAGGAAAATCTCTCAGATAAAGTTGTAAATAGGCAGAGGCGGAGCATCTCACAGACCTAACACAATACATACCAAATCTCATTTACTGTTTCAATCAGGCTTTTACTGGCTTAATGTTATTTTAATGTTATTTTTTAAATATATATACAGTAAATTTATATACAGTAAAATAAGACAATGATATATATGAACTTTATTAAGTCATATTATGCAGCCAGTACTCTTGAAAGGATTTTACACATATTATCATTTAATTCTCACAAAAACTATATATGTATGTATATATACATACATATACACACATATATACATATATATACACACACATACACACACACACTCTCGTTTCTTTCTTGCAAGTCTCTGCAAAATGCTTGCCTAGCTACCTCTCTTCCCATGTTATCACATCACATAAAGAAACGCTTTTATTAGACTTGGTCTTCTATTCATACGTACTGAGAGGATGGAATATAAATAGATTTCCACCTTCTGATCTCACTTATAATCATGCTCACGTGGTCTATGGGAAGGAGAAAAATAATAATTTTTACATTATTTTGCATAAGGACACTGAAAAAACTGCATACGTGCACATCAAGAATGAAGATTTAAAAAATTTAAAATGGTAACTGGTGTGGCATTACTATATATGTCATAGTAAAAGCCCTAAAGAGAAAGCATTCAACTTTCCAAAGATTGTTACTGGATGATTATGGGTATATTAATTATCTTCATCTGTTTCTATATTTTCCAAAATTTCTAGGATTACCATGGATTACTTTTATAACTAGAAAAAAAAAAAACAACGTCCAAAAAAACCCCTCTTTTCCTATTAGTTGTTGAGATTCTCTAAATTAGATCAAAATGAATTAGAAGCCGGGAAGAAGTACATTTTGCTTCATTTTATTGTACTAAGTTCCACTCCTACAATGTTTATTAAAGAAGTTAGCAAGAAGTATTATTTTTAAATCTTTGGTGAATTCTAAAATATTCTTCTTAATCTGATTTTAGCCATGGGAATCTTTACACATGAGGACAAAATTTTTTTCATCCATTTCGTTTATTGCCTTGCCTTTGGAAGGGTAAGTAGTAGTCATTGATTAATAAATAATTGTTGACTGGATGAGTTTCCATTTCAACTCATCTGAATATTTATTATAAAGTAATATACAACTAAGTCTCCAATAGTTGAGATGACCAAGAAAAGCAAACACGTATAGATAAATGTACTACAATGATGTTAAAGTAACATTCTCACCTTCCCGTGTGTGTGTGTGTTTAAATGATGCTAACAAACATCAGCACTGGCCATTTTGGAGCATTTCCCTGTGTACTTCTGCTCCTAGTCCACCTTGTTGCCCCATTCGGTTCTTCAGTAGAATGCCAATAAGGGCCAAAATGACAAAACAAAGATATTGGAAGGGAAGAGGAAAAAAAAAAAGATGACGAAGCCAGATACCAGACTAACTGGTAAGTCATGTAATCAGCAACAGGATCACCCAGAGTCAGCAGAACCTGCCAATAAGTAGTCCGTGAGGGGCTAGGCCATGGGGAGCAGCAGCCTCCCTCTCCTCACCCCCTGCCCCATTTGGCCTTTTTCTCATTTTCCTTTCATGCAACTATGTTAGAAAAGTCATTGTAGCACAAGGAAATCAATAAAAATTCAATTGCAAATAATAGTTCTTTGCAGCTAAGCAACACCAGGGAGTTATCGGTTCATTCAATGTTCTGGCAGTTAATGCAATAAAATAAAAATAATTTACTCATTCAAACCAAATCAGCCAGTGAAAAATCATAGTCATTTTTTTAATAGGCATGGTCATAGTCATTTGTTAAGATTGCAGGAGGATGGTGCAATGTCCCATTAGTGTCCAACTACACTGGTATTCAAATCAGATTTGAATCTTTCCCACTCATATTTTTCTGAAGGAACAACAGACCACATTTGTCATACATAAAAGGAATTTGTAACTTAGCCAAATACAGATCAATTGTAATAAAAGGGCTGGTTCAAATGCAGAACAGCTGTATGCCAGCAAAATGAAAGTCAAGGCCCGGTGCCCCCATTTTGTTCTACCTCAATCTCTCAGCCCTAGATGGTTACGGCCTGAGAAGTCAGCTACTAACTCTAGTTCCCGAAGGAAGCATACAGAAGGCTTCCTGCCAGGCCAGTTCTTTTCTCAATGATAGTCTTCTTGTATTTGGCATATTATATATGCTTCTCTTGCTAGCCTGGCTTAATCCCTCTGCCTTGCTTAGATCTATGAATTCTGCCAATTTCTTGACCCCACTAATCCATATTAATGCTACGCTGTTTCTATCTTTCACTTCATGTCTTTGCTGCGGATCTTCTATTTTTGATTTTGCTGGTCTACTTGAAGGACATTTGGCACTGAAGCACAATTCCACATGTAGACTTCCTCATGTCAGGGACATACAGGTGACATCTTTTCATCCCTAAGATTTCCGAATACTGCAGATGTAACTCCTGCTGAGTAATTCGCCCGAAGAAGGGACACCTTTGGCCGTAGTTGAATTGCATGGGCCTTTTCACGTTCTCCCGACCCCACCTTGGTGCAGGGTCATGAGCAGGCTCTGTTTATTGAGGCAGCGAGGAGTTTGGCTGACACCAGGGGTCTTGTCATGCAGAGGCTCCTCAAGGCTGTTTTTCAGGGCTGTAAAATAACTTTGGGGCTTTGGTAGATTCCCTGTGCTCTGCAATTCCTTTGCTGTTATCAATAAATCGTTTTATAACTAGCTTTGTGTGTCATTATCCCTATCACAACAAGTAGTTCATCAGGCAACAGTGATGTTGCCAAGGCGGTACCCAGCAGCAGGGACCCATTACGGTGGGCAGAAACAGCTGCAGTTTTACACAACGCTTTGAACACTAATTTGACCTGCTCTCTATTGAGCTATTCCCAACACAATACATTCCACTGTATCTGGCCTCTTTTCAAGGACACACAAAAGAATTCATTTAGATTCCATTGAAGATCTATTGAATGATAGGAACATAAGAATCTTAACATTCAGTCTAGAACTGATTGGGAACCGAGAAAGACAGTAGAGCAGGCTTGAAAGAAGAGGATCACCGACCAAGCAGGTCTTACAGAGACTGTAACATGACCGAGCGAGGGGATGAAGAGATCAGATCCAGTGTAATTCCATTAACTGGGTTATTTCCTAGTCCTTTTGGCATAGAAGTTGCTTCTGTCACTTCTACCCCATCCTAATTGCCCCTCGCTCTAGTCCGTCTTAATGGTTTCTGCTTATCCGTTGTTTGCATGTACTCACGGCTTCTGATATCTCAGGGCCACGACTGCCTGCTTGTGTCTTTCCCTTTCTGTTGCCGCTATCAATGGCTGAGTCTCTTTCAGGATCAGGTCATACTAAGAAGAGCAAAGATCCAAGTACATAATCACTTTATCCTTCTCGAGTGAGTCCCTCACACTGAATCTACTCACATGCAGCTAACCTGCCTCGGTGTATGCTCGTGGTCTAGTGAACATGATGACAGACATATGTGGCACACAACATGGCCACGTATGCCTTAGAAGCCACTCAGCACCACTTCCCTCAGCAAGGAATATGGGTGAGAACTCCATAGAAGGAAACCATGCCTGGGGATTTGTAAGGGTTGCTTTGTCTCCAAGTTCCATAAAAGGCACTTTCTGCACATTGTTTATATCGATTTGGCTGTGTCAATATATAAAGGACAGCTGAAGTTTGACTTAAATAGCAGATCTCGACAATCTTCAATAGGGAACAGTTATTAGGTGAAAAATGAGAAATTCTCTGCTTTGTTTTTAAGGCAAAAATCAAATTAAAATAAAGCTAGTAACTCACATTTTGTATCTTTGCATCATTTTCCACTGAAAGCTATGGGGACAAAATATCTGTAAGTTCCACATTCTATATGTTTGAGTACTAATGGGAATATTGTGCTAATGGGAATATTGACTCTTAGGTGAATACAGAAATAGCCACTGAACCAAAGTGGTTTTGATGTAGACTTTAAAAAAAAAAAAGTACAATCTCAGAAACCACTGAGTAGACTAGGTTGCTCAGTTCTTAAGAAGCATATGGAAAGATTACACTGCTCATCTTTCTACTGTCAGGATTCCCTACCCATGATGTTGCTTAAACCCCACATCCCCCACAGGCAGCACTAGATCTCATCTGCAGTCCAGCATTCTGATAAACATTCAAATGCAAAACGAACTCCACTGTTGAAGGGACAGAGTTTGAAGAACAACAAAGACATGAAGAATCATTCCTGATTTTCCTCAGTGCCCTCCCAGTCCCCCACAGGAAATTAGAAGGATATGAACCAGCAAGGAGTTTAAAAAGAAATGACCTAAAAATAACCCTAAGCTTGAATACTCACCATCTCATTGTAATTCAGTACTAGTACTTCAGAGAGATGGGGGAAAAGAAAAAAAAGGAAAACAAAGGAGAAAAAGAGTTAAAAAGAAAAAGCGAACCCTGCAGCAAAAAGAAACATATTTTCAACCCCAGGTCTCCCTGAGGCCAGGAAGGTCAATCAAGACAAGATGTGGACAAGTGTCTTAAGCATGTAAGTGATGGGTTATGCCACCCAACATCTCTCCTGCCTCCCGCTTGGCTGCATACGGCAACTGAGTGGAAAGAAGGTAAACTGCACTTTACTTAACCTTCAATCGATCTTGCCAGAACAGGAAGGATCTAAGAGATCACTTCAGCCAGAAGTTGTTCACTTTTCTGGTAGCAAAATCCATATTTTATATTAAATCTTATAAAGAGACCTAACAAATAATGCAGATAAAACTAAAGCTGACAAGAAAGAACCAATCACCAGAGGTATGGGGGATACTTTCCAGGAAAAGAGTGTGACAAAAGGCTCTGAAATAAAGACAATCACAGGTATTTGAGGAAGAAATCACTGTAACTGGAACAACAAAGGGGAGCACCGTGGGGTAATTACGGAAAAGCTCGTTAATTCCTATGGGGCCAGTATCAAGGAGTTTGGAAAGCGAGTGGGAGAAGTTCAGCCAAGAGAACAGTATGAAACAGCATGATCTGGTTTGTATTTAAAAAAAAAAATCCTTCAGGCTGCTGTATGGAGAATAGTGTTTAAGATGGCAAGAGTGGAAGCAGTGAGATTATCACAGTGGAAAAATAACAATTGTTTGCACCAGATGGCGACAAGTGGACACATTCAGGATATGTTGTGGAGACAGAGCTGGCATGACTCGCTGCTGGGAGGGATGTGACTTAAGGAAACAGAAGAATCAAGGATGCGACATCTAGGTTTTGTCATGAGCCTCAAGGGCCATTATGACACTGCAAAAGATGGGACTAAACATAGTTTTGCAGAAGAGTTGTTGAAGTAAATACCGAGAGAGTTCTCTTTGGAACATATTATATTTGAGATGCCCAGTAGCTATCCAAGTGGATATGACATCAGGTAGTCAATGAGTAAAGAAATTGAGAGATAAGAGGCAAGGTCAGGGTTGAAAGTAATCAGCATATAAAATACCTAGAGCCATAGAGTAAACAATTTCACCTAGGGAGACTCTGTGGATTAAGGAGAGAGGAGGAGTACTATGCTAATTAGAGGTGGGGACTGAGGGAAGAATCTGTACAGGAAACTGAATTTTGGTTAGCAGGAAGAAAAAACAAAAGACAGCAAAGGCACAAGAGCATTCCTGGGCCCCACTGCCAACGATTATGATTCCATAGGTCACGAGCATGGCCTAGCTATCTTAAGTTTTAAGAGTGCCACATGTGATTCTTGGGCGCAGGAGGTTTTAGAAGACTATAATAGAGTGCAAAGCTTGTTAGTCGAGCCCAGAACTCAAAACTCATCTCTTCTAATATTTACTTTTTACTCCTTCCGCTGCTCCTATTCCTTCTCAGTAAGTTTTTAAAGTATGAGCCTGTCTAATCTTCATGCTTATATTAAATCATCACGTCTTCCTTACATGGTTAACTCCAGCTATTGCTCAAGTTTTTCTCTTGTTAGTCAAGTTTTTGAAAAGGGTTGTCCATACTCTGTTTTCTCATTTCCTAATGAGCCCTAGATCCACTGTAATCTCCTATCACCCTGTCTCGTTACACTACTTTGCCCAGGTCCGTGGAGGCCTTCATATTATCAAATCTAACTGACCCTTCTCACTTCCTACCTTAATCTTGTGATGACATTGACACTATCGACCATTTTATTCCTTCATAAAAACTTTCACTCCCTCTGGATCTCCCAGTGCCTCTTCGACAATTTTTTTCCCCTCAGTCTTCCTCACGCCTCCTCCTCTGTTCACCCCTTAACCATTTACAGAATTTCATTCATGACTTGCTGCTCTCTCTCACCAGCAGTTTTGGTGCTGGGAAGGAGGGTTGAAAATGTGTAGTATGGAAAAACATCTTAAGTAATCTTGAGAAAACCCTGTTCCTCCTGCCTTCCTCATGGAGATCTACTAGCTTAACAATGACCTACTTGCCAATGACTCTCAATTCTGTGTTTCACATTGATCCCTGGGCTTCAGGCTCGAACATACAACAGCATGATGAAAACAGTTCACGGAATATTCCAGGGGTAGTTCACATATAATATGATCAAAACCTGGACTCAATGTCTTGTTCTCCACACTAGTTTCTTCCACTCTATTTGTAATGTCATTAATGGGGTCACCATCAATTCAGTCCCTTAAGCCAGAAAACCTGAAAGCCCCAAACCTGAAGGAATCTCTAAACTCCTACCTTATTTTCCTTCAGCTGTACAGCTAAGTAGCCACAGATACTTGGTAATTTTACTTTCCTGGAACCTCACATTTGCCCCTTCCTCTTTAACCTATATCATTGTGCAAAAGTTCAAGTCCCACCAGCGGTCTTATAGATTGGTGCAAAGCTTCCTTGCCTAAAGTCTTGTTTCCTCTTAAATCTCTCTGGCTGTGGTAAATGGTAGGGTAGGAGATTTTGAAAATGTGACCACATCACTGCCATCATTACCTTGCTTACGACACTTCGCGATGGCCCCAGACCACATAAACTCTTGAGAATGCAAACACCCTCCATAATCTGTTCTATCTACTTGTCCCTGGTAGTGCCATCTCCTTGTTTCCCCACATAGATCCACATGGTTCCCACACTCTTCCACCTTCTGTACTTTAACTCGAGTTCTTTCCCTAACCTGAACACACATTCTTGAAATTGGTAACCCTCCTTCTTCCTTAAAAGTTAACTCAGGAAGTGCATCTTAGACCTTGAGGATCAGTATATTGTCCCTCCCATGGGCTCCTAAAACACACTGTACTTACCACTAACCATGCTCCATCGGTAAGACTTATTTATAAGTATGTCCCCTCGCTTGACTGTAAACTCTTCAAAGAAAGGGATAGAATTTTAATATTGTGCTACCTAGAATGTGACAGATAATTATTTATTGATGACTGACACTTGCAACACCTCAGTTAGCATTCTTGTGACATTTAAATTTGTAGAAAGCACACTCTTGTCCTTACTCTGGTAGAGGGATATGAAACTAAGAAAAATATTACCAGGCTCAAGGAGCTCTTAAAGTTTAACAAAGATAAGTGCTTTTTTGTTGTTGTTTTTGTTTTTGTTTATTTTTTTGCTTGAGATCTGTTTACATTATCTGTTGGAAGGTTTCTTTAGTGGAAAAATGAGAGATAAATTGAAATAAAATCTATATTCTCTTCTGTGATAAACTTTCACTGAGTTTTTAAAAAATATATAAATGGCCATTTTCCAGGAAGTTTAAGGTTTATTTCACCACAATAATAACAGATTAAATAGTGATCTCCTAAAAGGCTGTGGCCATATTTCTGCAAATTCTTCTTGATAAAATAATGGTTGGTAATAAATAACATGAAGGAATATTATTTGGGGAAATTTTTTTTCATCATCCACAGTAGGGTGTGTTATATAGTAATGCACTTCTACCTAGTAGTCACCATCTTTAAAGTTTATGTACTCAGTAGTGCACATGATAAGCAAAGGTAGCACAATTTATATCAACTTCATACAGATTATTCTACTCTGTTCATAAAATCACAGTGGCTTATAGTTCAAGGTTATTCTCACTTTCCACTAAAGTGTCCATACTGGCAGAGGAGAATAAATTCACATCCTCAAGACATTTTATGGGTGGAGCCTAAAAAGATGGGGCACACACAAAATAAATTGCTTTAAAGCTTTAAACTGCATCTTTATAATCCAAGAAAAGTTTGCATTCTAGCCCATACTCTACTCATGCTTACATTTTACTGACCTAAAGGAGAATATAATTGATGCTGCAGAAAGATGTACCGTGTCTGCCTTGTGGCATCTTATATCCCCAGAACACCCCAGGCAGTATTCCACACGAGGCTGGCATTTTGAGAGATGTGTGTAGTTAAAAATGGCCTATTATGTAAAATGTTCCTCAATTTAGGTTTGTCCAATGTTTTCCTATGGTTAAATATACATTAAATATTTTTGGAAGGAATAGCACTAAAGTGATACAGTCTTCTCATTCCATCACATCAAGAGACATACACTGTGGATTTGTCCCACTGCTGACGATATCATCTCCAACTGCTTGACTAAAGTGGTATATGGAATAATTTTACACTGTAATGCCCCATCCCCCTTTGTAATCAGTAAGAATCTTGTGGAGACATACTTTGACATTATGTAAATATCTTATTACTCATGAAACTTTCACCCACTAAGTTTAGCATCGATTATACTTGTCTGAATCGATATTATGATAGATAACTAAATAATAATTTTCCATTTCGATCATTCCTTCTTACTCATTTATTCTACCATAAGAAAGAGCTCTCCCTTTTCATTTATTTTTCATTTAAAGTATATATCAGTGTAGATTAAAGGATTTCCCCCTAATTGGCTTTATTAAGTGATTAATGAATTCGGCAGCATTTGATCTAGCAACTAGAAGGGCATTCCCAGATTCACAGATTCTTATTTAATGAGTTATAAGACTTCACTATCATTTATTCTGATACTCAAATTGTTCCAGGTTTGGCTAGCGGAGGCCCTTCTAGGTGGCTGCTGTTTCCTTTTTACAGGTTCAAACTGAGAAACATTATGAAAATAAGTGACATTTACACTTCAAGAACTATGTAATAAACAACAAAGGAGGACAGGAATTATTTAAATTAAAGGAGGCTAAAGAAACTTCTCAACTAAATGTAAGTCATGATCTAGGATTTTTGATATTGTTATAAAGGACAATCCTGAACAATCGATGAAATATGAATAAGGTCTCTAGATAGTAGCACTGTATTAATGTTAATTTCTTAGTAATTATTCTACAGTTAGAACAGAAAATGCCTTTTAAAAAACATACAAATCAAGTATTTAGGGGAAAGGGAGTATCATTTCTGTATCTTAATCTTAAACAAGTCAAAACATCAACCATAACAGTCTGCATATGAAAACATAAAAACACAGAGAGAGTGCCAAAGCAAAATGTTAACATCTGAAGGTTATCAGCAAAGAGCTTCAGGGAATTCTTTGTATTATATCCCAACTTTTCTGAAAGTCTGAAATAATATCAAAATGAAAATATTTTTAAGAAAACACTGTTAGTCCATGCCTCACCTACTCATCTAAGCAGTAATCCTTCTATAGTATCACTACCAGACATACATCCCTTGCTTGCCTACATGCAGTTCACAGAAGAATGTGACCACAGAAAGAATGTTCCATCACTGAGCATTTCTAATTGTCAGCTTAACACCGAATATGCCATCTTAAAACTTAGCTTCTGTGATGCTGCCTCTGACTTTAGAGCAAAACTGAATAATCCTGTCTCCATTTCTATATGCAGTCAGTTTAACTGTTTCTCTAGCCTTTCTGGGGCAATTGTTCCCTTTTTTTATATAACCATTACATATATGAAATGATTTACTGAACTATTACCATTATTACTACCCCACAGCCAGTTTCATGGGTATGGGACCAGTATGGTTGCACGGGCCCCATGCTTGATTTAATGTTCTAACACTGATGGCTTGGAATTCTTAATGATTTTTGAACAAGGGGCCCCATATTTCCATTTTGCACTCAGTATCACAAATTATGTACCTAGTCCTGCACCCACAAGCCTATGTGATACCTTTGTACAAAATGGAAACCTGTGAACACAAGGTTTGACAAGAAAATGCCTACGTGTGCCAAGGAAAACCAGCCCTTCCCTTCGACCCCAATCCAGAGTGCACATCCTGGCTGATGGGAGTGTAGGCTGCATTTGCACCCTCGTTTCCTTTGTTAGCAAGGTACTCTTGTACAGTGCATGACTTCAATGCAGGCCTGGACTCTCAAATCCTTCGGTAATAAATTTCAGTCTAACAGAAAGGATGAAATTTTGGCAGAGTAGAACAATATTTTCTCTTGACTTTGGCCACATTCTTCCATGGGAAGGGGGAGGGAAGTTTCAAGCTTTCGTGTAATTTCTACCAAGTGCTGAGAATTGGTCTTCACATATTTCCTATAACCTGTGAATGAATTCCATGTTGTGAAAAGGAAGGGAATAGTGCAGGTAGAGTTGGCAGCCTCGAGCTGTTTCAGAGCCATATACTGCACACCACAGAGTTGTGAGTGATATAACAAGGCTCTGTACTGGGCTCAGAGGTCAAGACAATGAAGATAATGCAGTTGAATCTCAAAGCAGGCTACAATTTAACAAAGAAAACAAAGCCAGGAATAACTTCAAAATAACTATGATTCTGGGGAAATTATAACAAGTGCCATGGGGGAAGTACTAAATGCTATGAGAACTCAGAATGGATATTTAGATTTTATCAGTTTTAAAGCTGGAGATGCTAGAAGATTATCTTTTTCAATGGCTCAGTTGATAATGTCAGGCTGTTGAGCTCTATTAGTATTAACGGATTTGCTAAACTAGGTTTAATAAAGGAGACAGCATACCAGATGGGCCTTGGATGTAGAAATTAGGTGGGAAGAGGCAGGAGTGCAAGATAGGGCTGAGAATAGGCTCTAGAGAGGAGAAAGAATATGAACACGTCAAGAAGGGGAAAAGCAAGACAGGTGTCCCGGAGTCCAAGCTGCGCTAATTCAGTCGGCACTCAGCATACTTGTAGGGATGCAAAGGGGGACGAGGCTGGAAATGCAGGTTATGGCTGACTTTGTATACCAGGCAGATACGCCTACATTTAGTTTTATACTTAATTTTGCCATTAGGAGGGGGTCACTGGAAGTTTTTAGCAGATGAAATTATTTATCAACACCTTGAAGCTGAGATCCACATATGACGTTTAACTGAATGTCTCTCCTCTAGTTTTCAAAAAGATATGACCTCTCGCCTAAAACACAACTGAAAATAATACTGTTCTTTCTATGTGCCTGTAAAATTAGCTAGGGTGTTTAATAACTTTTAAATGAAATTCTTCTTTAAGCTCTTCACTTATTCTTGGCATATTTGCATAGATATTTTAGGAGTGCCTCAAATAAACAGCATATTTAAATTATATTCAGAATGTATATCACATATATTTAAATCAACAAAAGAGTGGTTCCCTGCTGTGTTTTATTCAAAGTAGTCAACTTGCTATGTGACTATAACAGACAAATGTTTCGCTTATCCCCCACCAGCCCCAACTCCAATATTGAAGAAAAGTCCCAAGTGTCAACAATAGATTGACCGACCAAGGGTTAATGATACAGGCAAAACATTTTGTAAGCAGATGAAAAAGAGGGAGAAAAACAGGAAAGAAAAGCAATGGCTAAGGAGCCAAATGTTCACCAATGAAAATAAACAACTATGCATAATTGAATATTCCTAGTTTTGACAAGCGTCCAGTAGCAGAAGTAACAGATGCCACAGCAGCCCGACTACCTCCAGCTTGATTGAATCAGACAAACAAGAGAAGGCCTGTGGGAGTCACTCCCTAGAGATGAATTTCTGCCAACCTGGTGGGGGTAAAACGTGGGTTAGTTTTATTTATTTATTTTTACCTTTAGAAAATCACATTTGAAACGGGGCCTCAGCTATTTTCAGGCTCAGGCAGTTGGATGGGCAGTCAACATCTCTGACACAGTGTGGAATTATTATGGAAAATACAAGTTGAAGGTGACAGGAACTATGGGTACATACAGTTTTATGGTCATTAAGACAGCAATACTTTGTGAGTTTTATATGCATATAAAAATACATATTATATATAATATGTAAACATAAATGTCTAAATATATGTAACGAATAAATGAATATGAGTATAAATGTATAAATAAATATATAAGCATATACGGATGAATAAAAGTATACACAAATACATATATATATGTAAATATAAATATATATGCCATAATTTGACCCTGAGGAAGAATGCAATTTACTCAGAAACAGAATAGAAAAGCAATCGTTGCTTTACTCAACTGTGTATGAACATTTCTTGCTATTATGGTTCCCAAACTCCCCTTTAACAGAAAGAAATCAACATGGCTTAGAAGAGCACTACTCAAGGAGGGGTGAAAGGACCTAAGATCTAGTTCCATGTCTGCCATCTGCTGGTTGACCTTTGGTCACATCACTTAACCTTCGTGAACATCATTTTCTCAGCTATTAAACAGTAAAGTTGGATCAATGGGTTAAACCCACATTTCCCATATAGTGCTTTCTAAAGGTTTTCTAGGGTCTTGCTACACAAAAAATGGCCCACAGACCAACTGGCAGGACTGGCATCACCTGGCAACTCTCAGAAACAATCTCTGACCATGGAATGAACTTAATAAATCATTTTAATTCAATCGTCTGCATTTTAATAGGATCCCAGTTGATCTGCATCCATGTTAAAGTTTGAGAAACACTGTTTCTGGACAAGACATCCCTGAGTTACTTGATCATAGAATCACTGGAGAACTTCATGCAAACACAGCTTTCCTGGTTCTCCCTCTAGAGTCTGATCCAACAGGTTTTGGGGGGTGGAAGCCAGGAATCTGTATATTTTACTGATTCACCAGGTTGGTCCTTTTCAATGAAAATATGAGTAAATAAATAAAATAATTGCATGTATGTTGTTTCCGTTTAAAATCAAAAGATCTCTAAGTGATGTCATGCCAGTGAGTTTACCGGTGTTTTTGAAGAGACTAGCTAACCTGATCATGACAAGACACTCTAGTCGATACGTCCCCCAGCTGAGCGTCCCGGCCTCCATAAAGGTCCTACCCACTGTGGTTCTGAAACTGTTAAATTCTTAATGGATCATTGGTTAAATGTAGGAAGCAGTAGGGTGTTGAACAACAATAATTTAATGAATATAAAAATGATACTCATTTTGCAAAGTTCCCTCAAGACAATTGTCATCAGATTCATAAGTTACATTCATTTATCAAAATCCTCATTTAGCACATTAAGATGTCTTTAGCATTTTAAAAACCAATCTTAAAAAGAAAAAAACAGTGACAATTATATCCAATTTGGCTTTTCATTTATTGGGAATAAAGGCTATCTCTGTGCAATGTGCTATTTGCTGGGAAGTGCTTGTAAATAGCAGCCAGAAGTCTCCTACTTCAACAAAACATGAAAGTTATAAAAAAAAAAAAAAAAAAGGAGTGTTTTTTTGTTTGTTTGTTTTACTATCAGCAAATCAAAAGATTCCAAACAAGGTCCTAAAGGCAGTTTTTTCCCTCCATTTATGATACCATTAAACATAGTTAAATTTCAATTTACATTTTAATGTACATTGGTCCCCAAGTCAGATTCAATATTTAATGACAAATCATGTCTTGACTTGCATTAAATAATTTGAAATAAATTAAAGAGTGTCACTTGGAAGAAATTAAAAATATGTTATAAATACTATTAGAGATTATATTAATTATAAAACAGGTTTAAAGTTAGGATTTTTAAGTTATAAAAACAATATAATTAATATTTATATGTACATATCACATACAAGTATGACAAAATTATTTTTTTAATCCCTGAAGAAATTTATGAGATTATTACCACAAAAGTACTGATGACTCTAAAAAGGTGAGAAGAGAAAAGTGTTTTGCATTTTCAACATGCTTTGGCTCTACCATACTTGAGAGAGGTGGATACTCAAGGCTGGCCCAAAATAAATTTTTAGAGTCCGTATAGCCATAATCTACAGAAAAATTACTAAAGCAATAAAATTTTAATTCAGTTTAGTTTTAGTATTAGCGTGCACCTACTGGTGAATGATGCTGGTGCTCGGAAGGATTAAGTACGTTATAAAATAATGGCCAGTGACTGATAAGAGCTACACTGTGCCAGGTAGAGTTTTAAACACTTACGGTTACCAACAGTTCTAATTCTTAAAATAATCCTATGATGTAGGCACTCCTTTGCCAGTAAAGACATTAAGGCACAGAGAGAGAAATTGTTCACCATGACAAAACGGAGTAGTGGAGCTATAACTAGAAACCAACAGGACTCCAATGTCTGGGTTCTTAACCATCAGGGTTCACGTTTGAAACTGGAAAATGCAGGAGCAAAGGCACATGTCGGTGAGGGGGATGTGCAGGACAGCAAAGTGCTTGGAAAGATGAACTAGGATAAAGAGGATCAAAGATTACAGGAAATTAACAATCAGGAATTAAGTGAGCAAGTACAGAGATGAGAGACTGGAGGTGGACAGATTAGTAAAATATTGTTTATAGTAATTCACTGAATAGGTCACGTGGGCCTCAGAAACCTAGAGGAAGAGGAAGAAAGGAGAAAGTGATATTAAAAAGCAGGAAATTGATGTAACCTATGTTGAAATCCCTGTATGCGGATTTGCCTCTCCTTTCTTTGGACAGAGCCCAGAGGACAATCTGCTTCACCCTGACTGGGGTCAAATATCCCGGGTAGCCTAGCGGAGGCCATGGACAGAGTTCAGAGTTGGAAAAGTTAAAGGAAAGTAAAACCAAACATATTCCTTCTCTCAGTTGACCTTCTGCTTTAAAGTCATGAAGTATTTGTGGGCTAAAATTAACTAAATAACTATAAGAAAAATGTTTCCCATGGCTCTTACATCAAGAGCACAGCTAACAAGATGACCGACCCCTTATCCTTGGTCTACTAGGGCCCAGTAACACCCAGGAGGCGGCCTCCCAATTGCCAGTACAGTGAAGGTGAAATGAATATTTTGAGAAGAAAATTTCATTTCCCAAGAAGCATAAATGTCTCTGCAAATAGCAATTCACTCCTTAATCCCTCAACCATCAACATCTGCTATGAAGAATTCCTTGAGTCCTCAAATAAATCCCTCTTGTCCCGTATTCTTTATGGCACTCTCAAAAGGCAGCATTTGAATAAAACAACAATAACTATCTCTGCCCTCCACCTCTCAATTTCTTTCTCGAGGGGCTTTTATAGCACATGAAGGAGGTTTTATGGGAACCCATTGGGGTGGGATAATGGGGGTGGGTGAGATGAAGACACTTTAAAGGAAGAGAAAGGAAGTCTGTGTATTTCTTAATATATTTGAGATACTAAAAACACTGATGCTGAAATATGATAAAGAAATCTTAGACTCTCCTGAAAGGCAATTTTCTTTCTTTTTTTTTTTTTTTTTTTTGCAAATGTCTATTTTTTTTAAGTCCTACTTGGGTCAAGCAAATGCAGTTTTAAGACCCATTTCCATGTTTTAAGATTCAAGGGGAAGAGGTTTAACAGTAGGCTATAAAAATCCCTTAATCTTTAACGTCTTATTTTTGCAGATTTGATGGAAAGTACAGTAAACAGTCACTGCTCCACTTTTCCCATCAATGCCCCTTGACCTTTGTAATAGATGATGAACAGCAGAATCCATTTGCGTGGGTTTCTTTCTCTCGAGAACCGTTTTTCCTGGCATTGTTGAGACACCTGCACTCTGACAATCTAGGCAGAATCTCTTAGCCCAACTGATTTGCTGATTGTACTCCAGAGGAAATTATCAAACACTTAAAGTACAATTTTAAAAGAGTAAATTTAGTAGAAGTAGAGACAGTTCTGATGATTTTCTGCTGTCCTCTAATCCACAGGTCCCCAACCACCCTTCCTCGGCCGCAGACCGAAACCGGGCCACACAGCGAGAGGTGAGCGGTGGGCGAGGGAGCGAAGCTTCATCTTTATTTTCAGTTGCTCCCCAGCACGAGCATCACCACCTCAGCTCCACCTCAGACCATCAGGCATTAGACTCTCATAGGAGCACTGGTCCCTGGGGCCAAAAAGGTTGGAGACCACCACTCTAATCTATATCCTGCAGACGCATCTGGCATATCAAAGCTCCTCTCCAACTCTATTTAAGCCTTATCTGTGTTCCCACAGGACAAGAAGGTGACCCAGAATATACTCACAGGCTATGCGCACGGATGCCTTCCTGCTCTTGGAAGTCCCCAGGTGGCTCCATGCCACACATTGGCACCAATAGTCTTCGGGCCCATGGAAGTCCTCCACCTGCTGCCTGGTGACATTGATGAACACCTCCCGGACCTTCAAGCCTGATGAGGAGATAGAGAAAATCCACTGAGGTTGCTGTATTTCTCAAACCGAAAGTTAAGGCTAGTCAAACCTTTTCTTGTTAATTAAACAATTCTGTTTTTAATCAAGGAGAGGTTTTAATTACTTTGACAATAATGTATCACTGCTAATTAAATCTCAACAGCTGAGTAGGCTGGAAAGAACGAGTGTAAAATATCACCAACCAATGTGGCTCCATTATAATATAATAGTTCTACAGAACCTGGACTTAGTGCTTTTTGTCTTTGTGTAAAATCTGCTATGAGGAATGTATTACCAAATTAGTTGCTGGGATTCTAGATGCTAAAGAGGCGCCTCAACATACCAACCCCAGAGATGTAGTTCCTGGTGGTTCTAAGTGTCCCTCCCCAAGTATGGCAGTGGAAAAGGGTCACTCTAGCAGTGAGACCTTAGAAGAAGAAGAGGACAGCAAACATGCACGAAATTGGTGAACAGGCTGAGGATCCAAGGAAGGGTCAAATCCTCTGAAAAAAGAATGCTATGCAAACAAGTTGAACTAAGTTAGTCTCAAAACCCTGAGAGGAGAGTTCAAGAAAGCCCGTGGGGCAGTTGGCATGAGGAGGTGAAGAAAAGAGGCTTTGATAGAAGGAAGGGCTATGGCTACATCTGTGAAATGGGATAAAAATAAAGACTCTGACCTCTTAATGTTGTTGTGGTGGTTATTATAAGTACTTTGTATTCTCCTTCTAATAGAAAATGTGCTTGGTGCTTCTCACAGGGAGTATGAGTTTTTTCCAAACATCTGACCAAGGACTATCAGCCTTTCTGTAGGAAGGACTGCCACTTTGCCCAGAGTGCCAAGAATCAAAGGGCACTCCTCACCAGCCATTAGTAAAATCATCACAAGCAGGGTAGCAGCCTTTACAGTCAGTGTGCTCTCTCCACACAGTAAACCTTTGCCAAGGCTGGGCCTTATTCTGGGATAAGCAGCATGGGGAAAAAAGGGGGGCAATGCTTATTGAATTTCACTAAAGTGTCTAGCATCATGAAAGGCCTTTAACCTATTTACTCATTAAATTTCCACAATGCATTGATGCAGGAGAAGCTACTGTATCCCCACTTTATAGAGGAGAGAACTATGACAGACAGATGAATTCGTCTGTCCAGTTACACAATCTGTAAATAGAAGATCTGTGGTTCGAACCTAGATCTTACACCAAAACATCTCAAAAATTCAATTGTGCCCCCAAATGTTAAGTGCTTATATTTAATTATGAAAATAAGACTAACATGGAACATTTAAAGAACAATTAAGTGCATAACTCTGTTTTTTGTTTTTTTTTGTTTGTTTGTTTGTTTTCCCATTTAAGTTCAAAAAGAATTCAGGGGACAGAATCATCAGTAAAACCTAAATGAGCCAGGGACTCTTGCTGGAGGAGGTAGATCATGATTATATCTCAGATTAAATTATAGGATTTAAAGAACAGGAATGGAGGTGAAAGATGAGTCAGGCTGGGGAAACATTCCCTTCCACCCAATCGATAACATGTTATTTACAGGATGTGATGAGAGATCGCTTTATGGTCACATAAATCACCATGTACGATTTGAGTAATACTTTCTAAATTTGTAGGAGGTACTACATAAAGAAAATCATCTGATGACAGTTGATAATTCACATTTCTGCTGTTTGTGCAAAGTGTGGAAGTATACCTTTTTCCCTGTCAGAGATGGAAGAGTCCCGAAAGCTGTCTCCTATATCAAATAGGAAAAAAGCCTTAGAGGCGTTTTTTACTGTTATTGTTGTTGCTGTTCTTTCCCCTGCCCTTTGCACTTAAAAGAAGTGTGAGTGGGAGGACAAGGGCAAGAGTAAGGCAGAGTGGGCAGATGAAGAGAACGGGAGAATATCACAGAAAGAGAGAATAAAGATTAAAAAAAAAAAAGGTTTGTTAGAACAGAAATCAGACTAGAGTGTTGCATCCATATGGGGGATTAGAGAGTAAGGCTGAATAAACAAATATAAAAAGCTAGACTGTACAGAAAAGGGCTTGTTTTATATTTTTCTCTTTGATTTGAGGCAAACAGTAGATGATCTACTTAGAATAGTGAAAGGGAAGAGAGAGAACACCAAATCAGTGCATCTAGGTGCGTGGCGGACTAATTTTAATATTACAGAGCTCCCCTGTTGCAGGACGGGGAGACTTATTGAGACAGAATACACCCACTACTTGGGTATCAGGGGTCTCAGTGAAGAGCATTCGGTGACCTTGAAATGTCAGAAATGTGTTCAAGCTAATGAGAAACAAGTCTACGTTTTCACTTTCTCCGTCTTACAACAGCATCTAAGCTATCAGCTTCCTCTCAGTAGGAAATAAAGACAAACACCATCTCAAAATGATTCAGGATTATCATATTGATAAAGCAGGAAGTTTCCACGTGGAAACCCCAAAACTTGCTACAATTTAATCTAGGCACCATGTTGCCTTAAGAGTACCTGAGATCTGTTTTAAAGAGGTGGTAAGACACAAAGAAAGAAAAATGAGTGTCATAAAAGAAGAAAAAAAAATTACACTCACAAATCCCTAGAAACTGGAGGCACGAGCCCATCCACACGCAGGGCCAGAAAAACACCAGCGTTGGTCAAGAGGCGGAGGGGGGCGGGGAGGAAATATGGGCAAAAACATTTTTTTGTCATTTCCCTGGGAAATAGGAGAGGCAGCGTAAATAGGTTTAGAGTTGTCTAGTTTGAATAATTTCAGTGGGCTCTGGGACATAATGATTGTCCCTAGTTTTCTCATACCTGGTCCTGGCATTATGGCTCGGGGATACCGGCTCAGAGAGTTAGAGCTCAATAAAAGAAGTGGTTGGGGCTAACAGGCTCTGGATTGGTTGGTGCACCTGAAAGGCAAGCTCACAGGCAAATTGTTTGCTATCTCTAGACATTAGCCAGCCCTCAGCAGGGCAGTCCCTCCAGTGTCAGCCCGGCTCTAAGATATCAGAGCATCAAATACAGAAACTAGAAAACACAGTTATCACAGTGTAGACAGCTATACATTTGTTTCAGAAAGCATAAAGAGTAGACCATGGACCCCCACCATGAAGACCATAACTGATCTCATCCCATTCTTGTCAGGAAGTTTTGCCACCCATCATTCAGATGAACTACAGTTGAGAGGAATATGTTGAAGTTACAACTTCAATATTAGAATGGCTCAGTTACAGGTCCTTCTCAAAGGTTCCCCATGAGATTGGAAAAGCAAAACAAACATAAAAAAACTTTCTAAACACGGTGTATTTTTCTTTCAGGTATCATCAGGGTGGTAGGCTTCTTTAGAAGGCCACAGGTGACATCACCATCCCCACAAAAATACAATGTCTGTTTGGATTAGGCCTTCTTTGTCTAATATAAGGTGATCAATCTTGTCAAACCAGCCCCTTGAGGAGAACCCTTGAAAAATCATGACTATTTTGTATCTATTATATTTTTCTTTACCATAATAAGAAATAGCTCTATTAAATAAGATAAAAAATTTAAAACTAATATACTCTCAAATCTTCACTATGGCTGTCTTAGTGATATATATTATATATATTATTTATACATTTTATATATACTGTAAACTTTACATATATGTGTGTGTGTATGAGTATGTGTGTACGTATGTGTGTGTACACACTCACGAGAAACACCATGGAAAGCAGCTCTATTTGAGGAAACCTCTGCCCACCTGCCTCCACTGAAATTCACCCAGTAGTACCGCAGAGACAGCCATCTACTTCTACATCGCAAGAGATGGCTGCTAACTTATTCAAAGGAAATGCTACAGGGGGGGCAAAAATTTGAGGCATATAGAAGATGGCATCTCATAAATAAGAGCAGCATTGTACCTGATAACTTGTTTAACTCTAATAAGCATGGAAAAGTCCAACCCTTTAAATTATTGTGCAAATTATAACCATCAGCCTTTGTTATGGAGTAGAGTCTTACGGAATATAAAAATATGACTATGAGACTGATATGCTAATAAGCTTTCTACGCTGTTGGATGGTTTAGTTGTAGATCGACTAATGTTGGCAGCAGTTGAATAATTGCTCTGCATGTACTAAACATAACAGAGCAGCAGAGAGCTTTATCATTTGTCAGCTTTATTTGTTTAAATGAGAAAAATGCTGACAGCAGTTATTGCTGTAATCCCCTCAGTTATCAGATAGAAAACACTAGTTACTCTTAGCAGGTCTAATTCTGCTGGGAGATTAAAAGTTAGAATATTTTCAAACTAATGGAAAGTATACGCTTGACTATTCAAAGAAGAGAAATATAGAAGACAGGAAGCAAGACACAGAAAGAGAAAAAAATGAAAGTCAAAAATTTATTTCCAGTCAATTTTTAATAAAAGGGCTCTAGTCTTAGGGCTAACTTGTTCTGAAGAAAAGCAAGAATTCTGCAACAGCATTTAACATTCAGCACCATGCAGCCCAGCGCCTACTAACAGCTGTCCCCACGCCTTTCATCTACTGCTCATTATCACACGTACACAAAGCCCGTCAGCAGCATTCTGCCGCGGCTATTGTTGCCAGCCAGTTCTCAGATACACCTGGTGATGGGCACTTGGGGAGGAATTTGACACAGTTCTCCGATGCTTCCCACCCCTCACAGCCTTATGTTCTTCAGTCGTTTGGAAGTTCTCTGTAGTAGGATGCTTGGCTTACTAAACTGAATAACTAAATTTGAGAAGGGAAGCGAGAATTCCTCTTCCTCCTTTAAGATGTTTTTCATTTCCCAAACTGCACGGAAGCAATTAGAGACCAGCAAACTAGGTTCTGATGAACTATTTTCTCATCCTAGTATCTGTGCCCGTTTCCCTAGGTCATTTTAGCCCAGTGTTTTATCTACCTCACGAATGGTTTTGCACATTGTAATGTTGCATGACTGGGGATTAACTGAAGGAATGATTATATACATTTCCATAGACAAAGCTCCAAAAAACTACTCCAAAGTAACTTCAGGAGTAGTATAGGACCTTGCTCAATTCTCTGAGAAAGTGATCAAACTCTCCATGAAAAGCAACTGCCTCTTACTGAAGCGCCTTCTCCAATGGACCATCATCTGTCTAGGTAGCTCAGTCCCTCTGATGCTTGGCTTTGCCTCTCAGATAGGCCCTCCTTTTCCACTGTCTCCTGAGAAGCCAGAAGACACCCACTCATTGGAATAAGTGAGTTCCCCAGTTGTATAAAAAATGTTTTTTACTTGTTTCTTACTAGTCCAAGGTAAGAACCTAGAAAATATGTTTGAATAAGAAGCTTCCCCATATTCTGAATAATTTATCATTTGTAAAATTATTTAACTGTTATTAATCCCATCACATACATTATCTTATTCATCTTAACACCATATTACTATTATGTTTCTATTGTTATTTTGCCATAGATCCCATACCATAGGAAATAGATCAAAGATTCTTTGAGACATCCGTTATTTAAAAAAAAAAAAAATACTGAGTGTCTTCTATGTTCCTGCCACTATGTCAGGTGCTGAGGATACTGTGACAAGGTAGATGATCAAGATTCCTACCCTCAAGGAGATTATAGGCTAGAGAAGGAGATATTTCAACATGCCCCAACAATGCAGTAGAAAATCACTTTGACAGAAGTGCAGACTGAGACAAGATCATACAAGAGGGCTTCTGACCTTCCCATAGCATCAGCAAGAGCTTCTGGGGATGGGTGCCAGTTTACCTAAGGCTTGAATGCTCTATCCTCACCTAGTATTTAGCTTGGTGTCAAGGGCAAGGCTCTGGTAAGGACACATGAACTTGACACATATTTGAAGTTTCAAAACTCTGAGATATAAGGAAGCATTTTCATGGAACCATGCCTCATTTATTGGGAGAGCTTAGATGTCTTCAGGCCAACATGCTACTGAAAATAGTAAATTAATTGTATATAATTAAAAGGTAGAACCATATTTCATTTTTATTGGCAGAGGCTTAATTAGGGCTAAATGTCTTTTGCCACTTCAGCCTAGCAACAAGATTAAAATGTATTTTGATAAAAAAAAAAATAGTCATACTTTGAATGTGCACTATACCTAATGAATACTCTTTAGTTTCCCCTAGATAATAACCACTCCATGTATTCCTCAGAAGCACCACAAGTTCAGTCTTAAGTACAGAAACTAAGAATACAACCGAGCTCTCCAGTTTCTTCCACACCAGAGATTAGAATTAATCAGCACCGAGATGTCTGACAGAGGAGAGCAAATTAACTTGATAGTGTTGCCTGATAACAGAGAGAGGGGAAACTTTAGAGGCAGAAGTGAACATGGTAGGGTTATTTAGAGGACAGCACCCCATGAATGACTCACTCAGACACCACACACAACTCGGTGAGAAACACAGTCACAATTTCCAACTCTGCTGCCCCAATCAACGCTCTTCCATTCCTGCAGTCACCAAAATCCCCTCCTGTGAGAGGAGACCATGCCCTGAGGTCAGGGCACATGGTGTACAACTGCCACCTCCCACAGTGCCACCACCGGCTCCGAGAATAATGTAAAGACTAAATGTAAACGGAATGCGTGAATCACAGGTAAGTAAAATGTTGTTCTGGAAAAGACAAGTTGTTTACCTATTAATAATTTTGGCCTTTTTATTTTTCTGAAATTATAAAACATCATCGTTTTCCTTCCTTCCTTCCTTCCTTCCTTCCTTCCTTCCTTCCTTCCTTCCTTCCTTTCCTTCCTTCTTCCTTTCCTTCCTTTCCTTCCTTCCTTCCTTCCTTCCTTCCTTCCTTCCTTCCCTCCTTCCTTCTGAAGCATAATCGTCACTTGGCCCATTCAAAAAAATAGCACTTTTATAATTTTGAGGGCTAACCTTGAGTTCTTGCTATATATCAGGCCTTGAGCTAAGCATGTCATATATATGACGTTCTGGAACCCTCACTACAGTTCTATGTGGTAGACATAATAATACTGCTGTTTTATACAGGGAGAAACTGAAGTGAAAGGAAGCTAAGGAACATATCTACCTGAAAGAGTTTGTAGATGGAGAGTCAGATGAAGAGCCAGATTTCAAACATGGTATCGTCTAACGCTAACACCCATTCTCTTAACCACTAGACTATCTTCAGGTTCTTTTAGTTCCTTATAATTCCCACTTCAAATAAAGAAACACACTTCTGAATGTTGTATAAACAGAAAAGACTAAAAAAGTCCAACAACATTGGTCAAGAATTTAGGGTTTAGAACTAATCTCTGCCCCATATCAGGAATTGTTATTGAATTACGTAACATAGTTGGCTGCTTTCTATCTCTGCTAAGGATGGAATGAGAGTATGTGATCTCCAGATTTTTCAGGAAAGTCTAAATTAGACACAAGAGAGAAGTCCTTCATACTCTGTCACAAGTTTATGGGAGGAATTCATGTTTTCCTAAAAATCTTTTAAGAATCTGTCAGTCCTCTCTGAGAAGCAGAATGATGAACAAGATAAAACCTGGGGTGGGGTGGGAGAATGTTTCTATAAAAGTGACTTTTAAACCCACAAACTGTCAAGGGGACACTTGAGAAATTGATTATTTCTCTGTCATGTGGTCTAAAAATACGCTTTGCAAATGTATCTCGGTGATTTGTGAATCACTGAAGGCAACTTCGAATTAACTGTTTTTTGGAAGATACTGTATTCAAATCCCCATCGCCAGCACAGCGAAGTTCTTCGATATAAACTTTAAAGATTTAATACATTTTTATTTCTATTCTTCTGCCTTTTTCTCAAAACAATCCATTAACCTTTTATCCTCAGAGTGATTCCCAGTTATTTAAAAAAGAAATCACACACAATGAAATCCCTGAAATGACATTCTTTAAGAAGAAAAATATTAGTTTACTGGAGTTGAGACTTTTTCTATAATGCACTGGAATACACATTATTTCACTCATTATAGTCTGATATCTCTAAGGCGGACTAAGATAAGAGCCATGGAGTGTTGTTAAAGGAACTTCTGTTTTTATTAAACAATAAGAAGTGGTTTAGCTTATTGATAACTCAAGCTTCCCACAGGCTACATTATCTTGATAGCCAACTATGGGTTTTGCTGGTGGTGGTGGTGGCTTTTTTGAGTGTGTGTGTGTGTGTCTGCCTGTTATGTTAAAGCTCTTTCATTTCTGTGTTACTGATCACTCCACCCTCTTCTCTGGGGCATGATTCTTGGGTCGGGATTGCCTCTCAATTCCAGATGTTAACAGAGTAAAAAACACAAGGGAGAAGAGTCCCCATATTTCCAGATGAAATGAAGCAGAACAAATGAAAGGATCCCCTGGCTTGTGCTGAGAACGAAAAGTGTACATTACTAAGAAGTATAGCCACGGCTGTGCAAACACACTGACTCATGTCAAATAAATTGTACTTTGTGCAGGAAAGAACACTAGCTCTGGGTTTTTCAAGCTAAATTGCATGAAACACACAATCCTTTTTCTTCTTATTTGAACTGTTAGATGATGGGGGCCAAATTACCAGAAAGATCAAGGGCAGTTTGCAGCCTTTTAACAACTAAGAGGACTTATTGCTTCCAATTTGGAAATACAAAAGATTCTTTGTCTATTCCAAACAATCCCAGGTCCTATGCACATCCCATTAATTCTGTAAAGAAAGAAAATCTGTAAGGAAAGAGAATACCAAAATTCTTCAGTATTTCAGAAATGGGGAATGCCAAAGATTTGTAGGCAGTTACTTTCAACTTCTTAAAATAATGCAGACATTTCTCTACCTCTGGTCAAATGTGGTCCCACCGTCCTTGGCCTCTCAGTGTCATTCACTCCTGCTGGACTGGCAGGAATTATTTTACAGACCCAATCAAAAGCTATTAAGTCTGTAAAGGTAAGTCAAGCTGTGAGCTCAAACTCGGCATTGAAGAACCCAAGGGAAGTAATGCATCTATTTTTCAATACCTGAGGCCATTTTGATTCCAACTTTAATTGCACTTATGTATTGGTTTTGGATATAATATCCCCACTCATCTTGCTCTGCTTTCCACTATTCCACTATTAATACAGAGCTTAGGAAACATAATTGCTGTGTGTGGTAGACAGTGGTTTTCATTAACCGCACAGATGAAAACTGTTTAGGGAGAGACATTTCTTTCCTATTGATTCAATCAAAATGACTTGGAAGAAAAGATTGTGCTTATTAAATTCTTTTCAAAAAGGTAGCTGTTAAATTCTTTCTCGACAGCATTTTTAAAAATGATATATAATCTCTTCAGATTTTGTCATTTATGATTGTTTGTTCTTCCCAGTTCCTCCGTTCCTTTGAAATGTGTGTGGTGTTTTGTTTTTTGTGTTTTGTTTTTTGTTTTTTAAGGAGGTAAAGAGGGAAGGCTTTTACGTGGAGGCAGAGAATGTAATCAACACTGCTATCTGCAAGACATGGAGTTGCCTAGCAATGCTAGGGGAATTAAAAGGGGGAAGCAATAACAAAACAGAATGTTGTGAAATTACAAGAGGGTACAGTGTCAAATTGGCTCGCACTACTCATCAAGAGGTCTTTAAATGGGAACGGATATAGGATTTTCTAGCAGCAGTATAAAAAAAATAGCTGATCATTTTTCAATATTCTTCCTATCTTTCATTTGGAGCAGTTTACCCACTGGGACTCTGCTATTTTGAGTTCACTACTGGATAAAATCTAGGACAGAAACATCTGAAAATAAAACAGACAGCCCCACTGAGCCACTGGTATTTGAGTCCTTTCCGGCTGGACTTATTGAATATGAGTCATAAACCTTTCATATGCTACCATTGTTTTATAGAGGTTTGCTCACTGTGGAAAATGCTATTCCTTTTGTTGCCCTCTCCCAAATTTCAGTATTCCTTTGAAATTTTCATGCCAGGTAAGTGAGACTGCTATTGTTTGCGACTCAGTCTCTCCTAACACCAGGTTTATCGTGATCTTAATCTTGGGAGCACTAAAGCAGAAATTTTCCTAACACCAAGAACTGATATGCCCTCTTCTTTTGCCTTGATTATGCCAAATCCTTCTAAAAAATCTATACCTGGAATCCTGGAAATGTCTCTGTATCTTTGATTGTAATAAACTTTTGTCTAACAGTGCCAGAAACATGACAGAGAATAAGGGATTGGCCCTTATGGAGATGGCAGAAATGGCGAGAAAGAAAAAAATTCCAAGGGAAAAACTATAGGATTATAGACTTGGGAAATTGAAACACAGATCATGATGGAAAATAACAAGCCATAGACTTCTGTCAGTAAGGGAATTTGTCAGCATTTTGATTGAGAAGAACATAGGAATCTGGATGTAATGATGGCTTCTAGTGTCAAGGAAATATACCTAAAGTGGAAATGAGGAAATATGGATTCTAGAAATAGCTATGGCGTGAACAAGATGTACCTCTTGGAACTTAAGATTTTTAATGTATAATATAGGGTCGGTAGGTTATCGCTAAGACCCCTTCTAGTTCTCACATTCGGATTCCAGAATTCTAAACATACTTTTGATCTGCAGAACAATATTTCTAAAACTGGCATTTTTTTTTCTTCCTCATATTAGCTCCACGCTGGAACAAACAGGGAATTGTGATAAGGTGTAGATGTTTCTCTACCTTTTGAAATGATGTATTTATACTACAATCTCCAATCAGTTTAGAAATGTATAATGTTTAACTCTGCTTATATATATGTAGCTTTCTGCCTTCTTTATTGATTCCTAAGCAGAGACAGACTATTTATTATATGAAGATCTTTTTAAATAATTTTCTCCGTTTGCTTTGGAACATGCATACTCTGCTCACTGCTTTGTTGGCTGCTGATATTTCTTTCCCTGACTCTTAAGGAGGTATGTACGCCTCTAGATTAATTTCCTATTCACATTCCATATTCACGTTGCCTATTCTCTCCTGATAACTCCTCCATCTCCATGGCTTCATTCTATGATGATTACCAAGTCTACTTTTCTACGTCTGAACTCTACGAAGTTCCAGATTATATCTCTTCATATATCTCATAGTATTTTACGTTAAGTTTGACCAAAAATGATCTTCGACTTTTCTCCTTGCTGATATAATTATATTAATTGCATTATCCTTCTGTTTCTGTTAAGAGAGTTTTATACCTCCATCTTTATTCATTCATTCAACCAGCTATTAAGTCTGATTTGTTAAAGTGCTTCTCACACCAGATATCTAGTTCTTATTTCTGTGGTCACCTCTCTAGAAGCAGATTCTACTTTCT
This sequence comes from Pteropus medius, assembly GCF_902729225.1. NCBI lineage: Eukaryota > Metazoa > Chordata > Mammalia > Chiroptera > Pteropodidae > Pteropus > Pteropus medius. The sequence goes on along the minus strand of NW_024354502.1, from coordinate 26,101,162 downwards.
CTCAATTGAATTATCCAAGTCTTCTAACTTCCCCATTTTTATTTCTCCTTACCATTCCAAACACGTGGGTCAGATTCATCCTTTGACGCATAGCTCCAGCCACTGCATTCCTATATGTCAATATAATCAATCTCCACCACCAGCAAAATTGCCATAAAATTAAGAACTCACTCTGCTATTTGAGGCAGTTCATGCCATTACTTAATGTGAGTTTTCCAGCTCTCAGCTACTATTCTCCTACATCGATTTTATATTTCAACCAAACCAAACTTCTTGTTGAACATATACCAAGCTTTCTCTCATTTGCTATGTTGAACTTAAGACCACTGAGACTCCTCTCACTCCACTTGGTGTAGCATCAATTATGCCCACTTGAATGACATATTCACCAATGTCCCTTTCAAATGCGATTGCTTCCACACCTTTCCTGATAGTCCTAGTTAGTTAGACATGATCTTTTGGTTTTTGCTTGTTTTTTTCCCTTTTTATCCTCCATAACACCACCTATCTCCCTTTGGACATTTACCATAACTTCATTTGTACTGCTTATGGGCTTACTGGTCTTACACCCATTAATAGGTGTTAAGCCCTAGAGATCAGTGTTTGCTTCTTACCCTTTGGATACGGAAAGGCCTAGCCTAGTAATAGCATTGGTTATAGAGTTAACAAATTAAGCTGAATTGAAACTTCTTAATTATACTCGGGCTTTTTGACATTCAAAATCTGATTGAGTCAGGGCTAATAAAATCAATAATCTAGTATGAGACCAGACTGTATTCGGAATGAGGCTAAACTTTCAGGTAGTGTCAGGAGCCAAAGTTAAAAAACATATACTGTTTCTGTTATAAACTGAAATATAAAAAGTTATAAGTTTTGAAAGTTTTGAGTTAAATGATCTTGCTCTGAGATCCAGCACAAGCCCATAGTCTATTTAATTTCTTTGAACCTCAGTTTCTTTATCTACAAGAAGGCATGACAGCATTATTTAACCCAGAGGACTATTACAAAGGTACTAAGATAATGTCTGTCAAATACTTAGATGAGGCCCGGTATATAAGTGCTCAATAAACATTAGCTAGCATGGGCATTATTCTCCTCCTCAACAACCATCAGCCCAAATAACCAAATTAATAAAGGAAAGATGGTCCTGAAATTTTGTCACACTAGAGATAGTGTTCAAATTTGGTAGTCTAATTTGGGCTCTATCATTATACAGTAATCAAAAGAACTTAAAAAAAGACTCAGAAACCACCAACTGTGGAGAATGAAATACACAAGAATAATATCTAGGAGGAGAGATTAAAGAAACTGAAACTATGCTTCTCAAAAAGGCACTTTGTTTGGTGGAATAATTGTCCTCAAAATATTCAGAATTCAAAAAATGAAAACAAGGACTGCCTGGCTTAATTTCCAGTGAAAACATTAACTTCATGCAAAATTAGGTGCTAAAGTTATAGAGAGCAAGAAAAACAAATGCCCCTGTACCATACTGGAGTAGACTAACAAAAGAGTTGTGGAGTCATTTAAAGATGCAATTGCATCTGATATTCCTGGAACGATGTCATATTAACATCATCCCAAAAAGATAAGATGCAATTGTATCTTATTCAAATAAGGCAACAGTGGGTGGCTTACAGTTTTTCCCAGCCATACGACAATGTGAGAATCTGAGGAGTTACCATTAATTCTGATTGCTTCATATTCTTACCTGAACTCTCGTCCAGACTCTCCTCAGAGACATGCTCATTTTGATGAACCCACTCGCCATTGCATTTGAAGAATATCTGCATGGCTGGCCTTGCTTTGCACCTCAGTGCAATGGGGTTGCTCTTGATAATATAAGCATCGTCTGGCTCTTCTATGAAATGAGGCAGTGTCCCAGGAGCTGATGGGATGGATTCAGGAAGGGTTTCACCATTGTCGGTTCCTGCGAAATTGAAGAGGACATTAGAATACAGCCTTTGTTGGCAGCACATGCATCAGGACACAAAGCACAACCCACACCGGCTCTACGAAAACTTCTGCATCGAGTGGCTGAACTAGCATAATATGGTATCTTTAGCTTGTCACACCTTCAGGTTGCTGGACTAGTGAAAATAATGAATGGGAGACCCCCCGCCCCCAAATTACAGTTGTGAATCTGCATGTCTTTGTTGAAAAAACTGAGATAAATATCTGTGTAATGAGAGGCCGACTCTTAAGATTCATTCTGGTGAGTGATTACCTCAAAGTGTTCAATGAAATAATGGTGGGAATAAATTTTATTCTTTATAAATGAGTGTGAATAAAGGTGATGTTGGTGGAGGATGCTCAGTCATAGGACACTTCCAAAATTGTCTACTTTCTTTGTCTTCCGAATTGTCTACTTTCTTTACCTACAAAACTGTGGAGACTGTCTACCTTGGACAGGGTTTCTTTTAAAAAACTCACCAACTTAATGCACATTTGTTTTGCTTGCCTTTGGCTGTCATTTTCTGCCCCAGCACTCTTCCTCCACGTACTATGAATCTCACTTGTAAGGCTAAGAACTAAAACAAATCACTAATACAGCTAGGCACTTTTAGTTCAGGACCTATAATTACATTTGTTCAAATGGGAGAAATAGATATGACTGTCCCCTAAAGTAAGAGAACTGATGAGTGGAGAGGAGCAATATGAAAAGGGAAAAGCGAGAGCCCAGACTTAGCTGCTTTGCCTCTTCACTACATTTAGCAACAATTTAAGTCTAAGGAAACTACTGCAAAATCAAGGGAGGAAAGATGTGATGGCTGAGCAATGTGGAGATGACCAAGAGGAATGGTATCCTGTGCCTTCCAATGGCCATTCCAGAGAAAGAACAAAGAATAGAAGGATTTTAATACCAAAATTGACTGTGCCCTGGAAAGGGTTACTTCTATGCAAAGCAAACCATTCTTAGGACAAAGCTGGGGCAAAGAAACTTAGTGATACCACTGGAAGAACAATCCGGTTCATCAGGAAAGAGCCTAGGAGACGAGGTACATCCTGTGACCTAATCTGGCTTTCTGTATGCTATCAGTGTAATTCTGAACAAACAGAGCCTCTTAGTATTCACAGTGAAGTCGACAACCTGAATCAGTAACCAGTGACAAAGATAAACATAATTCACAATATTAGGGGTAATGTGCTGTTTTAAAAACTTTTAGGGGCCATTCTCAAATGTAAAAAAAGCGGGGAGGGGGGAAGGGGGCGGACAAAAGAGCTAAGACTGCCTACAATTATATACATTTTTTTTTTGTAAGAAAGAATAAAAAAGACTCCTTAACAATAAAAACACAGGCACTATTTGTGCCACTACGATGAACTAAACATAAAAATAGTATAATTCTCCAAATTATTTTTTTCTAATACATCAATTTAAGGGAAAAAAGCCTCACCTAACAAAGAATTTAAGATACTATAAGCTTTAAAATGAATTTGTAATGGAAAAGCTAACTCATGTGTAAGTAACTGAAAGTACCAATAAATCGTCCTAAAGCAAATACTCTAAATAGTGAGCAAAGAGTTTGTCATAAAAGTATAATAAAGTCACTCAAAAAATAAAATGTGTATATACTACATGGAATAAGAAGGGTTTCAGAAGAGAATCTGAGAGGTCTTGTTTAATGTTTTAAATTCACAACAGACTTCATAAAATATATCATATATTAATTCTTTTTGCTATTGACTTTTCACGCCAATTGGTGTCTTCAATAAATACCAAGTATCCGCAGGCTTTTGCAAATCCATGCATTAGAGGAAATGATAAAGGTCTTAAAAGATTTTACATGGGTATCAAACAGCTCACACTTCCATCAGAGGCTTGAGTTCTGTCCAAAGTAATTCACTGATGCAGAAAAGGGTCACCCGATAAACGGTGCATACTGAACCCTACGGTGGTGGCCTGGGTGGACAGTCACAGGCATACATTTTGAATGATGCCTTTTTGCTTAACTAGTAACAGTGCACAAATGTCTGAAGTAACTACTGAAATGGGGGCTGGGGCTGGGGATCATATATAACAATCTCTAAGTAAATAGTGAGATCACATTTGTCGGCATAAATAAAATGATAAAGGCACTAGATAAGATAACTCGAATTTTAACCGTCCAATTCACAAGACGCAGAAAAATCTGGAAGCAATCAGGTTACTCTCCTGCTATTTTAATATATACCCTATGGATAAAGTAACAAGTCAGACTTCATCTGAAATACCAAGCAGAAGAGTAGAATGGAAAAGTCTGCTGGTAGGTGTCTTATCCAAGGACCTCCATTAAGAATCAGTCAATTTTAATATACAGAGGAATTTTTAAAAAGCAGAATGTTACATTATGTATGCCTTTATTATTGAAGCCGTGTCAAAATCATATATGTATAGGAAAAGAGACCAAGACCCATGAAAATAAGAAACAAAGAAAAAAATTAATTTATTAGAGTGCCAGAGGGAAGGTGAGAGATCATAGGTATATGTATTCCCATTTATTTGCATCCTTCCAACAAAGAAATGAAATAAGTGAAATCAGAAGTATGATTTCTTTTCTTTTTTTTTTTCCTTCCTTTGTATAGTGAATTCTGGGAGTGGTGCTTACCTCACACTGCTCCCTTCTCCTCTTCCCTCCCCCATGTTCCTCACTGAGCTCAGGCTCCAGTTTCAGGCACAGCAGTTCCCTGCCCTTCAGATGGCTTCTCTGCAGCAAGAAGCCTGGATTCCCCTAGGAGGCTCTCCTTCCTTATCCCAGAGGGCTGAGGGTCACCTTCTTCCCTCTTGCCCCTTGCATGCCTATCATGCTTGGCTCCACCTCGTGGCTAAGAACTGAACTGTTCAGGAAATTCTCAGGGGATTCATCAGGCAAAAAGGAAGTGAAGGGAAGAAAGGAACTGTAGTGGGAACCTTTAAGGGGTTTAGAAGTTGCTGACAGATTTTGTTCTTTAGAGGTGGGATAGGGAGATGACACTTTAATAATGATTTTATGGAAGACTGGATGAATACTTCTTGGCTTCCAGGTAAATCTACTTGTAATCTCAATATATTTGTCACTGCTTTATAATTCAGAGAAAAGTTTTAAACCTGGTGTGAAAAACGCTAGCAACTGTCTGACCCAGTCAACTGCCTTGTCCTATACCATTTTTATAGTAGAAACTGGAAAAGTCATGGATTCAGTTTACTTTTTTGTAGGTAGGGATGGTCATGTGGTACCAACCCAGCAAGTGAGTCATAAACAGAAGTTTCTGAGAAAGCTTTTATTTTCCTGATGAAAGGAATAGGTGAGGTTGGCACTGATTCTTCTCTCCTCTGACCCTGCTTTACCTGAGGAAGATCATGAGGAGTGAAGATGTACCAGCTCTGACAACACTGAGGCTGATATAATACCAGGAGGGAACTATCACTGGGTAATTTTTTTTTTAAATTTCTACTTATTTAAGCTACTAACAGTCATATTTTCTGTTACTCTTTGCGAAAACATTCCTCATTGATACAATCTTAAAGAAAGCCAGAGATTCAAGCTTCACTTAATTAAACCCCAATACTCCAAGTGTTAAAGAATTTTAAGCTAAAAAACATAGAAAATACATCAGCAGAAAGTAAAAATAAGAACTGTCTTCTGTTGAGACATTGCAGGCTATGGTAATAAGCCTTGTACATGGGAAGTCATTTAAGCTTCACAGCAACTCTCTATTATGGGTACTAGAAGTATGTCATTTTGCATTTGAAGAAATGCTTCAATTACGTGTTTTGTCTAAGGTCATATAACTAGTAAATGGGGACAAGAATTTGAACACAAGTCTCTTGACTCCAACCATCTCACAATTCCCCTTCAATTCAGATGAATGGATTCTTAAAAGTCTGATACTGTAGTTTAGTAGCTGCCTACTTTATAGCAATAATATACAGTTCATAAAACCAAAGAAAAGATATAAAATGGTACATTATATGTGTAACACCTCATCACTTATATTAAGCATGAAATTCATCTCAAAGATCACGTAGGATCCTATCGGCTGGACTGTGATTCCAGGTCAGGATGGGTGTGTTATGGACACATCCTAGAGAAGGTCTTGTAAAAATAAATATTTTTGAAAGACCAACACAGTAAGAACTCAACTAATTATATTCAACTGACTAGGCAACCTCACTAAAGTCAAAATCAGAAACAGACAAAGAAGTCAAAGAATAAGTGTTATTTGAGAATAAGATAATGAGAATGATTTGTTAATGTTTAATTTTGAAATCTTTTCATCTTTTTTTATGCAGGAATATTTAACCACTGAAACTCCAATTAAAATACAAGGAGTATAACGGGAGAGAGTAAACCTCAGCAAGAAAAAGGAACTGGGCATAGTCATTCCATTATGTTTAACCATAAAACTTCCAACATTTGATCTGTTAAATCTGTAATGGGACCTGGCACACTGGAGGCCAGAGTGATTCCAAATTGAGATTTGTAAGATGCTGGAATATAAACAAAGTAAGCTTGCATTCTGCAAGGTTAGAATATAATGAAGTTGAGCTTTATCAAGTTTTGAGAAATTCTAAATTGTTTTCATACTTTTTTATAAGAGTATTTTGAAAACGTTTTTTTTTCCTGTTCTATCTCCAAAGTACACTTGTCTCCTCATTGCTACAAAACATTCTTATTTGTTCCAAAGTCCAACCAAGGATCTCGCCATAGAGCAAACACTACATCCAGTAAAACAAAAGAACTTTAGAATCAAAAAATTTGACTTAATGTCTGGGTTAACTCTGTGGCCTTGGGTGGGAAACTCAATTCTAAAGAAGGTTCCACTTTCTCATCCATATAAGTGGGTGATTAAAATTTATTAGTCGGTGTTTTGTGATGTTAAAGTAAGAAAATATATGTTAAAAATAGTAAACGGTTAAATGATACATAAAGTGTCATCACTACCACCACTAGCCACATCATTGCCTGGATAAAGGATAGTAAACAAAGGAAAGAGAATTATAGTTATGATATCTATTTCCATTCCTAAAATTATTATTCTAATATTTATATTTCAATTTTGTGATTACTCTTTATTTTCATTTCAGAGCCCTTATGATTCAAACTGTGGTTTATAATATTTCTTTACTATTTGTTACTTAAATATATGTTAGTTAAATTCTATCAGGTCGAAATCTCTGAAAACATTCTGTGAAGCTTTATTTATTCAATAAACATGTAGTGAATGGTTATACCATACACCAGGAACATGGTTGTCCTACAAAGCAGTTTGATGATACAAAATGGATGTCCTGTTGGCCAGATCTCAAACTATTGGCTTTAATAAGTGTGCAGTTATTAAACATAGGAGATCTCACAGTATTCCAGAGCACTTCTCACTGCAATATTTAAATAAAGCAAGGCACCTTAGAAATAGCTCTTTAAATTCTCCTTAATGTCTGTGAGCATATTGGTCCATGGCAATATGCAAGTCAGAGCAGAAAGCCATACCAGGGGAAACCAAGTTATGCAATCTAAGACAATACAACAGAGCTGGGTTCTCTGCTTTTGTTTATGTAAATATGACTTGTCTCCATATGGTTAATTAGATAGTGGATGCATTGTACCCATGTAATGCAGAACAACAGCCGGAATTTTACATACTAAATATTTAATATAATTTATGAAACAGACCTTTTTCCCTAGGCCCCAATAAAACTTTTATTTTTTTAAACTCAGAAACTATTCAGCTTTTTCCCCAATCTCTAATAAAAATGGAAATGTCTTCTATCACTGCATTTGCATAGTTCACCTCACCTTTGTCAATCTTACATGTTGTCAGCCTAAGATTTTACTCCATTGAGCAGATCTTAAATTCTACAGAGTAGAAGATGGTAAACAACGCTTACAACACATTCAAAGAAATCTGAAGAGCAACTCTTAGTTCCTCAAACACAAAACTTCAGATTTCAGTAGAGCTTATAAAAGCACATCCATACCTCCCTAAATTATCACAATACCTTAATATATTCATTTTTTATATGACATATATGACATTTATATGACATATATGACATATATGACATATATCTATTAGGGTTAGACAGTGGAGTGGGTACTGTGGATTCAAACATAACTCAGACATAGTTAATTTCCTCAAGGAGTTCACAAACTAAAATCAGAGATAAATAAAGAATAATAACAAACATGCTAACAGTACACTGCATATATAACAGTATATATGTAGTGTATATATAGTGTCACAGAAGCATAGATGACAGAGAATCTAACTTTCCTTGGGAGATTTTGTGGCAGGCATCACAAGGAAGATGACATTTCAGCAGTTTGGATATACGAGTTGAACAGGGGAACAAATAGGAGAAGGCACTCCAACCAAGGTCATGGCAAGTATACACGTGTGCCATGAGTACATAAAATGGAAGTTGGAATTTAGGTAGAGCTAAATATCATCTTCATTAGAATTCACATTTTAAAGAATTTACTTTGAGATTTGTACTAAACCGTTGGAACTATTTAGCTCTAACATCTCACGTTTCTATGTGCTTTTCACTAAGGGCTTTCTGAGATGGAGACACAGAAGAACCACCAAATTATAGACAGATAGCTGTCTTGGTTTACAGGATGGGCACTAAGTCCAGGTTAAAGTAATTCTGTGCATATACTTTGAATGAGGGAGAAACCAAGTTTGTTCTAATACATAGCCCAGTGTTATTCTTTCAGTCACATTAACATAGTGACATATCTCTCAAGGCCACAGAGGAAGTATTTTTGTTTTGATTTTTAAAATTACAACCATTTTAGCTCTTGTTGGAGGCATTTGCAAAACTGAGTTCTGAAAATGGGTCCAAGATATTTTACACTAGTTTTGAATACAGGCCTTCCTGCTTAGTGTAAACAAGCAATGTATAATCAGATTTAGCATGAGATACCTGTTCTTGTGACAGTTTCTCTAAAAAGGGTCTCAAGATGCTCAATTTAGCCCAATGGGTTTCTATGCATCGCAGACTATTGGTGATTAAAATTTTTATTAAGTGTTTTGCTTTTCCTATATTTTTATATGTGTTCTAAAAGAAACACTTAGAATCAGGAAAAAATATATATAAATACGGTTCTCTGTTTCGGTGCAGGAATATAGAAGACTGAAAACTATGACAACTTCTAGGTTTTACTTCATGGTGTCTAACTTCTAGTGTATTAAAATTCATGAATCAGGGAAAAACTAAACAACAAATATTTCCTTCAAAAAAGTGAAAAAAATTAGAGTATAAGATTTATGAAAAATATTCATTTTAAAATATAAAAGGGTAATATTTTCCAGAAAATAGTAAATGAGATAGATCTTATAAATTGTTTTTTAATTTTTCCCCAACAATGGATACATTTGTGTATAAATGTATACCACTGACTAGTTTCCAAATTCAGCTGAAAACCTAGTGGGATTTGGGAAAGGTTTTGCTTTCAAAGTGTTATCGCTTTTCATTTGTAACTGACAGTTTTCAAGAGCGAGGCCATTCATAGTTATGGAAAAATGGTTGTTTTAATGCAACATTGAATGACAGAAAACCAAACAATCACACACCATTCTCATATTTTTCATTCTTGGAAAATTACCTTTCAGGAAGAGCTTTGTGTTTTATGTTCTGCACACTAATACAGCAGGGACTTTCAATCTTTTTATGACAAAAAAACAAAAAACAATAAAAAACCAAAAAACAAAAAACAAAAGCGGGGAAACAAAAGCAAAAGGAATAGTCAATTCCCTTTGAAATAAATAATAAATACATCTCTATTAGATGTCAGGTCATATTTTAAAAACTCAGATTGTGACCATTTTGTCGCATATCTCAAAATTTGAACGTGGGCCAATTTGAGTGGAACATGGCTGAATTTTTTGTATGTGATCCGGACTCAGGCAAAGTAGAGTGGGAGTTTATCTTAGATAAAATCTGTGCCAATTCTCTGTCTTAGGAGTCGTCCAGGCCCTGAGAGGTTATACAGCTTGTTGAAGAGTTCTAAGGGAACAGACTTACTTAGAACCTCTTTGTTGACATCTGGAACAGTATTTTCCCCACTATATTATGCTGCTTTTGTTTGTGTAGGACACAATAGATTAAATTTACAATTGAATTTTGTGTTACTGTTTATTGAGTAATTTTATGCAGAAAATTTTGTAAAATATCTTTTATGACCTTTTGACTTGCAAATATTCTAGTAAAATCAAATACATGAAAAAAATAGTCTCTAACATTTTATAATGTATTTTCAATTGAAAATTATGGATTATAAAATGCTAGAAAATTACCAATTTCATTGTGTATTGTGTGTGTGTGTGTGTGTGTATTATTATTGTTATTATTGTATAAATTGTTATCCATTGTTATCAAATTACCAAAGACAGATACTATTGAAAATTTTGTACATTTTAGTCTATTTCTTTTTAGATGTATATTTAAGATTTTGGCTTTCTGTGCATAGGGCACATATATGTTTGTAAGATGTTACCTTATTTTTTCATAGTATTATTCATTTTTCATTAAACCAATTCTTAATGATTGAGAGTAAAAATGTCAGTTTTTATTTTGTCATTTCCTCACTATTTAACATATAGTTATTTCCCAACGTCTGCTTTATATTGATATTATGATTCTACACTTATCTATATCTTGATTACACCCAAATTTATATCTTCAGCACAGTTCTTTCCCTGGAGCTTTAAATCTGTACATTAAATTGCCTCTAGATATATTCACTTAAATGTCCCCACAGATCCCTTCCAACTTCATATGCCTAAAACAGAACTTACTGCTTAGCCTGTCAGACCTATTCTTTGGCCTAGGTTTCCTAAATCAAAGAATAGTCCTAATGTTCACTGAATTACCCAAGCTAGAATCTGGGCATCATCTACTTTTTCCCTGCTCATCCAATAATCACCAAGCCCTATTGGTCTTATCTCCTAAGTATCTTTCAAATTAAAAAGCGTTACTGCTTTTCATCTCTATGCCTATTATCCTCGTCACCACCATCATTCTCCTAAATTACTATGACTGGCCCTGACTGTCCTCACCACCACTCTTGCTTGCACTCCTTCAATCCATGCTACACACTGCAAGCAGAATGAGCTTTCTACAATGAAAATTTGAACATGTT
>NW_024354502.1:25998698-26090046 GCF_902729225.1 Pteropus medius | reverse complement strand
ATTTTAAAAACTCAGATTGTGACCATTTTGTCGCATATCTCAAAATTTGAACGTGGGCCAATTTGAGTGGAACATGGCTGAATTTTTTGTATGTGATCCGGACTCAGGCAAAGTAGAGTGGGAGTTTATCTTAGATAAAATCTGTGCCAATTCTCTGTCTTAGGAGTCGTCCAGGCCCTGAGAGGTTATACAGCTTGTTGAAGAGTTCTAAGGGAACAGACTTACTTAGAACCTCTTTGTTGACATCTGGAACAGTATTTTCCCCACTATATTATGCTGCTTTTGTTTGTGTAGGACACAATAGATTAAATTTACAATTGAATTTTGTGTTACTGTTTATTGAGTAATTTTATGCAGAAAATTTTGTAAAATATCTTTTATGACCTTTTGACTTGCAAATATTCTAGTAAAATCAAATACATGAAAAAAATAGTCTCTAACATTTTATAATGTATTTTCAATTGAAAATTATGGATTATAAAATGCTAGAAAATTACCAATTTCGTGTGTGTGTGTGTGTGTGTGTGTGTGTGTGTGTGTGTATAAATTTATTTACATCCATTGTTATCAAATTACCAAAGACAGATACTATTGAAAATTTTGTACATTTTAGTCTATTTCTTTTTAGATGTATATTTAAGATTTTGGCTTTCTGTGCATAGGGCACATATATGTTTGTAAGATGTTACCTTATTTTTTCATAGTATTATTCATTTTTCATTAAACCAATTCTTAATGATTGAGAGTAAAAATGTCAGTTTTTATTTTGTCATTTCCTCACTATTTAACATATAGTTATTTCCCAACGTCTGCTTTATATTGATATTATGATTCTACACTTATCTATATCTTGATTACACCCAAATTTATATCTTCAGCACAGTTCTTTCCCTGGAGCTTTAAATCTGTACATTAAATTGCCTCTAGATATATTCACTTAAATGTCCCCACAGATCCCTTCCAACTTCATATGCCTAAAACAGAACTTACTGCTTAGCCTGTCAGACCTATTCTTTGGCCTAGGTTTCCTAAATCAAAGAATAGTCCTAATGTTCACTGAATTACCCAAGCTAGAATCTGGGCATCATCTACTTTTTCCCTGCTCATCCAATAATCACCAAGCCCTATTGGTCTTATCTCCTAAGTATCTTTCAAATTAAAAAGCGTTACTGCTTTTCATCTCTATGCCTATTATCCTCGTCACCACCATCATTCTCCTAAATTACTATGACTGGCCCTGACTGTCCTCACCACCACTCTTGCTTGCACTCCTTCAATCCATGCTACACACTGCAAGCAGAATGAGCTTTCTACAATGAAAATTTGAACATGTTACTCTGTCTTAAAACTCTTTAGTCCTTTGGATAAGATTTCTATTTGACATGACTTTCAAGGCCTTTCATGACATGGTTCATGCTTACATCCCTAGCTTCATGTCTAATCACCTCACCATGAGGAGGCTAGAGAGACTGTCTCTCAGTTCTTTTGGGGATCCAAAGCCTTTCACCTGGAATCTGCATCTATGTTTTTCCTTCTGCCTACAGTACTCATTTCTCCTCTGTTGCTTATAATCTGTTCTCATTCTTCAGGTTAGACTTAATTGACACACCATGCATGAAGCCCTACTGAAGCAACATGGATTTTGGGTTAATTCTTCTTTTTTGTCCTTTCATAATACTTTGTAATACTATATAATTATTCATGTATATCGATGCGCCTTCCTTTAAACTGTAGGTTCCATGCAGGTAAAGGATGTGAGAATCTAATTAAACAGATAAATGAAACTGTGATGAAATTTTGTAACCACCATCTTTGCAATAAATAAGTGTTAAGTACATATGATATGCAACTGAATTTATTTTCAAATGGACTATGCAAACTGATATACCCAACAGCATTATAGGAATTTACCAATTTTCCTCATCTTCGCCAGCATTAAACGATAATATTTTGGGGATATTTGTTAATTGACGGGTAAAATGAATAGTAATTGTTTAATATATACTTCTTGATTACTATCTAAGGTTAATACTAAAACATGTTTGTCAACTATTTTCATTTATTTTTTTTAGGAATTGCGGATCCATATTTTTTTTAAATTGATTTGTTTTATAGAGCTTTAAGAATGTAGCTGTATAATCTTTAAAAGTAAAACATAGCTTGTATGTACACATAGCATTATTCTAATATCAAATGCTTAGTAATACCAATAACTCCTTACATTTTATGTTATTTCTTCTAATCCATTAATTCCTTCATTCATCACCAGTTTGGAGCTACAGCAATCAAGATATCAGTTTCATTATTCCAAAAGCAATAGAATTTTGACTAGAATGGTTAGCTCTAGACAAAAAAGGTCTCATGTAGGGAAGAGCTCATATCATTCAAAAAAATAAGTGGAGAATTCATAAAGAAAAGCAGAGGAACAGGATTTGTCTTCCATTTCTTAAAGAGATGACCTTCTTTGCACAACAAAGTCCTCCTTCTAGAAATCACCTCAGGCATTGATATGAGAATGAAGTTTTGATGCTTGTATAAAATCTTTTAATTCCTTTGTTATTTTTCCTAATGTACAGCTTTAGTTAAGCCTGCTGGTATTTAGTAAAGAATGATAATACACCATACAGCACTAGCGGCCAGCACAGCACTGTCCTGATTTGAACTGACAGTCATCTGACTGGGAGGTGGGACTTATACAATAGAGGGAGCTTAATTTCCTTATCCTCCTTAGAAAAGATGCTAGACACTGTCAGAAACAGACTTACACTAAGTTGTATTAGAAGCACAAAATATTGTTCCTCTTGATACCTTTTATTAAAGGTAGCAAGAAAACAAATGTGGGCTTTGGAGTTAGTTCTAGATTCAAATATAGACTTTCTTACTAATTAGTTAAATGATCTTTGGCAAGATATCTAAACTACTTTATCCTCCATAATAGCCCAGGTAGAAACAGAACAATAGAGTATCATAAGACTATTGTGTACATTCAAGTAGATAAATGTATATTGACTAGAATATTATATGTCATATAATAATCAATATATATTAGAAATTATTGTTAGCATGTTGCTATTAATTATTGAAGGAAAATTAAGGGATAAATGAATGGATGAAGGATGAAACAGAATTAGATTTGCATTCTCCCTCACATTGTTTCGTGAGGGAGAAATTGCTAGAGCAAGAGCAGCACTTTGAGAAATGCCTGAAAATTGTACATGTTTTTCTTACAAAGCAATATCTAAGATCATAATCCAATGACAAATTTCTGGGACCCATATGTCCTCAGAGGATTAAGGCCACTCATCTTTACTGTTGTGTGTTTGGTAAAGAGCTTTATGTACATCATTTGAAGACCTAAAGTTCTACCTTGAAAATCTGGCATTTGACTTATGGAACTTAAAAAAAAAAGGACAATGATAACAAAAATGCCTACCACAGACTCCAGCGGCTAAGCATTACCTATTCAGCTTAATTGCACTGGGGTGAAGCCTGGTATGCATACTGTCAGCAAGAAGAATGGGGAGTGGGGGAGAGCACTCTAATAGAGTAAGTTTAATTACATTGTGTGCGATTTAATTATTTAGCTATCTCAGCATCCTACTTCCATGTATAAATGAATATGAATCAGACAATCATATGCAGATTGTTAGGCCATTCCAGTTTACTATTTGTCATCAATAGGTTGATAGCTTGCAGGTATCTATGGCTTATAGCAAGCACTTAATTTTGTTGGCACTTAGGGCCTGGGTCAGGAGATCGGTAATGACCTGTGCTGCTACTGAACAGGTTTTGAAATTAAAAGAAACAACCAACACTAGCTGGTACTTTGGGTAAAGATATTAAACCATCAATCAAATCGGTAAATGTGCCCTGGAAGGAATGAAACATTTCCCAACATTTCTTAACATTTTCTAACCTAGAGGTCATTTTCAGGGCAAAGATGTAGAGTCCAGAGACGATCAAAATTTTCTTGTTAGGAAAGTGGGGATAGGAAAAGAGAGGAAAGAATGAATGTTGCTATCATAACACTATTATTTTTTTTCTCCTATCTCTTGGAATTTTTTTGTATCCTGTATACATTAAAACAAGTTTGATTATAATGTTCTCCCTACTGTCAGATACAGTTTCTGTAGCCATTTCAAATATTAAATCAGACAAATGATAGCATTGCAAAATCCCAGGAAAGAAATAATCTCTAGTATTTTTACTTAAAAATCGCACTATATACTTTTCAGATCTGGTGTAAGATATATCTAAATCATCAGTTATATCTAAATGAGTTAATTTACACTTATTTAGAATTGATCTTTAGATAAATCTAGAATCATCAATGCAAGGGTTTATGGATAGGAAACAAATGGGAGTGTTTATAATTGATTAGGGTTAGAATTTAACATCCTAAGTACAAAATAGAAATAAAGCACATTTAGTTTCTATACCTAAAGACAACACAACATTGTCAAGAGATTAAAAATCAATGTTAAGACAGCGCTTAAAGTTGACAGTATGATGTATACAAGGGCACGACAATGGCAGAGAAAGCTGACAAGAATGACACAAGTCGCTTACTGGAAAAAAAAAAAAAAACACCCTAGATATGGGCTTCATTACCATTTCATTCCTGTAATGCAATTCCTAGGATGGAAAACCAAAAAAGCAAACTGAAGTTTAAAAATCAGATTCCACCGAATGGATGATAATATACAGACTATAAAAATGACCATTTGATTCCAAAAGTCATCGTAAATCTGACTAGATGTGGACGTTGTCCATGTTTTTGGGAAAGAGCCTCTAGAGTACAATGATTACCATCACATACGAAGGATTCAAAACAAAACAACACCTCCTTGTTCATCAGCTATATCTAATGCCACTGGTCAGACAGTAACCAAGAAGCCTACAATTGTTTACTATTCAATGTCTCAGAGTGCAATTTATAAGGCATTTTTTTAATTTAATTTCTTTCCAGGCAATTCCATATTACAGAGAGAAACCCATAGTAAAAAGTGATGAAAGCAGAAGTGAAGGCAAGAAAAATTTTGGCCCATTATTAATACTAGTAATAATTTACTCATTCCTTTGACAGAGTCAGGGAGAGGGCCAGTGTGTGCCTGGCCATATGACTGAACCAGAACCAGTCATGGAGGGAGGGTATTGAAAGATCAGATAGATCGATATGCAACACTTACTGGAACGAACTGGAGATTCGCATGTCATTAAAAAAAATTGGGGGCTGGATTTGAATATTCAAAGAAAACCAGTATATTTGAGATAAGCCATTTATCCTTCCTGGTTAATTCCTTTTTCTTGGATGGCAGAAAGTAGAAAGAATATCCTCATGTGGAAAAAAATTAATCCTTTATTTCTCAACAGTTAAAGTTCTTGGAAATAATTCTACAGAGCTTAAAATGTTAACATTATAAAAAACAGAAAAACTCATTCATCTTCCATTTTACCCTATGTCTATAGTCCCAACCTCATCCTTATTCCAGATAAAACAACTATGATAACCACAGCAACTCAGAAAGAGCAGTCTCCTGATCTAGGATCCACCTGGCTTCCCAGGCACTAAAGGCTTCTGAGGCCGCATCTACATTACAGAACCAGATGAGATGGATGAGGTGAGTCCCATTCTTATTATAACTCTAGTGTCCAAGGACTCAAGGAGCCACTTTCTGAAGAATGTGCTGCTTCTCTCTATGACTGCAGGGAACAACACAAACCTTCAAGATAAATGTGGATCCTGGGTTTGGCTGAAGGCCCGGGCTTGCCACAAATGCAGATTACTGGTTTTCTATTAGTAAGTGGAAAACGCTAGACTTCACTTAGATTAATTATACATCAAAGCGATGTTCTCAATTGACAGCAATAAACTTAAAGGTAAACCTACTAGAACAAAATCGTGCTTTTTCCCTTTCTTTCACAGGGAACTATTTCACTGCTGGGCCATTGTCACACTGCAGTGAGTCACAGAAGAATGCAATGTTTAATGAGCCAAATATGAAGATAATTATGCCAGTTATATTTGGGACATACATAATAACAGACCATATTTGTGGACTCTTTATGAATACTCTAGGGCAGGGAGAGAAAAGATTTTCTTTTTTAATAGCTGAACAGGATTTTACTATGACTAAATACCTTTGAAGTAATACATTAACTTTTTTGTCTTAATTGGGCAGAGAAGCAAAGAGTCAAAAGAGTGCATTCACAATTTCAGAGGTTTCAAAAGGAATTTTAAGATGCTCTGAAACTCTATGTAACCCTACTCCAAGTGAATTATCAGATCTGTCATTCCTGAGAATTATCTAATGATACAGCAGTATCACATTTTTTGAATGTGAATTAATGTTCTTGATAAGCCAACATAACAATGCCATTGTGATTATGAGTAAAAACAGATCGTAAATCATTAAAAGCAGTTGAAGGAAATATTTCTAGATTTAATATACTTTGTTAAGTTGGTAGCTAGCAAAAAATAATTGTTAATTGGTAAATACTATTAATCAGGCTTCTACAAGCAAGTTTTCAGAGCAAGGGTAAAGTCATTATGCTGTGTTTGGGGGAAAATGTTGAAAAAGCTAGATAGACATTTAGGGTGTCTTTGTTCTGGTAAAAACAGAAAAGGGCAGAGAGGTCCAAATCTATCTTTGGAAACTTTGCAGGTTAATGCTAGAAGAAACTGTAGAAGTCATCCAATTTAACTCGTATTTTACAGACAAGAAAAGCGCCAATCACAGAACATAAGTTACTTGCCTAGGTATATTCAACTAGTTAATGACAGAGTCAAGATTAGGGAACTAGAAACCTATTTCTTAATAATTAAGAGTTCTTTCTGCCATAGAATACTGAGATTCAAGTGAAAAAAATCTGACATTTAAGCCCAAAGTTGCCTTAAACTTTTCTTTCGTTCTAGATGAAACTTCCTCTCTTTGCATAAACAGCTTGCAGGGTAAAAATATCCCAAGGCATTTAGGAATTGGTTGAAATCACAGAGCTCATTGTAATCATCTTCACAAGCTCTTGGAGTTCTGTGAGGGCTCCACTGATCAGAAAAAGGGCAAGTGAAACATCTCTCTTTGAGGGAATTTAGATTTGGCTCCACATGAGAGCTCATCAAAGACTAGGAGAATTGAGTTTGGATCAGATTACTGCCAAGTGGGTGCACAACTGATTAGAAAAGTGATTCCTAAAATCTGACTTTAGACATCCAAGTATGACACCAGTTATCTAAAGCATTGTCACAGACTTTATTCCAAAAAAGTCTCAGAGCAAAACAAACATTTTTAAATGTTAATTTTTAGAATTCATAGATATTATACAAGGACATTAGGATTAGTAGGGGTTGTTGTGCACAGTTTTGGTGGATGGAGAACATGATGTCATGAAATCTAAGACTTTGGATACTCAAATAATCAAGTAAATTATTCCTCAAGGGACCTGAAGTTTAATATCCGAGGGAAGCACATAGAGCCTGATAGCTGATCATTGCTCTAATTTTTAAAAGCATTTTGATTAAGGCTGGGTTACAGAGAGTTTGTTCATTAAGGTGCTGATAAGACTCAATTTAGATAAGTGTGTAACAACCCTAGAGCGGCTTCTTAAAATACTATGTAAGTTTTATAATTTTGACAAGTCAGCATATAGAAACAGAAAGATATTATAGGGGTCAATAGAGATGTTTCAGGTGGAAGAACAGTAAGATGAATATGGGATTTCAAACAACCATGCAAAACATTCATGGGTTTGAAAATCACAGCATTAGGACCAACGGTTCCCAAGCTCTTTCTTAGCTCCTGTTCTTTTCTCCCTCTCTAAATTAGTTCAATTTATCAACCATCTTTTTATATCATAGATGCCATTCCTCTTCTGGGACACAATTACCAGCCCTAAAACTTGGTCCTTTTCCATGATTTCTTAAAAACAAACAAACAAACAAACAAAAAAACTACACAGCAAAAGAAACCATCGACAAAATGAAAAGGCAACCTACCAAATGGGAGAAAATATTTGTAAATCATATATCTGATAAGGGGCTAATATAAAAACAAAGAAATCATACATCTCAATAGCAAAAACAAAACAAAAAGCCTTATTTAAAAATGGGCAGAGGCTCTGAATAGACATTTTTCAAAGGAGATAGATGGCCAATGGGTACATGAAAAGCTGTTCAACATCATTAATCCTCAGGGGAGTGCAAATCAAAATCACAATGAGGTATCATCTCACACCTGTTAGAATAGCGTTATCAAGGACATAAGAGATAACAAATGTTGGAGAGGACATGGAGAAAAAGGAATCCTGGTGTGTTGTTGAGATTGTAAATTGGTGCAGCTGCTATAATAAACAGTCTAAAGTGTCCTTAAAAAATTAAAAATAGAACTACCATGTGATCCAGCAATTCCACTTCTGAGTATTTATCCGAAGAAAATGAAAACCTAACTAAAAAACATATCTGCACCCCTAAGTACATGGCATTATTATTTACAATGTATACACGTGCATATGACTGCGTGCACACACATACACATACACGGACTGAAATATTATTCAGCCATAAAAAATAAAATATTGCCATTTGTGACAACACGGATGGACCCTGAAGACATTATGCTAAGTGAAATAAGTCAAAGTCAGACAGTTTAAAGAGAAATACTATATTATCTCACTTGCATGTGGAATCTCAAAAAAAAAAGGTAAAAAACCCAGAGCTAATAGATAACAGAGAAATGATTGGCAGTTGCCAGAGGCAGGGGTGAAGCGTTAGATAAATAGGTTAAAGGAGACAAAAGGTACAAATTTCCAGTTATAAAATAAATAAGTCATAGGATGCAATCTATAACATGGTGACTATAGTTAATACTGTATTAAATATTGAAAAGTTCTCATCACAAGAAAAAATATTTTGTAACTGTGTAGTGATAGATGTTAACTAGACTTATTACAGTAATAATTTTGCAACATATACAAATATTTAATCATAGGATGTACAACTGGAATGTTACATGTCAGTTATATCTCAATAAAAAACAATTCAGAAATGAAGTATGATAATAAAACACACCACTCAATCTAAGAAAATAGAACATTTTCAACATCATCGCTCTGATTCTCTCTGATAAGATCCGCCGTCCGAAACTTCGTGGTAACGACCACCACTCTACACTGTTTTTTTCTTTTTCAGATCAATTCCTCTTACATTTATGTTTTTACTATATGTGTATATACCCTTAGACAACATACTGTTTAAATGATTGTCTTTGAACTTTATACGAACTGTTAATAGAGTATGCGCATATTCCTGATTGCTTTAAAAAAAGATATAATTCATAAAATTCACCCACTCAAATTGTACAATGCAATAGTTTTAGTATATTCACAGAGTTGTGTAACAGTCACAATATTCTAAATATACAACATTTTCATCAGCCCAAAAACGAAATTCTGTACCTACTAGCAGTTAACCCCCTCTCCCCATCACAGCCCCTGGCAACCATAATCTACTTTCTGTCTCTATTAATTTGCTTATTCTGGATATTTTCTATAAACAGAATCATACACTATGTGATTGTTTGTGCCTGGCTTCTTTCATTTAGCATATTTCCAAGGTTCATTCATGTTGTAGTATCTCTCAGTTCTTTTCTTTTTATTATGAAGTAATATTCCATTGTATGGATATGCCATAGTTTGTTTATCCATTCATCAGTTGATGGAAATTTGGGTCACTTTCACTATTATAAGTAATGTTGGTTTGGGCATTTGTGAACGAGTTTTTGCATGGACATACGTTTTCATTTCTTTGGGTATATATCTAGGAGTAAAATTAAATCAGTGGGTCATATGGTAACTATACTTAACTCTCAGGAACAGCCAACTCTTTTTCATAGTGGTCCCATCAGTTTATATTCCCACCATGAATGTATAAATGTTCAAATTTCTCCTCAACCTCTTTAACAGTTGTTATTATCTCTCTTTTTGATTAAAGCCATCCCAGTGAGCGTGAGGTAGTATTTCGTGGTTTTGATTTGTATTTTTCTAATGGCTAATGATGTTTAGCATCTTTTCATCTATTTATTAGCTATTTCTATTGGGTTTTTTTTTTTTTTTGCATTCAACATTGTTTTTAAAATTCATCCTTGCCAATGCATGTGGTGAGAGTTCATGCATTTTCATTTCAGTATCTATTATGTGAATATATCATGATTTACTTATCAATTCTCCTGTCAATGGCAATTTAGGTTGTATACTTTGTTTTCTCTTGCTTTGTTATTGAAAACAATCCTGCTATGAACATTCTTTACATATTTTCTGGTATACTCTAAATAATTACCCCCTCTCATTTTTTATCAACTAAATAAATTCCTAAATAGTAAAAACTACCTTTGTACAATATATCAAAAGGCACAACTGGCCAAATAAGCAATATGCTAACTATAATCTTGTCAGCCCCGTTCATAATTACACAAATGATGTAGAGGAAGAAATCTTAGGAGAAAAGGTAAAGAGAACGGATTCATACTGCTTAAAGGAAAAAAGAACTTCAAATCAGCACACCAGAATAGAAGGGGTTATTTTAGGAGTGGAGGTAAGTAGCTGGACTTCATTACTTCTAGAGAAAGCAAGGAGGAATGGGGCTTTAATCACAGAAATAGGACTTTAGGACAGATGCTATGAAAAATTTCCCAACTCTAGTGTTCTGAGATGCTAAAATATGTAACCAAAGGGATTTGTAGAGTTCTACTCTGGTATTTTTTCAAAGGGTAGAGAGAAAAGTTCTAATACTTAAATCTAGTCCTGTTCATAGGCAGAGAGGTACATTACATCAATGACATCCAATTCCTTTGACTATTTCTTCCTTTGGATTTCATGATTTAAAGGATTCTGCCTAGCAAACAGCATTCGTTAAATAATAATCACCGCCACCGCCCCCCCCCAACAATGTTTTTTAATAGAGATATACAGAAATTTCCCTTAGGACATGAGCACATGTAAGCATGCATAAATATGTTCTAGATGTTTTCTAGAGAAAAGTTAAAATCAATATACCAGTCTAGTAAGAGCAGAACTAATAAGTCATATTCATGGAATAGAATACCATACTACAGAAAGGAGTCGTTAATATATCTACCAACATGGATAAATCTCAATTTATGTTACATGAGAAAAAAAAAAAAAAGAAACGTTACAGAAGGAAATATTCTGTAGGAATCCATTTTTATCAATTTGTATAAATCACAGTCAAAAGTAAAGCAATAAATATTACTCACAAGTACATAAATATATGCTAAAATAAAATAAAATAGAAGGATATTAAATTACAGAGAAGAGCTGTTCTTGAGAAGTGAAAGGAGATGCAAAGGGATATAGAAGAAAAAGTGCTTTAATTGCACTGTTTATTTCTCTTGTTAAAATATATCTAAGCAGTTATAAAACATTACTACCTAATTAATAATAATGATGATCAGCAGAGCTAAAGATGAGGATACAAGTTTTTTTCTGTACTTTTAAAAGTTCTGAGACAACAAATAATCAGAATCTCTAATTAATTCATTATTACCAATTATAACCCCACTGAATTTCAAAAGTTCCAGCCGAAAATCAGAGAATTGCATTGTGAATAAACGCACACTTTTCATTATTTTCTGTGAAATGCTGAAAACGTGCACATTCCACAACTGCTCTGCAAACAGTGTCCTAGGACCCTAGAATAATATCAAGGAGTTGGTGGCCCCTCTCTTAAATCTCTTCCAGCTCTAGAACAGCACAGGTCTACACACGAACAGCTAAACTATACCTTTCCAATCTCACTTTCCACTCTTTAAAATAAAAATATTGCCTACTTTTAACTACCTTCCATGTTAAGACTTGTTCTGTTACAGAATTGCTATCCTACCAGCAAAATCTAGTTTCTACTCTTTCTGCTCTTTTCCACCTAGTTTTCAAATTCTTTAAACAAGATTGCATGATGGCCTGGATGCTCTATAAACCTACCAGCTGCTTTGATCAGAAAAATCAAAGAGAGCAGTGTTTCTAAAGATGAGGCAGGACCACTGGTTTGGGAAGAAGAGAAAGTAAGGGACTATCTTGGAAAAGAAGGCAAAGAAAAGGGACAAAATCTATCAACTATGAAAAGGCTAGATGACAGCAAAATCTTAAATCAGTGCCTTTTAAACTAATGACGGAGAAGAATGAATGCAGGTCTCTTAAGAGTATTGGTGAGACTGGCATGACCGCAAACAAGACATTTGTCTCCTATTTCCTCTTAAAATTCAGGCAAATTTTACATTTTGCTTTATAATATATCTAGTTAATAAAAACAAAACAAAACAAAAATGGTCTTGTACTTTTAAGGAAAATTAACACTGCAAAAAGAGGTGGCATGCTTACCTTGGGATTCCCCCTACACTCACACACTGACACCCAGATGGGAGAGCTCTTTTAGGGAAGCTCAACATAAGCAAACGACGACATCTTTAGGACTTGTGCCCACATGGGGATAAAAGAGGAGCCCAGAGGCTGAGCCTGAAGAGGAAGGTCTGGGCAGGTCCATTTGGGAGGGGCAGCAGAGAGAGAGGAGTAAAAACTGAAGGATATATGAACAGCTTTCCCATTCTGTATCTTGGATGTACCTAGTATAAATGTTGTGCTTCTATCGGTTCATAATATAAGGATTTTGATCAACACAGTGGCTTCTAGCAGATGGTTGAAGCCCTCAACACACTGGAGTGGCTCTGCTAGTGGTAGACCGACACCAAATGAAAAGCTAGGTGACACTAACGAGCAATGCAAAGTACGAACATCTAGTACAAACCAGAGCAGATTTTCAGAGTAAAAAATATACAATTCAGTTTGGGGAAAGGCTATTATATCCACTTTAACAACATAACAAAATGCTCTTCATGACTGAATCTGTCTTATTCTAGATTTGTACACAAGTGATGGGACTAAAAAAATCAAACTGAAAGATTCCATAAAGTTCAATGTCCACGAAGTTGTCCGAGTTCAGAAAATAAGACGATGTTTCCAGTTGTGTGCTTCAGAGAAAGTAGAAAGAATTGGAGTTTGGCAATATATGAGTAGTTAAAATATAAATTTGATAAATAAGCAGGATAAGAAATAGCATGAACAAAAGCACAGTGATTAGGTAATTTGTAAGAAATATGAGGGAAACAACAGTTCAGTTTGACTGACTTGTAGTTTGACATGGGGTAGTGGCAAATAAGATAGAAAAGCCAAGTCAGCATCTCATTATCCAGAGACATGAATGCTAGCCCAAGAATTTTAGCCCTTCCTCTGAGGCAGCTGAAGCATCCTGATATGGCATGGTAAAATCTATACTTCAGAAAAATTCTTCTGACAGCAGCAATATTATTATTACTTATGATGTTCATAAAGTGTTTGAAGAAACAAGGGAAAAACAGTTTTATATTTATTCTGACAGTTTAAAAGGTTGCTGCCATTATGTATGAATTTTTGAAATCTGTTTTTGTTGATTGTACTGACTATGCTGGCTATATACCTAACAAACTACAGAGGGATATAAAACTCAGTAGAGACAGTAAATTACTTGAAGCTAAAATCAAATGACAATTTCATCCATACCTTTGTACTACTGCTGCTTTTTGGTTTCATTTACCAGAAAGACAAACAACAATAATTTCAGGCAATTAATTCAGATCTTTGGCAAGGCCACAGAGTCTTGCTGAACACAAGAATTCTGTTACAGCGTAAAGGATGAAAAACATCACTTGCCATTCGTCAAGTTAAGGACCGTGTCCGTGCATGTGAGAGCGCGTGAGTGACCACGCGCATGCACGTATGTGTATCACTGAAGCTAGCTTTTCGCAAATTGCCCTAACCACCATCAATCCATCCACAGCTTCGTACACACTTTAGCAAGCTGGACTCTGATATCAGAGTAGCAGTTTCATTAGACCCTCTCACTTCCGAAGGATCCACAGTATAAACTTTCAGAACCTGCAACATAATCCTTCTCATCAAATATTTGGGCGACAGGTGGAAAATTGTTCTGCCAGCTGAAGAAGACAAAATCCATTCCTTCTGGCAATTTTCTGCAATGAAAACTCCAGAAATGAATGTGCAATAACTTGTGGAAATAAATTTCAAATATTATCACACAAAAGCAGTGTGCTCAAAATCTCTAACTGTAAACTAACTCCTTATCTGAATTTTAAAATGTTTTCTCTTTGTGTTTGAATTGCCACTAAGGAAAGACAAAATATTTTCAGACATAAAAAGCCAAAGAAATGCTAAATTCAAACAAAGGAAAGCCATGTTGAGAGCTGTTCTTGATTAGTAGCGTCCCTTAGGTCAGGATGCAAGGACCATGAGACCATTTTCTACCATTACTCGTTCCTAGCAACTGTGAGATTATCCCCTCAGACTACAATGTCATGCACAAGCCAGCCTGAAAATGTATGTCGGGCTCTGACTCTTCTTGGTTGGTTACTGCAACTTCCATCTGCTCTGTGATGCCGAGATGGATCTCTCCGGCATTTGGATAATGGTTCTTTTAAAGGTTTCTCTCTAAAGCCCTCATTTGCTCACTCCCTAACTATGTAAGAGCTTGGCAGATGGGTATGTGAGGGCATGGGGAGGCTAAAATGGTTTGCAGCAAGTTAATAAGAGAGAATTGCATACCACCACTGTGGGTTTGCAGTTTTGCACTTGAACGGATCAACCATTCTTTCCTGTATGGGGCATCTGCACGTCAGCTCATGTGGCTGCTGAGAGGCATAAGGGATTCAGTTGAAGGACACGTGGGGAATAAGAGTTCTACCAGTGAACCACACTATTGAACAACTCAATGCAATCTACTTTCTTTTATTTGGCTATCTTCCCCGCCCCCCTTTCCATCTCTAGTTTTCTTATGTGGCTTATGTTTGTAATTTGTAATAACCAATTGATTCCAATTAGTTGAAATTTTAGGCAGTCCACTGGTGAAATGCATTTTTGCAATAGCTTAAAAATGTTAAATAAATGATATAAACCAAATTGCCAGTTTAATGCATTGTTTAGTTTTAAAAGCAAATGCTTTCCATAGATTTTTAAAGAACTGTTTAACAAGTAAACAACCATTTTACAGACACCATTCATTTATTCAACGATTTCTTTGTGCCAGGTGCTGTGCTAGGAATGGAATATTAGGTGATCAAAGGAGACAAAATCCCTCCCCTTCAAGCAGATGCCATTTTGGTGGGGAGATAGACGATACGCACATTTTAAATATATTTTAAAATATACAGCATGTTAGATGACAATAAAATGCTATGGGGAAAAATAGAGCAGGGAAGAGGAATTAGGAATGTTGAGTGAGGGAAAATTAGTGTGGTTAAGAAGGGTCTCAGAAGGCAAAGGACAAAGGAGGTGAGGAATCGACACATAGGATACATAGGGAAGAACGTTGTAAGCACAGAAAACAGCAAGTGCGAAGGCTCTCAGGAGGGAGCATGTCTAACCACAGCGGTCCCCTCACCTGTGGTTTTGCTTTCCACAGTTTCCATTACCCACAGTCAACCATGGTCTGAAAATTTTTAATGGAAAATTCCAAAAATAGACAATTTATATGTTTTAGATTGTGCACCGTTCTGATTAGCATAATGAAATCTCACACTGCCTCGCTTTGTCTGGCACCTCCGCCTGGACACACTCCCTGCCTTAAGTCAATGAGTAGCCATCTCAGCTATCAGACTGACAGCTGAGGCATCACAATGCTTGCATTCAAGTAATCTTTATTTTACCTATTAATGGCCTCAAAGACATTCATGTAACTTTTATTACAGTATACTGTTACGGTTCTTTTGTTAAATTGTTGATGACTGTTGCTAATCTCTCACTGTGGCTAACTTATAAATTAAGCTCTATCACAGGTAAGTATGTACAGGAAAAAACAGTACGTATAGGGTTCGGTACTATCCGCGGTTTCAGGCATCCACTGTGGGTTTGGAACGTATGCCCTGCAGATAAGGCAGGACTACTGTACTTAGAGGAACCACAGGAAACAAGTGTGGATCAAGATGTACATGGCAGGTGAGAAGGTAGGAAAGCACAGAGAGGAGAAGATGAGAATAAAGAAGAGGAGAGGAGACAGCATACGGGGCCTTTTAGCTGATGAGACTTTGAGCCTGAGGGAGATGATGAACCTTTGGAGCTTCTGGACAGGAGTCATGATCTCACCTTCTTCACATCAGCTCAGATGTTACCTTTTCACTGAGGTCTACCCCAATAACCTAATTTATGCTGCAACCTGTGCCCTTCTTCATTCTCAGTTCCTCATGCCCTAACCTACTTCCATTTTTTTCCATAGTACTTTTCACCTTTTAACGTGCTAGAGTTTCTAAAAAATTATTTATAAAGCATATTGTTTATTCCGTCTCTTCTACTAGAACATCAGATAAAGGCAGAGACTTGTATATAGTTGGCACACTGACAATCCCAAGCACCTAGACGAGTTCCTGGCACTCAGTAGGTGCTTGGAAAGGCTCTCAACCTTATGTTATTCTTCCTGAGACATTAAAGCAGATCTTAAAGATGCTAAGGACTATTCCAAGATAGTCCAAGAACAGTGGTCCCCAATTATTTTTGGCCCCAGGGACCGGTGCTCCTATGAGAATCTAATGCCTGATGATCTGAGGTACAGCTGAGGCGATGATGTTAGCGCTGGGGAGAGGCTGAAAATACAGATGAAGCTTCGCTTGCTGGCCCGCCACTCACCTACTGCTGTGTGGCCCGGTTCCTAACTGGCCCATGGCCCAGGGGTTGGGGACCCCTGCTCTAGAAGACTTTTATATTTTAAATGATAAAGGGGCATTTTGAAGAAGTTGGTACTAAAAAGAAAGAGTTCTTTATCACCCAGGTTTGTGAGGCAGGAGAAGAGAAAGAGTAGAATGAGGCTGAAAACATCCTGAATGAGCCACTGTGCGAAGGAAAAATAATTTGCCAGTATTTCTCTTCAAGATTTTAATTGCCTCCAAAGCTGAAGAAATTGCTTTTGGTTAGATTATAAGAATCTTACCTAATAATCTTTGAGGGAAGAAATGTAATTTAAATTAATTTTAATAAATCTAATTAGTTTTCTTATAGATAATGGTAAACCATTCTAAGAACCAACAAGAATGCAGTCAGGTAACTAACGAAGCAACTGCAGGCCTGATTATTCTTTTGGTGTCTTAACATGGAGAGAGGCAGACTTTCTTTCCTCCCTTATTCAGGATTTCTACATAGTATGTGTCTTTGAGTAACAGTCCTCAGAACGCATGATGAATTGAATACAACACAAACACATTTGCAACCTGGTCTCAGATTCAATAATTTAATAGACATATACATGTTAAAGTTAAGTATCCTTAATTTATTTATACTCTAATTAGAAATTATGATATTTTCTACTGATACATTACTATATTCTCAATATAAGGGGAGTTTGCCAAGCAAATTTAGAATGTAAATAAGACTGGTGAGGAAAGAAAAGCCTGGTAAAGCTAGTTAAATGATTATTTTCAAGGATTTTGGAAGCCTCTATTCTACATGGAGTCTAAGTATCCCCATTTGGTAATCTCTTCCAAAAACTCTTTATTTGCACTAGTATGTAAAATGGGATAGTTATCAAAAATCTTTTTTTAATTTATATTTTATATTTTTAATGTGTTTCGGTATAGTACAACTTCTATTGCTTGATATTCTATGGAGATGAGGTGTTTCAGTTGGGGATATTTTCTGGTTAGAATTACAGTATCTCAGAGTTGAAACACAATTTAAATATAAACTAATCTCAACATCCTTTATATTTTGACCTCCCATCAACATATTGCCCATCTTCTGCTGAAGCACATCTGCTGATGAGGCAGTCGTTGCCTCTCAAAGCAGTCAGTTTCTCCTAATAAGAGTCAGATGCTCAGAGGATTCTGGCAGTGGTTAAGTGAATCAGCTTTGGAATTAGAAGTCTTAGATTCAGAGTCCCCCCTGCTCCCACTTATTAGTATGAGACCATCAACAAGTTTTCAAGGACTTTTCTCTTGAAAGTGATTCATATATACATACATACATACATATATATATAAATATATATAAAAATATGAATATATATATATAAAAATATGAATGATAGGTATAGAACTTCCTAGGGTGGTTGTAAAAATTAAGATTTAAACCACATAAAATACTTACTGACTAAAAGATGCTGAAATCAGTATTATTGTTATTATAATTGTATTAACATAGTTCTGTACATTTTTCCTAGGCTACTGCAGGTTAGTCAAAAATCATTTTCATTATAATCATACAGTCATGTACCACATAATGGCATTTTGGTCAATGACGGAGCACATATAAGACAGTGGTCCTATAAGATTATAATGGAGCTGAAAAATTACTATTAAATAGTGACAGTGTAGTCAACGTACCGTAGTAGCCAACTCATTACTCATGTGTCTGTAGTGATGCTGGTGTAAACAAATCTACTGCACTGCCAATTATGTATAGGACACAATACTTGATAATGATAATACACAACTGTTACTGGTTTATGCATTTACTATATATTATACTTTTTATCATTATATTAGAATGTATTCTTTCTACTTATAAAAAAAGTCTACTGTAAAACAGTATGCTGTGTTATGCTAGCAGCAGCCTCATGTATCTTGTGTTTACAGCATCTCTTGGTTGTGTCATTTTCTCTCGTGCTTGAATTAATCTCGTGTTGTTTGGTACAGTAACATGCTGTACAGGCTTGTAGCCCAGGAACAGCAGGCTATACCGTATAGCCGAGGTATGAAGTAGGCTATACCATTTAGGCTTGTGTAAATGCACTCTGTTATGTTCACACAACAACAGAATTGCCTAATGAACATTTCTCAGACTGTAGGTAGTTAAGGAAAGAACAGAGTTCAGTGAAAGAGGTACTGCTCTTGTTTTGGCCCTAAGGTATAATCTAGAAATCACTTTGAGAGAAAAGTCCTTGAAAACTAGATTTTCTAAGACTTGTGAATTCTCTTATCCATGCAGGAAGACCCCAAAATTGATTAATTGAGGTCATGTTAGTTGGGTTCCTTAATGAAGGCTCTACTATATAATTGGCATTTTCCTCAATTAGTTCAAATTAGTAAATTTTACTGTACATTTGTTCCTGTCAAGAATGAATTAATAATTTAAGTATGACATTAAATAAATACCAGACATTTGAATTTATGTGTGTCATCTTTAACATCTCTAGTACACATCAATTTTCCTGTCAAGTCCTTGATAGTATAAAGAGCAGGCAGGATGATTAGGAAGAACTTTTGTGGGACTTTTGTAAACTACTCAGAAAAAAAAAAATGTACAAAACACACCTCCTCAGAAAAACAAGTGGATTTAGAGACTCCTGGCAAACTGTCTGTATTTAAGCCTACTGGTAAGGCTACGATGGTTGTGAATCATCTGTTTCCTGTGCTCCGGCCAACCTCACCAAGCAGAGGTTAGAACAGGTTATTTGCCACAACCTCAACCATAAAGGTTTATTTTCCCTAAACAAGTCAGAGCCAGTAGGTGATAACTGGTCACAGGTATGAGAACTTACAAGTACACGACTGGTGATGCCTATTTTCAACACTGGAATGAATAAGAATGCAAAGGAAAAAGTCTAGCACGTGGTATGTCCCAGGATCTCCAAGAGCCATGCTTTCTCAATTAAAAAAAAATTTTTTTTATTCCCCCAGCAAGCCAGACAATCTAAAGATCTTTATATGGGATCTGTATTGGTCCCATGTTCCCTTCCTGGCTTAAGGGCCCTAGTAATTTGTACCCTTCCTTGGACCTTTTTTCCCCACTTCTTGGCCCTGATGCGTCTCCCTGTATCTTATGCAAGGCTGAGGCCAGGCCTCCCTCTTGCCCTTATTCTTATTACCTTGATACAATAAATATATTTTTCTTGATCGATCCATATGAAATGAAAAAGTTGTGCTCTTCCTCTGATTCTGATACTTCCTCCTGCCCCACACACCATCACATATTATTTCCCTGTGTCGAGACAATTCCTGGGTATAGACCTTTCTTCGACAAAGTAGAAGGTATGGAGAAAGCATGTGTCAGCAGCCAGATACACCTAAATGTGCACCGTTTCAGTCCCCAAGCCTCCCAGAGCTTTCAGAGCTTTCAAGTCTTCAGTCTATAATATCTACCTTGGATAATGGTAGCAAGAACCAAAGAAAATAACTAGTTTTGCATTTTCATTAGACATTAGCTATTACTTTTAATAAATTCAAGCTTTATTTTTTTAAGTTTTGAAAATATGCTCACTAAATCAAACCCGAGGCATGCACACTGCTAAATTTCATTTGCTGAAGATGACACAATTCTGCCAAATACTTCCAGTTCATTTTGAGACTACAAACGAAGCCATACATCTATATTTTCCAGTGCTCTCCCTCGCAGCTCTGCCTAAGCTCATCACCAGTGTGTGTAATTAAGGGGCTTAGTGCTTCACTGGCATTCCAAAAGGTGGAGACCTTACCCGGGTGCCACCTGGCAATCTATCAGAATTTGTTTTCTGCCATGCTGCTATTTCCCTCTCTGAAATCCTCTTTGTGAGGAGGAAGTTAGAATAGATGTGGAGCCAGTTTCTACTTCCCAGTGGTACTTCAAAAATGTACAATTTGTCTTTTTTGGAGGGCTCACTGTTGACTTGCCTATTTAGTAATTACAAGAGAAGACTCAAAGGCAGTAAGTAGCTAGGTGCAAACTATCTTTGTCTTTGTCGCCCACTGGTCTCTGAAGAGAAATACAATCTTTCTCATTAGGAAACTCCTGGTGCTTTCTGATAAAGTCAAAATGTCAGGCCCTCAGTAGATGAGGATAATTTAAAAATTGAAATGATCTAGACCTAGGTCAGAGTTTTAACTTTTTTTTTTCCAGCTGCACCTAAAAATAGCCCATTAACTTTAAATAGAACAAACAAAAGACCCTTCAAAGTCACTATTAAAAATGCTCAGGAGTGTAAATTGTGAGGTAGCAGGATATCAAGGTGCCAGGAAGTTCTCAGGTGGAAATTCTGAGCTTTCGAAGCATTCCCACTATTAGCCAATTCTTAAAAGAGCCTGGGATTTGCCATTATTAAACTCATTTTACTGAGAAAGAAAATTGAAGTGCCACACTTGCCATCAGACAAATGAGTGACAGAGTGAGGGCTTCTGATTTTAGGCCCAGCATTGTTCCATTAAACCAGAACCTTTACAACTTACTCAGTTCCAAAAGCAAAGCAAGGTTTCTATTTATTATTATTATTATTATTATTATTATTATTATATTATTATTCCTGACTCTTATCAATAACTGACACCCACTACAATTTTTCCATCTGCCAGACTGTACTGTCACTGTCCTCCAGCACTTTTGCCTTAAAGCCATGCTTAATTACACAGAGTTAAAGACAGACTATCTCTAGTGACACCAATAACCATGGGATTTCATGCACACTGTAGGTCTGTCGGCAGGGACCGATGAGAGCGAAAGCTCTGATGGAGATGTGCCCAAAAGACTCACCCCTACAAAAAACATCTTCAAAGTGGGTAGATAAATCTGTCAAACATGACTTTGAAAACCCAGGACAACATTAAATAAATCCGCTAAATCAACATGGTCCATCTCATTTATACCTGAAGGTTGTCAGCCCTTTTCCAACAGCCCTGATCCACAAAGTCATGTCTGTCTCACTCAAGATTCATAGGTCCTTTCCATCTCACAGTCTTTAGAGGCTTATGGAGTCACTGGCCTATGCTGGACCAAGCTGTCCTGTTCCAAATTCTCCTCTCATAATATTTCCTGCAAGGACTTACTCAGTGCTCCCAGACTCCAAAATAGTTGGGTGCCCTACTCAAAGCAAATAGGTCTGTGCGTTATGTTTTAAGTTATAATCTTAAATTGTGAGCTTTAGAGTCAAACACTTCAGTTCAAAAACCAGCTCATCATTTCTTAACTGTGTAACTTTTGGTAAACTATTTAAATCCAAACTTCAAGTTCTTTTGCCTCTAATGCTGAATGGTTATATTTTTATCTCTAATGGATACTACTGCTTACTAACTTCTTCCTACTTTTGAAGATAAATCCTATTTAGTATTTTCCTTTACAAGGTCCTGCGATTTCTTATGCCAATCAGAAAGATTCCAGCTCCATTTGCTTTACCAGTAATAGCCAGAGGAAGCAGTTTTGACCGTTAAGTTGTGAATGACAGTATGCTAGGAGACTTTAGGACTTAAAAAAATACTCAAGAAAAAAAGACCTTTGTTCTTCTAGACATTGTGTCTGGAGGTGATGGCTGAAACTGCTGCAGCTATTTTGCTACCAGTAGTGGAGCCAGCCTGTGTATACACTCAGCTCACTGAGGATTATAGAGTATAAAGTTCAAAAGTACCTGGTTTTATGATATCTTCACTGAACTGCTGAATTGATAATTTATGATGCATCAGTGATAAACATCCTTCTAATTCAGATCATCTGACTCGGGGCTTTTTTTCTACCACTTGAAGCTGAAAGGCAATCTAGCAAATAAAAATAATGACAAATCTGGCATCGAGAAATTTCTCAATGTCAGTATTATTTAAAACATTTAGTATATTAATTTATCAAAACTCTGAGCTGTTAGGAAATAGCACAGAGAGGTTAAGTAACCTACTCAATTCACCCAGTAGGGAGCAGTAAAATGGGCACTTGAGCAGTCTGGCGCCAGAGCCAACTACGGGGCAAAATCTCTTTTCTTACTTACATACACTATCTCACATGGCGATAACAGGCTTAGCATTAAAAATAGAGCCATCTAGACAGTCCCTAATGCAAAGTTAGAGCAACTCAAATATGTTGGTAATTTTGCAATAATGATGTGTTCCATATGCTTCCTACAATATCAGGCATCTCCTCATCCACTGTAAAAGCTCCCAATGGTATCTTGATGGTCTAAACCCCTATCGCAGATCTGGTCTCAAATTAGTCCCTCTTATACCTGATTCTCAATGCTGGCTTTCCTCCTGTCAGGAGCTTCCAATGCTACAGGCCACTCAGACCCTCAAGTTATTTTTTTGAACAATTGATTCCATTTCTTCAAGCCAGCCTACCAGAACAGCTTCTGACCATTCAATTTTAATAGGATCCATTTTCTTTCTCTTGTCTCCAAAATAATCCCACAATTCCTGACATCTTTATCCATTGTTCCCAAGTAATTTGATCCAAATAATCCCAAATAAATTCACATGATCGCACCTTTGTCCAGTCGAGAATAGTGGCTCTTTCATCTTTTAGGTGCCTTTGGCTGTCTGGTTTAGCTGTTCCTCCATCTGCAGAGGGAACTTAAGTGTGGAAACAGGGAGCTGAGTCGGTGAGAAAGGAGGTGGATTCTGTTTTACTGTGAGGGGAAAAGGAGCCATCATAGACTCACTGGGACAGGGCTCAGGAATATGCATTTAAATTATTCCCAGGGTGACTCTGATGCACACTAAAATCTGGGATTGTCTATCAAATGGCCAGAAAGAACAAAGTGGCCAACAGAGTAGAGGGTTTGAATGGCATCTAAGCACCGTCATACTGCATTTAAGCAGGGGGTAAAATTGCCTTCTCTTCCTTTGTTCTCTTACAATGAACTCATCACATCCCACTTGGAGACCTCTCAACCATTCACAAGTAGATCATTAGCAAGACAGTTTTACCGGTACTACAGTAGCTTCCCTCATCCCTGACCCCCAACCCCATCCACAGGTGATACATTCTAAGACCCCTCCCAATGGATGCCTGAAATTGTTGATAGTAAAGAACCCCATACATACTGTGGTTTTTATTTTCTCCATACATATATACACTTTATGGCTTTGCTTTTGGCATATCCAGATTGACAGCACCACTACTCTCATGCACCACTACTCTCATGCTTTATTAAGCAAAAGAAGGGTGACTTGCACACAAGCACTAAGATACCAAGACAGTCAATCTGATAACCCGGATGGCTACTACGGAACTCACCGGCAGGGAGCTTATATAGCCTGGATATACTGGATGAAGGGATGATTCACTTTCCAGGCGGGGCAAAGCAAGATTTCATCCTGCTACTCGGAAATGTCATGCTATTTAAAACTTATGAATTGTTTACTTCTGGAATTTTCCATTTAATATTTTCAGACCCTGTTTGAAAGCTGGTAACTGAAACCACAAAAAGCAAAACTGCAGATAAGGGGAAACTTGAGTATATCTAATATTTCTGGGGTTTCCCAAAGTGGCTTGAAAACTAATACTTATAGAGCACCTGTGATAGGCAATGCCTAAGGTCTTACATATATTAACTCTTATAATCACCCTTACAACACTGTTACTGTTATTTTTCCATATTACAAAAGCCAAAAAAGAAAGATTAAATCACTTGCTCAAGGTCACATGGCTGATTCAGGATTTGACTCAGTGTCTGGTTCCAGAGTTAGTGCTCTTTTAACAAGCTCTAATGCCACAACTAAATACCAGAACTGAGAACTTATCAATGATTATTGCTTCACTCAAACCCGAAAGTCCTGTGACTATGTGACACTCCCTCCCTCTGAACTTTATCTCATACCTGCCGGGGATACCCTCATATCTTCATTATCTTTCTGTATCTTATCCATCCTTCGAGGCCTATAGCTAATTAAGGTCAAACACATAGAAACTGTTTCATGGGTTAAAAATCATAAGAAATATTTCCTATAAAGGTCTGTTTCTGGTCATTTAAATCATATACGTTAAATGCTAACAAGCACTGTGCCTGGCACACAGCTAGCATACATAGCAAGTTGCTATATTTAATGTTCTTTTCACTGTCCCACTCTTTTTTTTTTTTAATCTTAAGATAGCATCAGACCCTAGGAAGCACTTTTTACACCTACTTTTCCACAATGATGACTCAGAGGGAAGAACACCAGGAGTAGGAGTGGGAATTAAAATTCTAACTCCCTTCCTATTAAGCAAACTTCTGGCATAGCCTTTAAGCATTCTAATTAACAAAACTTATGCTACTCATTACTCTTCATTTCTCCGTAAGAGAATGCAGCTATAATGGAAAGTGAAATACACAAAGTGTTAAACTAGGATCAAATACTCTGATACTTGCCAGCTCTATGGTCTTGGGCAAGTGATTGTACTCGAGTCTGGGTTTTGGTGCCAGCTATGCCTTTGAGCTTTGCTTTGCCACGTTATATAGCTGTGTGACTTTGGGCAATGCTAAAAGTTGCCTGGGGACCTTGTTAAAATGCAAGTTCTGGTTAAGTCATTCTGTGGGAAAGGTATGACATTTTGTGTTTCTAACGAATTTCAAAGTGATACTGATAGCGCATGGCCTATGGACCACGCTTTGTGAAGGATGGTTTCCCGTCTGTTAAAAAAAAAAAAAAAAAAAAAAAAAAATAGTATCTGTCATAGGGTTTTGTGAGGATTAAATGAGAGGATCCATATAATGCATTTAGTATGTAGCCTTCGAAAGCCCTACAATGTCTTTTAAGATACTATATGTAAAAGAGGGATAGCTATTAAATATTAAGAGGACTGAGCTCAGGGAGTTTTCTCTTTCATCCAGGGTAGTAGGACGGCCTTAAAGTTTGATCTTGCTCACACACAGATGTGATGACTCTGCTTAAACAGTACTTACTCTTTATATTAAAAAGGACGTTGCCTTGTAGGAAGGGTACAGTAAGTCTTCACTTAATGTCATCAGGTTCTGCAACTCGAGGTGATGTGTAAGGAAACCAGTTTAACCAGGGACTAATTGATATAAACTAGAGTTAAGTTACTATGGGATCTCATCAATGTCACAATGAAATGACTTTGAAGGGAACAACTTATCTGAGGACCTACTGTATGTACCTTTATGGGCAGCCCTCATCTCTAAATTAATCCCCACCCTGGGACTCTATTTATCTGGTTCTCTGTGTATAGTAGGTAGGCTATGCCATGATGTCCTTACTTCAGTGTGATGCTGCAAAAATTAATTTAGAGGGGGTAACTTTTCATAAAACATGTTTATAATTGGCCATAGGAGACTAACACACTTCTAACCATGAGGATTATTATGCTTATAAAACACAAATGGTAGCAGTCTCTCTTGCCTGCTGAAAAGAATGTGTCATCCTATGGCAGTCTTTCGTATTTTTAAGCCCATATTTTATTAACATATATGTATTTACAAAACACTCAAGTCTTAAATATTAAGTAGAATACAAGGTATAGCAAATGATCATGTCTCTCACATTTATTTAAAGCCCAGATTAAGAACGGAAACCATATTCAAAAACACGAATCAGTCCCTCGAACACAAAGTTTTATTTGTTAATAGATCAAACCAAGCACAAGATAGCATTTGCTCATAGGTAAAATGCCTGAGTAGAAAGTCTGTAAGGCTCATGGTTAAATACACTCTAAGAATAAGAATGGGGTAATTTAATCCAAATCGTTTGTTTCAATTATTTCAATTCTGACTGAGAGGTTATTTTAAACATTTGTTTCTTCCTTTTTCTTTCTTTCTTTCTTTCTTTTTTTTTTTAAGACACCAACTACCCAGGACTAGAGGGGCTTTCTGACATGTCTGTTTTACAGTTTCTATCTGTCTACTCCTGCATGGAGACTTCAAAAACCAAGAGGGACACAGTCAAGTTTTGGCTCTGGGAAACTTGAGAGATATTCCAAGAGGAGCTCATTTCTCTCTCCCTCAGCACTCCACTGCCTCCACCCAGCACCTCGGCCCACTGTGATCTGCATTTATGAGCTCTCCTCCCCTTTCCTGAGGGCCCCTTCTACAGAAACCTAAATGGAAGTAGCCATCAGCACAAAAGAAACTGAGAGACAAACACGACAAACACGCTGAAAGCTGGCCATAGAGGGCTCTTTTGCTTTAAACCCTGGTCAGGCAATGCCTGGAAGCGATGGAGTTCTTAAGAGAATTTATTTCTGACACCAAGACCCTCTATATAGATGGACTTATTTAGACTGCCTTAGCTATCATATTTTGTGAACTGTGTAAACTTTTTTATAGAGCACTTTCATGTCTGCCTGTGTTTGGTCATCAGACATCACATATTTATTGAGCACCTACTATATACTAGGTAATGAATTAGGCACTGGTGCACGAACCAGACACGGTCCCCAACATCACAGAGCTTGTGGCAGAGCACCCGGGGGGGCACGGTAAGAACTGCGGTACTCTAAAGGCCTACGGAAATCTTTCTTGCTACTTTTCCCCCCATTTATCTTATAATTTTAACAGTTTTATGACCCCCTATTAGTTTTTTAGTTTTATTTTTAACAGTTTTATTTTTAAAATGTCATATATACCCACTCCCACCCCACCCCCGATTTATTCAATATCCGATGAATTTCAAAATGATCTGACCTGACCGTTTGCTTTCATTCATTCATTCATATGTACACATTCAATCAACCATCAATCCTTTTTTTTGATTAGACATGGTATGCAAGGCTTTGTGCTAATAAGCACGAGGATAACAACCAGCCCTCAAGATGCTCATGGCCTAGCAGGCGAGGTGGAAACACTCTCAGTGAGTATGATTTGATGTGTAGAATAATCGAAAGTTCAGAAAAGAGATGTTAAGGGTAGCTTCACAGAGGAGGAGATATTTAAGTCATTGGTTCCTGTGTATACAGCTTGACTAGAAACATAAGGGTGTTAATGGAAGCAGTTTGTATCTTATAAAGCCTAATACTGTCAGTAAAAAAGGTAAAGACAAATCCTGAAAAAGAAGTAATATTAACAGAATATATGGCCTAATGCCATTTGAACGTGAAATCAATTATTTAAAATAAAAGGTGATGGTACTAATCTGTTTTTGTTGTTTAATGCTGTCTCAGGTTTGAGTGGTGCAAGATGATGTTTATCCATTCCCAATTTGATATTTTCACTTGCACAAAATTCAATTAGGATATCAGATGTTTTGCATTTCCAGTATGAACATTAATGAAACATTGGGTTGGGTGGGGGAGGGAGGGATGAGAGAATAAGATGTTTGAGTCTGCATGATTCACGGATGTTTTTCAATATCATGCAAGGCTCCAAGTAATGAGCAATAGCTGAGAAGCAATATAGGATATTAACTGTTACATATTAATAATGCCCTGCTTGGGAATGAAGACGAGCCTTTTACATGCTGCAGATAAACAGCTTGTAGTGCTCCTGCAGCTTTTCCCTTGCCCCATTCCTCCCTCCAAGCTACTGTTCTCAAAAGCTCGTCAACATTAAAACCAAAACTTTCAAGGGAGATTAAATGGGCTCCTCAAAAATTGCTTCCTGTGGCTAAATGATGCCAGAACAGACATAATTAAAATATATTTACAACATTTATCTAAAAGCCTTTACCCCAGAGAACAAAGTTTTCCCAACAACTGAACTCGCAGTCACTCAATCACATGTGGGTTGTTTGGTGGCAAGATTTCTGTCATTTTGGTCAGTTAAGTTATGATGAATTAAAGAGACAAAAGCCCA
Source organism: Pteropus medius (assembly GCF_902729225.1). NCBI lineage: Eukaryota > Metazoa > Chordata > Mammalia > Chiroptera > Pteropodidae > Pteropus > Pteropus medius. Next base: position 26,061,551 of record NW_024354502.1, on the reverse strand, counting down.
TGAGGGAGAACTAATCGACAGCAAGGCTAATCATCTTCCACAAAGGAAGACTAAGCCAAGCTTCCTACCAAGTGCAATTACTGATTTAAGGCAGGCACTTATCAGGCCTCTGGTCTGAACTGTTTGCTAATACATGGACTTGCAAACTGGCAGGACAGTAATTAATGAAACTGAATCCTGCTCTCATAACTGTGATGTGGTGTTGATTCTTAACTAGAGAAACATTTCATTTACTGAAGCTAATGGTCTGATCCTATCCCCAAGTCTTCCCTCAACTTTATTTGTAGATCAATTGTCATGATTAAAGTTAGGAGATTTGAAGGAGCCAAATGCTGATTCAAAAGTTCGAGGTGCTTACTGCAGTGTTATTCACATCCTGCTTTAGACTAAGCTGGTAGAGTTTCTGTTTCCAAGCTAGGGATTTAAAAAAAAAATTGCTGAATGCTACAATGCAAGTGTTGGGAAGCACATGAATAAAAGTAAAGAAAATATATAGTGTAAGTCCTAAAAAACTAAATATTGTCAACTATAGTGTGATTTGACATTTCCTTAAGTGATTGTGACTTTTGAGTTACTGAAGCTAGGTCTGTGGATCCTCTATACACACTCAACCATAGCTCTATGGTCATACCTAATGACTAAATCCAGTCAACCTTGTTTAGAAGAACAGGCCAGCCATATTAATCTACATGTGTGAACAGGGCTAAAACATAAGTCCTAAAGCCAAACAGAAATCTACTCACATCTCCACCCAACCTTGCATTTTATTCCCGGTGTATTGGAGAGTATCCATCTTCCTATCCCTCTAAGTATGCATTTGATCATATTCCTCTGCTTTCCCAGGATGCTCATCCATCATGTTTGCCTTTCTTCTAAATATCTTTCCAGTTTTTCTGCACTGATCTTTCTAGTCAATATTTTGTTGTCCTAAATCTCTATCATGTTATCAAAAATAGTATTCAAGTCTACATTCCAATATCTTTTTTCTCCTTTACAAAAGGGTAGCCTACATTCATTATTCCTTGCAGTCTAATCTTTAGCCTACTCGATCTGGAATCATTCAACCAAGTTTCCACAAACCGCCAACTGTTTCCATGGTAACGACTCCAACAAAAATTTAACCCTCATATTAATTTACATATTTTATATTATATATCTCTCTATATAATATATATAGTATATATAATTTGACACATTTAACACATTTAACAACTCCCTTGTTCTTGAAATGTTCGCATTGCTTTGCTCTTGTTTGCCCTCTTATCTCAAGGGATATGTCTTGGTTTCCTTCAAATTCATCTTCTACTCACCTGTTAAAATGTTGGAACACCCCAAGGGCCAGTCCCAAGCCATTTTTTTCCTTTTCTTTCTTTTTATCCATGCTCAGAGTTTCAATTACCACTTGCAAATTAGACAGTTCCACTGGACGTCTAAAAGGCACCTCACATGTGGCACGTCCACGACCTAACTCATCATCTCTTCTTTCCTCATTGCCAATCCTGCCTCTCCTCTGGTGCCACCACCCACCATATTTCAAACGGCAGAGGTAAACTACAACATGGATGTACTTCATATGCTTTGCTGGGTGAAAGAAGCCAGACAAAAAAGGACAGACTGTATGATTCTCTTAATATGAAATGTCCAGAAAAGACAGATCTATAGAGATCAAAAGTAGATTAGCTGTTGCCTAGGGCCAGAAATTGAAATGGGGAATGACAGTAAACACATATGAAGTTTCTTTTTAGGGTGATGGAAGTGTTTTAAAATTAGACTATGACGTTGGTGGTACAACTCTAAAAATACAATAACATTTATTGAGTTTTACATTTGAGAATGAGTGTATTTTATGACATGTAAACTGTATCTCAATAAAACTTCAATTACAAAGGTAGAAGTCACGCATGACTCCCATTTCTTTCTCACCTCCATTTTCAACCTATCCCTAGGTTCTACGAATTAAAGGACCAAAATATTTCTCAATTCATTCATTTTTCTCTATCATGCTCTACTTTAAACTAGCATCATTTTTTTCCCTTATTACTGAAATGTTTTTTTTTTTCAGTGTCTCCTATCAATCCTGGTATCCATAACAAACTGTCCTCCGCACTTCAGCCAGAAAAATCTTTTTTGCTTAAAAACCCTTTTTATTAGCTTCCAGAAGCCCTTAGATAAAGACCACATTTAGATTGATCTAAAAGACTCAGCACGATTGTTGCTGACGATTCTCCACTCTAATCCACTTTCCCCACCTCTGCCGGGTCAGCTACATGTTTTCTTCTGCAATACTCTTCCACCCTATCTTCACTTGCTTGACTCCTCCCCTACTCGGGTAGCAGCCCAAGAATTAGTTTGAGGGTAATTATCCTGATTCCTAAGCCTAAGTCAACCCCATTGGTGATTGTTCTCGTAGAACCATAATTCTTGCCTTCAGAAAGCTAATCCCAGTTTGTAATTAAAAATTTACCACTAATTATTTGGGTTAATATCTGCCCTTCCCCTCCACCCATGTAAGTTGCACAAGAGCAACCAGTACATACGCTTTTGCCCTTTTTTTCCACATCGTATCTTCAGCACCTAGACCAGTGCCTGACTGTAAATGATTGTTCAAAGAATAAATTATCTGCTACTGATAGTTAATATCGACACCTTTTATCAATGAAATTTTCAGACACACAATCCTTAATACACTTGTGAAATAAATAATTTAGTTCCTTTAGCTCCGCTGAACCCAGGTAAACTGAAGATTGAAATGAACAAGCTAGCTGGTTTCTGAGAGACCCAGAGAAGAGCAGCCAGAATGGAAACATGGTGAAGCTTTGCCTCCTTTAAATCAGAAAGAAATTACTTTAAAGCTTGTCTCTAAATCATGTTTTTTTTTTTTTTCTCTCCTACTTAATAGAAAGAGCCTCTGCTAGCCAAATAGAAATGCTCGCACTCTTCTAAAATTCTGCTAGGGAAAAACCTTTTGATGTACTTTCCTTATCTCTACAAACACTGATTTTTCCCAGTCCTTCTGTTCCGGGGCATGACAGCACCTGCGGCAAGTCCAGATTCCTCAGTCTCTGTTTCCTGAGATTAAAAATAAGTTTCCAACCATCACTTGGCAATACAGTTAGCTGTCAAGCATCTAGTCCCAACTCAGCCACTCTTTTTTTATGATCTGGGCAGAACTTTGAGCCTCATTGGAGCCCATTCCCGGAGTGCTGCGCCCTCATCCAAACCAAGAGCCCTGGAGACCATACAGAGAAAGAAATCTGCACTGCTGGATAGAATATGTGCCAAAATTATGTTTCTAAGATCTTTCTATCAGAGACTTTTAAAACAGTTTTTAAAAAGAGTAGAATTAAAACAGGGCAAAGGAAACCTCCCTTTAAAAAAAAATAGAATTGAAATACACTTGAAAGATGAACAAAAATCACGAAAATTTTATAACTGACATATTTTGATATAGACGGGCAAAATTCTGATCTGTCAGAATTATTCTGGACAATTGCATCTGAATAAATATTTCAAACATTTGACTCAACTTATGCATGGCACACACTTTAAAAATTATAATTCTGTGTACAAATGGTTTGAATTGAATAGCAAACAGCTGAATGAAGAGTATGCTTTTCATCATGGCCACTATCTGTAATTCTTAGGAAATCAATTCTTTCTAGAGATTATAGATTTTCTTTCTGTAAAATGAACATAATAACACTTGGCTTTCTTATAGGATTTTTTGAAGAGTAACAAAAAAATACTGTAGCATAAGTAAAGGTTCTAGGAGTTTAGAAAAGATGTTATAATACCATACTTTGTCATTAGGGTAAATAATCCCATCACATTAAAAAGAAGTTCATTATAGTGCAAAATAATGTTTGAGAATAATGGCATATTTAATACTTTAATTTTCTTTAGAAACATTTTGAACTAAACTCTTAGAAATTGTTCTGAAGAGATGCCAAAGATTTACTTAGACACTTTATTATTGGAAACTGCAAAATTTTATATTTAACTTTAACTCTAATACTAAGTGCCAAGAATCTCGTGAAGGTAATTTGTATATTTATTTAGAGTTCAGGAGAGGGAAGGCCGACTTAAAGGAAACTGTAAACATTTAGAACAAACAAGCAAGACAGAGAAGATGAGAAAGGTCGTTTTGAGAATTTGACTCTTCAAGCAGCACTCATAAAAGGATCCACTTACTAGTAAAAGGTAACTTAAAACATCTCTCAATGTAATCAAATGTTAGTTATTTGAAAACAAAATAACTAAAAATCAAATTCTAAATATTTTCAGTGATGTTCCCTTTGTTTAAATGTTCACCTATCAATTTCAGTAACATTTTCCCTGCTATATTCTAGTAAAACCTAGAAATGCAGAAATGCAAGGTCTCCCGTTCACAGAAATATGGTGAACAGTTTATCAATTAAAGAAAGAAAACATAAAATATCCATTAAAACTCACTATAAATTATTCTACAAATCAGATTTAATATAAAAAGACTCAATAATGTTTTAATTGTAAAAGTCCCAAATAATATTAATTTTTTTCTTTCATATTTACAACCCCAACAGCTTTGTTTTAATACCATTTGTTGGTCTGGATTTTTTTTTCTTTTTTTTTTTTCTGATTTGTTTACTTTTGGGGTTTTGCAATCTAAACAACCTAAAGCTACCTTTAAATTATTTGCCAACTGGAAAATGAAATTTTATAATTAAAACATGGGGCCAACAGAAGCGAATGCTATTGACTTAAAGCAGTTGGATTCTAGAGCCGCTGTGACACATTTCATAACACACACAACCCAGACACTCCCTCTCAGTGAGACTGATAACATGCTCCCTGGTTTCAAGACTAGGAACAGATGCTTAACTACAAAGGAAACTGTCTTTTGTCACAGGCTTCCCTGAAGCAAATCCTAATTGTTAATGAAATTAAAGTATAGATAAGAGCAAATGTTCAGTGTCATCATGCATATATGACAGGTTCTGGGACCATAAGTTCTTAACTACTGATGGCCAACTCTAGCTTTTCCTCGATTAAAGATAACAATGCTACTACAATAGTCACTTTCTATTTTCCTCCTTTGCTCTTTGACAGAGCAGCATTCCCCACTGATAGTTATTTCTTCTGACTTACACCTTGTCATAGTTAACGTGAAAAGAAAATTGACCAAGGATAAGGAAGAGAAATCTCTAAGACCTGAGAGCAGAATGATAACATAGCTACCTGTTTCATTTGACCTAAACTTGAAGCTCATCCTTTGCTTAAAGGAAATAATGGCAAGAAGGTGTACTCAAATTTAGACTCTAGGAAAGAAATCAAAAAAAGAAAAGTACGACATACAGGAAACAATGGAAAAAAAAAAAAGAAAATTAGCTAGTGAAATATTTGAGATGATTTAATTATTATTTATCAAATACTTGTTTTATAAAAAACCATCTACTGAAAGTTGAAGGGCACTCTTGTCCTCTTACAGGGTTACAAGAGGGATGAGGGATGAAAAGAAAATGGGGAAAAACACTAAGGAAAAAGGGACCTGATTAATAAGTATTCCCATGTTAGCTAATGACAGTAAGTTACATGGTTGATCGTTGAATTCTGGCAAATAAAGGTCTAAGTGTATAATAAGAAAATGCAGTTTAAATATTAGAAGCATATGGCAGGCTGGGGAGAAAAAAGTCAAACCAAAGGATCCACGTGTCACGAAATACCAATTCGTCAATTCCTATAGACCATTCCTAGAGGATGCAAAAATAGAAAACTATTTTGAGTTGCGGATAACCTCCCACAAAGAAACAATTTCTAAAGTGTTGCCGCCTTCTTGGAGTATAATTTTGAATATTTTCTGTTGCAAGCTACCAAGGAGAATAATGTTGGCATTCCTCATGTTATGGAAATAAATATAGGAAACATCTAGTTTTTCAAAATTAGTTAAAATGGTAGAACATGGTGATGTAATGATCTAGTGTTGGGGTGTCATTAAATAATGGCACCTTTTATGTAAGGTAGGTGAAATCTAATTTACCAAACATAGGCCTATTTTCAAAAGATAAGTCAAGTTAGTAGTCATATTAATAGTCAATCTTTCTAATCAATTTAGTGTTTATTTTAAAAAATTACACATAGTAAATAAATGATCATATGTTCCCTAAAACAGAGCATTTATATTTCACTTTCACAAAAGCTTCAAACATCTTGAAGTGATACTTACTGGAAAGATGTCCTTGCTTAATGATACCTATTATAAAAATTTTTACCTAAAGTTCACTCAGAAGCTTCAATTATCTGAATATAAACAAGTAAACTAATATTGAAAAACTAATAATGCTGCAAAGTTCTTACACTAAAATTAGGCCTATTATTACAACCTATTTATGCTTATTTTGCTAACAACTGTATCCAATTTAATTAAGCATAAAGTGATTTTTTAAAAGCAAATAAAGAATGTGGAAAAGAAGTGTTATAGGTGAATGGATGAAAAGGAGGGAAAATAAACAGACAAAAAATAGTTAAAGAAAATTTTGGTTAAATAAAGTATAAAAATTTACAAGAACTCAAGGTACAAAGCAACCTGAAGCCATTTGGTGAAATGACAACCTGGATTAAACTTTTTAATGTCTCCTGAGACAATCTCTCTTTCAGAGGCCAGTAGAATAATAATGTTCATAATAATAATATTCATAACTATCTGATATACCAAGCTAAGGCATCATATGATGTGTTTAAAGACATTTCCATCCAAGATTATTGGGGTGTTTGCTTCAGTTTTGTTACATAAGAAGAAACCTTGGGTACTTAGATATTTCTCTTTCATGAGCCTCCAAAATCCTTAATAAAGCAAAATAAGGCGTTTCTATACTCATATTTCTGCTGGCTGCCAAAAGAGAGAAAATGGAATTGCTAAATAAGAAAATCTCTAGTTATAAGAACCAACTCACAATTTTAAGAAAACATACTACAATAAATATGCTATAAGATATTTATAATATATCCTTTATACTGGGGTTATATTTAAGTGAAGCCAAAGTTTGTATGAATAGTGATCTTTTTCTTTTTTAAATGGGTAATATTTGCTAACTGTGGAAACTTAAAAAAAAAATCTTCAACAAAAATAAATCAAAACAATAAATAAAGCTCAATGTAATTGTCACTGAGCATAAGTCTTTGTTGGATCTATGTCAGATGATGTCATATGATTCCAGAACAGGTGGAATACCCTGGGTTGCAGTGTGTAACTTCTGTGATGACCCGAAGCATCATGTTAATCTCATCTAAAAACACCTTTACAGAAATATCCAGAATAATATTTGACCAAATATCTGAGCACCATGGTCCAGCCAAGTTGACACATAAGATTACTCAAGACACCAAATATATTTCATAAGGTGTATGCATCAGATAGAATGCTGTGATCTACTATAAGATCAGCAGCAACTGCAAGGTTCCATAGAATCTGATAATCTTTACCTTCTAAGAATAGTAATTGAACTAAAACTGCTTAGGTACTGAGCATAGTGGGGGAAAAATCATTCATTAAATCTTACTTATAACCTTGTGACCTAGGTTAGATAGTATGGTCTGAGATTTGGCTACTGTCTAGTGCAAAGTTTCATGCTGGGAGTCTGTAGACCCAGTGTTCAGTCTCATGGCAGTCACTTGTTTAATCCAGAGAAAGTCACTTCCCATCTCAGCTCAGAGGGTGCATTAGAAGATAAGACCTCTTCCATCTCCACAGTACTCAGGGAAGCCTCTCCAAATATCTCCCATGAGTTAGAAACTAGAAATGCGTGATACTTTAATATGAACAATAATGATACTGAATTCAATGAAGTAGGTATTAATTTTGTATCTTTCTAGTTTTAAAGACAGACATACTATTTAATCACATTTCTTTACCTAATCTCTTCCTATGACAAATCATAGACCTATCACTGGCTTTGAGCTCATAGAGCAAACCAGTGATGATGATGATGATGATTAAAATCAAATCAACTTAATAATTTTGACTCCAATTTTTTTTTCAGACTCAAATCCCTTATAAGTTTTCCATGGATTAAGAAAGGTTAAAGACCATATTTATATTTATCAGAAGGAGATTCAGGCTGAGATTTCAAATGTCTATTGGGCTCCACTCTAAAATCAGCATCAATACCTAGACTGAACTTACGGCACGCTGTCCTCACTCTAGGCACTTGGGTATGTGTTTAGGGGATGGGTACCATTAAATGGCATGTGTTGCATGATTATTGCAGAGGGAATTTAGCCATACATATGCATAACAGGAATTAGAACGTGTTCCTCGTGGAGCTCAGCAAATGGCTTTTATATCTACTCATGCTAATTAGGAAATTACTGAAAATATTTCCCATATTTAAAGCAGCAGCACTTCTCATTGATATGCCACTTTCTCCTTATATGGCAACCCTGCTATGAATCAAAGCTGAATAGTAATTCATTGCTGTCAAAAGTAAATGACTGCCTAGAAAGAAAAAAAACAGCATGACATTTAAAACATTGAGAAATAGTCAGCTAGTCCCCATGTGATCCCCAAGCTGCAGAAAGGCATAGGTGAAATCAGCGCCACAGAATATCCGGATCCAGGGGAGGCCATGTGCAACTCAGACCTGGGATACTGAGGCCAACAATGGGACCCATGATGAGAAACTGGAGTTTGACCATCTCCCCTGTATCTATCACAGTTTTATATATGATATTTCACTGAACCTTAGAGCAACTCTTAAGTTCTGATCTTTCCATTTTTATAGATCAGAAAACCAAACCACGGCAAAATTAAAAAAGCACTCAGGGTCTCACTGTTAGTAAAATGGGGAACCAAGACTGGTGAGCAAAGTCTGAACAAAGCCTTTGATATTTTCACTGCCCTGTGCTGCCCATGCTACGTAGGAGATTGGACGTTTTTTGGTGGGTAGTATCACAAAGCAGCAGGGTAAGTATGTTAACACACTGAAAATTAATCTAGGCTCTGAAATATCAAATAACAAAGTTTTCTATGCGCGAGGCTGCACCACCATATAATGGAGTAATAGTCACCTATCTAACAAGGTTATAGAGATTAAATGAGGTACTCTTCATATAAAGTTACAGAATAGCACTTAGTAAGGATATGATAAACTAGACAGTGTCTTCCTCACTGTAATTTCAGAAAATATTAATATATTTTAGAGAAATGTATACTAGTCATCTGTCCATCTCTCAGTCCGGCTTTCCTGAAGGTATTTTAGAAATATTGTCTCAGCCATGGAGATGAAGGACGATTATTATTATGATCATCAGCACCAGAATGAACCTAAAGGCAAATAATAAGGTAGACAGCATCAGTCTTTCATTATTACACCATTAACTACGCTCCCACTTACCCTGTTTTCTGTGTTTTACTTCTCAGGGTTTGTCTCTAGTGACTTCATAGATTTCTCCTGTCATAGAGAATGACACAATGAAATTATACAAAATATTATGGTAACTTAGAGTGTTACTATCATAACATCCTTGCCTCAGTAAAAATAAAACTTTTTAAAAGGAGGCTCTTTATTTAAGATGAATTTATTTATTAGTGTTGTTAAGATAGTAAGACTCAAGAAGAGGCCACATAAGTATGATAAGAGCCAATTGGTGCCAGCCCTTGAAGTGAAATATGCATTTCACTCTAAGGTCAGTAAGGAGCCGTCAAAGGGTCTAAGCTGGGGAGTGATGCAACACAATTTACCTTCTAAGATCACTTTTCCGGGTTAAGAGTGAGGTGAAAAACGGCCATCAATGGAGAAGACAAGTTAAGAAGAGATCAGTAAGAGTAGGGAGACCGGTTAAGAAACTGTTTCAATGACAGGAAATATGAAATGGTGCCTAGCATAAGAAATTGGCAGTAAGGATGGAGAAAATAAAGGGAATAAAAATATATTTTGGAGCATCAGTGATAAAACTTACTGATAGATTTGGGTAGAGTGAGAAAAAGGGAGGCAATGAGAATAACTGAAGATTCTGGCTTAAATAGCCAGCCAGCCTCTGTGGAAGCCTACGCAGTGAGCAGAAGCAACACCACGCTTTGGCTCTTTGGGAAGCTTCCATCAAAAACAGAATAGAGAGGTTCTGTGGGATTGCAGTTTTCATTTTTTTCTTTCCTTTCCCCGCCTTAACAGGCTTTTGACAAGTAGCTTGACACTGATGTCCTGGTGATTGAATATAAATATGCTTAATTCATTACAAGGAGAGATAAAGGAACCTAGCTTTCCCTTAAGGGTCATTATCTAGACATGATTATATTGTAAATTGAAGCCAAGTCTGTGGAGGCAGACAATCGATTGGCCAGTTCACAAGCCCCTCCCCATCTTCCTGAATTTGGATGCAGCACAAATTTCCTGCCTAGAATCTCTGCTCCAGCAGTCCTCTGTGTTAACCATTTTGAGCCTCTCATGTCAGAAAAGCAGTCTAAGTGACTGCCTAAAGAAAAAATAATAATTAAAATACTTTATCTGTTCTTGAGACTCATCCTAAATATATTGATTTAGCCACTGCTCTTATGAATGGTGTTTTTTGACTCTATACCTCTTAGGCCCAAGGAGGTTGTGGGTGGGTAAAAATAGATAATTAAAAAACCTTAGTGTTCTCTGTGCACCTTGAAACTTATCTATTACAATAAATGGAAGGATATACATTCTTCGGTCCCTCTGCTATTAGGGAGTTCAACATTGAGAGAAGAACCATATTGCTACTCAGGAGAGGTCAAATTAAAATATCAGTTTCTACCTTTCAAGCCAAATTTCCTCAGTAACAGCCACCTTGATGGGTAAACCAATCTAATCTGTGCTTCAGAAAGACTAGTCTTCTAGACATCTATGAAAGAGACTATGACCAATCTCTCATACACACACCTCCTGCTGGTGATTGGGGATATGTAAAGATTGAGTATCTTGAGCTCTTTATGGCAAGTGAATTTACAGATACGCGAGGTCATCTCATTTGCCCACCATCAGTAGATGTCATTCTGAACTTAGGAAGGGTTTTTCAGAAACAAATTTGTTCACAATGTTAGAGGAGATCTAATCGTAGTGCTACTAATGGATGAATCTGAGATTTGGAGGCCTGCCCACCAAGACTGAAAATTCCTGATGATCAGTGTCTCCTAATTCATGTGGGACTGAACGAAAGCACTAAAAAAAAATTGGAAGGATCTCTTTAATGTTAATTATAGGTAATGTTCATTTTTAGAGTCAATGGTTGTATCTGTGATCTCTCCCAAGTTTCATGAAGTTAATATTTTTCCGTTTCATACATTTACCTAGCACATATTGAATCTGTACGATGTAAGCACTGAAAAAAATACTGGTGAATTAATAAATCTTATTTTGTCAGGCCTCATTTAGACAACTGTTTTTAATTCTAAGGTCTGTATTTTAAGAGAATTTTTAGTGTTTCCAGAACTGGCTGACCGAGATGGCGAAGAAACTGGAAAGTTTGTTATATTAGCAACATAAAAGTCGGCAGTTACTAGGAATGCAATAAAATGAGATATAGAACTTTATGGATTTGAAAATTATGTTTTGGAGAAATTATACTTATTCTGGAACTTCAAAAGGCAAAGTTTTAAAAAATATGTGGAAAGCAATGAAAGGCATATTTAACTCAAGTTTAGGATGGACATGCTCACAATCTGAATTATCTAAAAATTAAACATCTCTCTTGAGAACAAATGTAGATCCTGGTAATATGTGTAGTTAAGTCACAGCTCAATGAAACACAGCCACCTGAAATGCTAGAGAACATCCCTTGAACTAATGTCCTTTCCTCCTAAAATGCCATGACTCAGTGCCTTTCGATCTCTAGATTAAAAGATGTACTTTGTCTTGTTTTAGATAGAAAGTGACATATATAAAGCATATTCTAATAGCTTAATTTGGTATATGGTAGGATATATTTAATGGAATAAAGACAAAGACATGGAATTAAGTCTCAACTAGGACAATAAAAGTGATAATCGGAAAAAAGTATTCGAGAATGGGCAGAATCCAATCGGCACATCCTTGTGATTAACTAGATTATGGAGTTAAATATGTTAAAAATATACAGGATGATAATCAAGTTTCAGGCACAAATGAGTAAAGGAATATTGGCAATACTGATACAATTTTTCTTTTTTAATGTAGGAGAGAACTCGCTTTGGAGGAAAGACTCAAGTTTAATTTTGAAGTCAAAAGTTTAGTGTGAAATATTGCACATATGGAATTATCCACCGTAACGTCAGACATTGGTTTCAAATTCAAGGAAGATCTTAAGATCGAGAAGTGTTAGAGCTGTTACAAAAGAAGGAGGGAAAAGAGTTATGGAAGTCGTAGTAAATGTTAGCGCATAGGCTTAGGAGAGAGAGAGAAATGTGCTCAAATTTGGACTCCAGTGCTTATTACCTATTAAATTTGCCAATAGTTAACATCTAGCATTTATTGTGTGCTTACTCTTTGCCAGACACTGCATGTGCTTTACAAGCACACAGTCAGTACCAAAAAAAGGAAAATCATCTTGATTATTCATCCACTAATTAAAACATCATAGTTAATTAATAACATGGAATAGTGTGTGGGTATTAAAAATGATTGCATCTGTATCTATAGACCCGGAGAGATATTCACTATGCAGTCTAGCTACGAATAGATTTGATCCTAAGAGGACTGCAAATTATGTATGTTCTCTATCTACTTACCTATCTACCTCTATGACACTTCAAATCCAACTTTTTAGAAAATTCTTTTTTCTCACTCTAATAGACTCGATATCGTACACAAAGATGTAGAGGGCTAATCATCAGGCTGTTCACACTAGTTATCTTGGAAATTGGAGGGTGTTGGAGTGGGATATTTAAAATCACAACAAAGACCCAATCGAACAAAAAAACTTACTATTAAACGAAGATTAAAAGTATAAAATTCCATCCATATTAGCATAAGATTCAATTATTGCATATGCATATGGGATGATAATTACAAAGAAACATTTAACGAGATAAGACTGGACAATTTTAGACTTAGATATATATTATTTTAACCCTTTTTCATTATTATATTTCTTAAAAGACTAATCCTTATTTTATACCTGAATTCAGAGGTAAAAAGGATGTATGGCCACTGAAGAGGTTAGAGTATTTATTCTAGAGTTTAATATTACACAATATAGAAAAATTAATGTCATGTGTTTAAGTATTTACAGTACTAATCCACTGTATAAGGTGGGACTTTGGATTAAGTTTTCTATTTTTTTTGTGGTTGTCTTCCATTGCACTAATTGCAGAGTTAAGAGCAAACACAGATGCCTCATCTCTGCTAGAAACAGGAATAATATTACCCCTCTGCCTTCCTAGTCCTCTCTAGTCCGCTGCCCCGTCAGATGGGCTGTGAGCACTTTATTCAGTGTTAAAGGTCAATCCCTTCTCTAGTAGAACATATTTGCCCAATAAAATGTGTGCACAGCTTTCCATATTAAAAAGGAAATAAAGTCAGTTGGCTCCAACATTTTATTTTCATCCAGGGGATCAACTAAGAGACTTTTTCCGAGACCCTTTGCAAGAACCTATTGACTTCTCAGGTTCTCACTCAGTTCAAAAATTACAGCTGTATCAACAAAACTCCACATCTCCATTTAGAAGTCTAATTGTCATCTTAAACTACACATAACCAAAACTGAATCCTCAGTCCGCAACCCACAACATATTCGACCAGATTCTCTCCCATCTCAATGAAGGCAACTTTATTCTTTTAGATACCCAGACCAAGGTGTCTAGAGTCACTACTGATAGTCTTTCTCATATTCTAAATCCAATTTATCCAGAAATCGTGTTGGCTCTCCCTTCAAGAAATATCCAAACTGGACCTGTTTCTTGCTGTAACTACTGCTCTTACCCTGATCAAAGCAATCATACTTTCTTACTTGAACAAACAATGGTAATAGCCTCATAACCAGCTTCACTACTTTCTCCCTTGGGCTCCAGCAGTATGACGTAAGTCAGGGTGACGGTTTTAAAAGGCGAATCACAGCATTTCATACTTTGTTCAAAACTGCCAACTCACTCCTGATTACCATATACTTCCCCTATCAACTGTACACACATTCTACAACCCCACTGTCTTCTGATACTGAAGAGGCTCTGCTTGAGCTCTTCCTTCTGCTTGTAATGTTCTTATTTGATGCCTACATTGCTAATTTCCCCATTTAGCTTCAAAGGTTATCTTCTCAATAAGGGCCACCCTAGCCATTCTAAATAAATGGCAGCCTCTCCCGATCTCCTTTATCTTGTGCTATTCTTACTTTCATAGCATTTTTGCCCTCTAGCCTTCTCCATGGTTCACTTAATTAGGAGTTTATTATATATTTTCTGCTCCACCCCTACTAGAATGTAAGCCATGTAGAAACAGATGTGTCCCTTCTAATCACTGATGTTTCCTAGCAACTAGAACAGACCTTCTCATACGGTATGCCTGAATTCATATTGTTTAATAATGATTTGTTTTGTTTTACCATATCAATCAGAATTAAACAATGAAAAATATTTTGTATTTTATCTTTTTCTACCAAGAAACCTCTTCAAGATTCCTCAGGAACTCCAAAGAAGAAAGATCTGATCCCTGTAATGCCTAAACAAAATAATTCTCAAAATCCAGTGAGTTCTTAATCTCATTGTCAACTCTAACAAAACAAAGGCTTTCTTCTAGGTATTCCAAAATGCCTCACAGTATTTTTTTGTTTTGTTTTGCCTTAACTTAGAATTTTCATTGGTAGTTACAAAATAGTCATGGGGATGTAAAGTATAGCATAGGGAATATAATCAATAATATTGTAATAACTATGTATAGTGGTGCCACCTAGGTACTAATCAGGGGGAAACTTCATAAATCGTATAAATGTCTAACCACTATGCCGTACACCTAAAGCTAATATTGAATATCAACTCTAAAAAAGAAAAATTTAAATATAAAGTGAAATAAAATTCTCCAAAAATAAAAAGAAATAATTCTCTCCAAAGTGTTGCCCTTTATTTCACTCAGAAAATTTTCTAAAACCCCCTTGTACAATGACTAGTTTGAAATGTAATTTAAACAAACTCAATAGCTAAAAGTGAGGAGCTGCAGTGTAATTCAACCAATAGTCTTAAATCCCTAATGATCTAATTAAAAGCAGGTTAAAGAATGCTGTACTTTTTTGCTTCCTCAGATACTTCACACTTGATCAAAAAGCATAGACTGTTTAATGTTATTAACACATTTCAATACCATCCGCTTCTGATCTGATATTCAAGAACATTTAAAATAAAACCCAAAGTAAGGATCAGAATCCAATGTTGATTTCTTCTTTCAGAGATGGACATACACCTAAGTAAATCATGGTCTTCTGCTTAAATTTGTTTCCCTTATGAAGAAATGTTTTAACACCAAGTAGTGCAGGTTGGGGGAGCACAGGATTTTGAAATAAGAATTTTAGCAAGGACAGATATTGAAAGCTAAGTTTACTTTTTTTTTTTTTAATCAGAATATTTAGTACAATGTTATAACTTTTTTACGACAACAGGTGACTTGTAGAAGTTGCTGAAGAAGGGGCTTTCATATATGTATTTCTAACCTACGGACTACTGATATCTGGTTAAAGGCTGTTTAGTCACCAACCTGAAAGAACAGAGTCGCTACGTCAATATTTAAACTTTTTAAAATATTTAAATATTTTAAAAAATATTTAAAGGCCACTCTGTTGGCTCACACAGATTTTGTTATATTGTGAAATAAGCTAAATAAAAACTTTAACTTTTTGCAGTGGGAAACATTTGATTAGTTTAGATTATCTTCTTTTATAACGGAGATTCTGAATATTAGTCTAAGATGTGTCAATCAGTATCTAAGGGCTATGACAAGGAAGCGCACTGGTAAGTGCATGAATTATAAATTTGTGAACAACTCCATTCCTTCTTAAAATAAAATTCTGCTGATTAATACAAGGCCTTTTATTCATCTTCATTAGTAATGTCAGTTCTCTGGCACAGAATTTTAAATTTCTTATGAATATTTACTTTTATTTACCAATCATCATGCTCTAAGATTGTCTTTCTACTTAAACCACGAGTTTTCTTTTTTTTTCCGCCTCTTTAATTCCCCCTACCCCACTTCCACCCCTGACCTATGGATGTTGCCATTTCCCCTTAAGAACTGGGCCTCTGAAGGCAGGGCGTCTCCTCTCACACACTCGAGGCGTATACCCTGGGGCCTGGTGTACTTGGGAAGTGGGGGCTGGTGCACTCAGGGTATGGTTTCTGGCTCCACCTGGGGCGCGAACCCAGGACCTTCTGTGTATAAAGTAAATGTGCTAACCACTACACTATGAAGCCACTCCCTTATCCACTAGTTTTGAGGAAAAAAATATAGAAACTCAAAAATGGTTACTTTGTTAATTACCAGCAAGCATTCAAGACACGGTAGAATTATGTAATTTTTATAAGTTGTACTATGTATCCAGATATAACCACTGAATGATGATTACTGGGTGTTTGGTAAAAAGTACAGAACAACACAATATTAAGTTTTTGGTTCATGAGAGACTGGATGTAACTAGTTTTTAGTATTTTTTTTTTCCTTCTGTATTGCTTAATAGCCAGACATGATTGTCTTTGAACGGATGTCAGAATAGCCTGTGCATAGCTCCATTCAAATTTTCTCCACACTCACAAATTCAAAAAATATTTCTGGCACACACACACAAAAAAAACACCATTAGTAGTGGCATCTTTAAACAGTGAACATTCTGAGAAGAGAAAAGCTGATTTTCAATGATTTGATATAGACTTTGAAATTATGCAGGTATATACTCAAATAATATATAATGGCTGAGAAAGAGAAAATTTAAAAAAGACCAAAGAGAAGATAAAATACCATGAGTCCAGGTTTATGGAAGCAACATGTGCACTAGGAATAATTATTATGGAAAAAGAAATTCTTAAACTAATCAGAGAGAAAGAAGGAAAAAGGTTAAATTCTAAGATTTGAACACATGAAAACTTTAAAATTAACTTCAAAATTAAGTAAAATGAATTGCCAAAACAGACAAATGTCTTTTAAAGTACAAAGAAATTTACGTGAGACGATTAGGATTGTCATTTTAAGTACAGCACATCAGATAAACCAGGACTCGCAAGGGGGCTGCTGCTTGGTAAACACAATGGATGTTGGTAAACACGACTGGTGTTAAACATTCAAATGAATGCCCTGCTTTAATGATCACAGAAGGAATGAGAAACAGACACTGAAAAGAGGGACCTAATTCCAAGAGCGAAGGAGAAAAAAAATAAGAGGGGAACAGAATGGAAATCAATATTAATGCCAGAATAGGTGATCAAAGCATCACAGCTCAACGTCCAGACCCTGGGCTGTGAAGCTTGAAAAAAATGAAAAGATACATATGCATAACCCTTCATTTATTTTTCCAGCCTAAGCTTTGAGGAAAAAAATAAACAGAAAAGAACTGCTGTAGATGGAGGGTTGTCTTAATTTTCAGTTGCGGTCTGAATTTCACTTGAGGCTAATCTAGGACAAGTAGCCTTGTAGAAGGCAGGGCAGGAGATAACAGAAGAAAAACTTAGCCTGGAAATTAAGGGAAGTAGCTGGTCAGTGGTGATGTTGAGGACAGTTACTCCTCTGACCCCGTGTCGTGAGGTTCTCAGGTAAGGCCAGAGTGTATTCACATCCTATAGCACAGAAGATATCCCTTTTTCCTTATTAATCTTCATACACAACACCCAAAATCATGTATGTGGGAAATGCATATATGAATGAAAGAAAATCAGAGATCCATTAAATTTTAGACTTGGAAGAAAATTCTGCAAGCATTTAGTAGCTAGATGGATCTAGCGAACACCCAGAGAGAGATGACATGTCTGGCTAATTTTATATCGGAGCCAAGACTGGACCTCAGGCATCCCTTCATGGAGGCTGGTATTTTGCTTTATAGCTAGATGGATAGACTAACACCCAGAGAGAGATGACATGTCTGGCTAATTTTATATCAGAGCCAAGACTGGACCTCAGGCATCCCTTTATGGAGGCTGGTATTTTGCATTCCATTATGCTTGCGGAGGTCCATGGCCCAACTCAGTGGTTCTTGAAACCTGTGTTTGTAGCAAAGTCATTAGAAGGCTTGTTAAAAGGTGATTCCGGCAACATCAATCCTCACCCAAGAGTAAAAGAAAGCAAGTAGGCCTGAGTGAGAAAGAATTACTCCAGCTCTCACACAGCACCACTATCTTGAAAATCCTACACAAGAGACATTAACTGAGGTCTCCCCATATGCAACATACTGCCTGAAATTGCAGAGTCAATGACGACAAAAACACTGCCCTCAAAGAACTTTTAGTCTGTTAACTGTACTACTTATTCCAGACCAAGCACCCAGTGGGTGCTCTGTAAACAGTAGCTGAAAGTGATGGTGCCAGAACCTGCCAGCTGGTGCTCAACAGATGTTCCATAGTAGAATGAGATGATACTTCTCCGAGTACAGTATGGATGGCAAACTCCCCACATATGCTCTGAATAGAAATGGAATGAGTCATGATGCTCATAAGTACCAATAACATGTACCTATGCCACAGTTTTTAAAACTTAAATAAGAACAAGAAATTAGGAACCAGACTAATTTGTCCCCACTTTCTCGTTGAAACAAAATGCAAAACAGTAGGAATGGTTGAGGGACAAAAACAATCTCAAAGAAGGTGTCGAATTTTCCTCTCTCGCCCCTCCTCCTCCCACAGAGGAGGCAGGCTTATGTTATGGTTGGGTCCCTTGGGAAACCACAAGGAAGGACTTGCTCAAAGCTGGAGCCTCAAGATAAGCCTGCAGCACTTTAGAAGGCTGAAGGTCCTACAGAAACACAGGTAAGTGCAAAGCTCAAGTCCTGGGACAGATCAGCACAGGGAAATCGTTGACAGGCTCTGGATGGCTAAGATAGCTGCCTTTGTCACCTTTTGGGCCTATACGTGACTGCTGTTTAGACATGTTTAGCAAAAAAAAGGCAGGCAGTGGTGGAGAAAAACAGATGTGCAGCAGTCCCAGACCCAGCTCTCCTTTGTCTTGCATTCTCATTGGAGTGCTCTCATTTCAATTGTCACTGATAGCACAAAGGCTAGATTCTGGAATTAAACTCCTTGTTTGCATTTCTGTTAATGTTTAGGAAAAATAAAAGTAAAGCAAAACCAAAACCAAACAAGCAAACACTCTTCCCCTTATTCCTGGATATTCTTACCTAATCCACCAAATGTGAAAAGTTCAGGTTAAGCCTCCCAGACCCAACTGGGAAGGACACTGAACTCAATCCCCATTTCTTCCTCACAGTTCAACCCCCCACGACTTAAGTGATTTACCTAAGGAGTGACCTCACCTACTGAGGCTCAGATAATCAATTTCAACCACCTAAGGAGAGATTTATAATTCATTCCTCTGGGAGGTCTCCTCTCAACCGCTATAAAGTGGTTCAGTTCACTAAAGCCTTATATAAAACTTTATTAGTCAGGATAATTTATCTTAGCTACTGCAACAAGCAATGAATCTCAGTGGCCTAATACAATGAAGGCTTATTTCTTGCCTACATAAAATCCAAAGCAGGTCAATGGGAAACCTCCTCTCTCCAGGACTCAGGGACCCATCATCCTGCCATCTTTCGATGCCACTATCTCAACATGTGGCCTTCAAGGTTGCTGAGGCAGAGAAGGTGAGATGAGGCATCATGCTGGCTTATAACAACCTCTACCCAGAAGTAATGTATCATGCTTTTGTTCAATGACCAGAATTAGTCCTATGGCTCCACCCTAATTACAAAGGAGACCAGCAAAAATAAGGAAACCCATAGAATATTTAATGTGCACAAACCCTGTGATGATAGCAATAATTCTTACACATAATATTAGCATATATATTGTGTCTGGAAGGGTAATTTATATTCCCATAATCCACCTCTCAACAGTTGTTATCCCTGTTTGAGGAGCTAGGAAACATTTTCTTCAAGTTGTTTTAGTGAGGTAGCTGGGTAAAATGAAAAAAAAAAAATCAAACAAAACAAAATTGAGTGCCAAACCCCCTCCCCAAAAAAAAGAGAGAAAGAAAATATATTTTGTTTTTGTACATACTAAGGATCAGAAAGTAGACAAGATAGGATGAACTGTGATACACAATCAAGAAAGGGGTGGGTAGAACATAAAAGGAAAAATCACAATTGATATTTCTGATGAACATATCACATGAGTCTGCATCTGGATATAAAGATCCTATGGTACAAGTACACACACATACACACTCCAAAATAGCCAAAATTATTGTTATGTTGTCAGCTGTGTGCACAAATGGGAGGTTCTTACTTAATGCACCAAAGAAAATGGAATCTAATTATTATCCTGGTGTTTTCTACCTTCCACCATGCAATGTCCTTGATTGAGAATTAGAAAAAAATTAGATGTCCTTCATATCATTTGTGAGCTGTAGTGGGCTGTTGAGCATGTGATGGGAATACCTTCAACTTTTAGGTGAATTCCCATTATTGTGCAAAGGTTGGGAAAAAGCATCAGGCATTCATTCATCATCTACCTATCTACTCATCAATCCATCCATCCATTTAAAAACTATTGAATGACGGCCATGTGCCAGGCACTACTCTGAAATTTGGCAATATAGCAGTGAATAACACTTACAAAAATCCCTGTCTTTGTGGAATTTACATTCCAGAGTAAATGTAGATTTCTCATTTGTAAGATATTTTTCTAGTTTGTTGTTTTTTTCAGTCTTCCTTTTCTTCCCCACTTCCCACAGATAAATTTGATGGGCCTGTTTCCAGACTCTGCATCCTCCCACATTGTCAACTAAGGTTGACACTTTCCCTGTAATCGAGGTCATCAGCTCATCGTTTCTTAGAGGTTCTGTCACCTACTGTCAGGGCAATCGCATTTAAGGAGACACTACATTCTACAATTGACAACTTGAATATTATTTTCACATTTTGCTTTGCTTGGTTCACTGCTCGATCAGTCTGGTAGGGTGACGACTGTTTTACCTTGATGATTTGTTTTTGTTACTTTCACACCTGTGCCATTAACCCCCCATGGAAAAGTTGGCTTCCAACACTCTACCTTTATGCAATGCCTTCCATCCCAAGATCTTTTTCCATTTTTCATGTTTTCTCACTCTACTCACAATTCTTTATGTCAGTATAAGTAACGTATGGAAAGGTCCAATGCAAGAGGAAATGTGGGTTTTATGCTCATCATTGTTAAATACTTCTGTGAATTTAAGCAAGTTACTTTACCTCTTCTGTGTTTCAAAAAGATTCTTGGTTCAGAGTTTCTGAGCAAAGAACATTTTCTCCATATTTTATTTACCAACGGGCTTTATGGTGATAGGGACTACATGCTCTATTTTATTTTCCCAGAATGGTCTCTATTTCACACATCCCTTCCCATAAGTATGCTATCATTCTTGTCAGACTGTCTTAATTTCCATTAAAAACACAAGGTTACAGTTCATATGGTTGCTTACCGGGGCATTCTGCATTCAGATCAAAAGCTCACACTTTTCTCAACGTTTTGCCAGATAGTCCTTTTTCTAGCTTCCTCCCACTCTATCATTTACCTCAGCTTAAGACCACTTATCAGCTTATTGTTCATCCTGCCAACCCACTCATGTCTCCAGGAATCACTCATCATTCTTTTATTTGTGCACTGCTCCCCTAGGCCGATGCTCTCCAAACTCTCTCCCCTTCTTTTCAGTGTAGGTTCTAAACTGCTGCTGCACCCCCTGCACTGGCACCATTCTCCTGACTATGCCTCAAACCCCTACACATACTCTCCTTCATTATGAGGTTTTTTTTCTGACTTATAGAAATAGTTAAGTGTTCTTTTGCGAGACTCTTTTTATCTAACTACATAAATCTCAAGACTCCTTTTGCTTTCTTATAATAGATTTCTACATAAAGATTTCCTAGATTTCCTGGAACACTAAATTTTCTACTTTCTGCATAAGTGGAAAACTTCATTTAAACACTGTGTACTTGAGGTCTGTCTTGAGGTCTTACAGTCTTTTCATTCTGTTCTTGTTGTCTTAACTCCTTAAAGACAGGGCATGAAAAAATTAAACCGCTTCACTTGTCCAGTACCAAATCATCAAGCAAACACTGAAGTGTTTATTTTGTTGTAATTTATACAGCCATTAAATGGTTGGCAGTAATCCACAATAAAGCATCAATATATCTCATTGTAATGGCAGTTTCTTCTTTTAATAACTTAGTAGATCTTTAAATACTCACCAAATGCCACATTCTACAATAGCCATCAGGCAAAAGATGCGTCTATCAGTATATATTTGTTTAATTCATTAAGTAAAACACATAAAAGTGGTTGTGGTCTACTGCAGATAGCATTGTTAGCTTCCAGAATACTAAGTCTAGCCAAGCTAGAGGAATGAACATGGATACACACTAACAAGAGAAAGATGTAATAAGAGGGAAGGTGCTAATGCAACAATTGGATGTTTTTACTGCCTTTTTTTTTTTTGGTATTAATTGCTTTAGGGTCCACTGGGGAACTTGCATTAATCTAGCAAAAAATTTAGTGTTCTTTCCAATATTTTATATATTGGTTTGCAAGGTGTTGCAACTCATATTAATTATAAGAGCCTTCACTGAATGCTGTCTTAGCTAAAATATGATACGCTTTATGCAGTGCCTTCCAGTTGCAGGGATGCGGATGACAGGAAGGTGCTCCAGTTCCTCCATTTTCTATTCCTTGTGAAATCTTTTAATCAAACCTTCTAAATCATACGACAAATCAACAAAGATTTATTTCCTTAAAGAATCCCTCGGAATGATCATTCCCTAGGTACTGGGTGTTTAAGGTGATGAGGTATTTGGTAGCTAAACATTATCTGCCACTTCTAATTGTAGAGCAAAGTCACCAAATAGTCCTTCTCAAGCAACAGCTCAGAAAAAGAGGTGGGGTTTGGGCAGACAGCTGTCTACCAATATGTGATGCTAGAATCAAGAAGTCCAGGTTCAAGTGCTGGAACCCCTATTATCTCACTGTGCGAACTTAAGACTATTCTTTAAACCTTTCTAAGTCAGTTTTTGTAGTTGCAAAATGGGAACTCAATCTCACAGGGTTGTTGGAAACTGAATGTGAAATCATCTCTATGAAAGCATGTTTTAATGATCTACCAACTACAAATGCAAGACCTTGGTGGGAAGTATGGGGTGGTTCTCACCTAATGCTGCTAGGTTGTGCTTCTCCAGTTAATGCCATACAAACACTACGCTAATTCTTTTCAGTAAGTATTTATGTATGCTTTCATAATGTCCTTAATGCCAGAATCCTCAATCAATATACCCACATGCCAACAAAACTGCCATAACTAGAAGAAGAGATGCTCAGTATATGTTATATTAGTGCATAATTTATACAAAATTCTATCATGTTATGTTTTGGTCACAAAAGCCTATTTAAAAGAGGAGAGTCTTTCCCTAAAATCCCCACACCATACTGTGGTGTTTACAAGTCATTTTACACAGACTTACATTAATATTTCTCAGTTAATCATAATTATTTGCTAGGCGAGGCAACCCTTGGTTGACCTCACAGGTTGCAAAGACCTTGTCAGCTTACAATCCCTTATTTTTTAGTTTTTACGCCTACAGCACCTGGTCTTCCTAGGTGGTCTCCCATCCAAGTACTAACCACGCCCAGCCCTGCTTAGCTTCTGAGATCAGACAGGATCGGGCTTGTTCAGGGTGGCATGGCCGTAGACCTATATTTATTTTTTTGATCCTTAGCTCCTAGCTAAATATGTGTTCATAATTTTACTTTCTATTTTACTGGAAAGTCATTCAAAAATAAAATCCAAAAGTATTTACTGAGACATTATTTGTCCAATACTATGTTTACAACATCCTTCATCAATAGTATCCAAAAGACAAAGGAGTGGCTTAGTCATGATGCAGCATCCATTACGCATTCAAGAAAGACAAGAAGTTACAGCATTCTTTCCTTTATTCTTATCCTCCAGAATGATGCCTTTGCCATGTACCTAAATATCTATTAGATTTTGAGATTTCTCCCTCTCGAGGTGTAAAAACTCTGATGTATGTCAGACACAAATGTAGCAATAGGGTCAGGAGATCTGATTTTGAGCTGAAAACCTTGTGTTGATCATTCAGGTCTTAAGAAAATGCACTATAGTTTCCTTCAAATGCCCTTTTTGGTTGAATGGAAATATTATGAGGATTCATATTTACCTTTCTGGCTTCTCTGTGAGATAAGAGAGAATTTAGTGCTATCAAACTCCTGGAATTGCAGGGGAATTAAGGCACAGAAGATGTATGAAGTATCCAGAAGCAAAGAGAGTTATTAAATCAAGGCTGCATAGTTCCTTTTCCCTCAGTATATGTATTCAGTGCAGGCTAGCCGTAAAAAAAAAAAAAAAAAAAAGACTGTTTTTGGTAACTTAGAGGTTTCTTAGCTTGGGTCCTGAACATACTATTTAATTCTATTTTTTGAATACTACCTATGGATGGATACCAGCCTAAGTGCCTTCCCCGCATTATTTCATTTACTTTAACTTGCAAGGTAATGCAATTAAGGCAAGTATTATTCTCATTTTAAAGATGAAGAAAATGAGCCTCATGGAGCCTAAATAAATTGCCTATGTTGAAAGTGAATCTGATTGGCTCCAAATTTTAACCAAGTATATGTCTTGATAATTAGAAGCTTTTACCTATACTAGTCTGATAATGAATTATGCTCATGAAACTTGCTTTCTCTTTAATCAGAATAGGCTAATAGCTCCTATCACATCACTACAGCATTTTTAACTTGCTGAGAAAGGTGTAATAATAGATTATTTTATATCATCAGCTACCACCCTCTGTAACTCCCACCTTCCACACGGCATGAATATTTTCTTTATTTTCCCTCTGCAGAAGCCTCTCTGGACACTTTTCTCCCATTTCTAACTCCAATTACCAAGGGCTCCCCCATTTCTCAAGAACTCCTACACTCTCAATTTTCTTCTGACCACCTGTTAATGCAGCATGCTGAAGAGAAGAATCCTAATTAAAAAGTCATCAGCACTGTCCCATGGAAATCACACCTTCTTTGCCTGGAGGTGTTCAGTGACACCATATGTTGCTATTCAGGAATGAGAGCTAAATGTGACTCTAGTCATTTTGCTAGATTAAAAGTCCCAGAGCAATTTGCTGCCACTGGCTAGGTGATAAACTAGTTTGTGCTAGAAACTACGTATTCCAGATTGTGATAAAACTTGAAAGAATAAAGAATCTTGACCTCCATAAATATAATCCTTCTAGCAGACCAAGGCCACAGACCAACAGGAGAGCTAGGGACTGAATATTCAAGTTTGACAACTTGTTTCTCTTTCATAGAAAAAGAGCACTGAAATGTAACTTTTACCATAGTGAGTTATGCTACCCAACATGAAGGATGATTAAGGTTTCCCAAAGTGTGTAGGGAAAATAAGAAGTATGGACTGGGAAAAAAGATGGTGATCCTTGTTTTTATGATACTCAAATGCACTTTTCTATCTCCATTTACCCGAAGCTTCATTTTCACATGTTCTCACTGATTACTCATCACTCTAGCATTGGCAAACCCTGTACCACAATCATGCTTCCAGGTTAAGTTAGTTTCCTTGATTACTGAGTCGGGAGTACTATCTCGATGTATCTGACAAAAGTCAAGAGCAGGTAAAGTCTACTCTAATAATTTATATTTGGGTTATTATATTTAAAGAATATGTTGGCACATTTCTGGATTTCTTTTAAAGAAACTTAGAAAATTCATAGAGACTGTGTGTGTGTGTGTGTGTGTGTTCTTTTGATAACATCACAGAATTTTAGGTTTGGTAGGGGTGGAAAAAAATCACAAAGGTCATCCAACACCATACTTCCCACACAACCTGTCTTAAAAAGTGATCATCCAGCCTTTTGGTTATCAAAAGTGCACTACATGATTGCACAGCTCTTGTTGCAAGATGATGCGTTGTGGTAGTGAATGAATTCTACCTCCCCCCAAATTTACCCACAGGTTCTAGTTTTTCCTTTAACGCCACACTGCATGAGATAATTTTCTTCCTTCTCTGAGGTTCTTTAAATATTTGGAGACAGTTATTGACAGATTACTCAAACAAGCCTGAATTTTGCCTGTCATAGTGCTGTTATGGCTAGGATGCTTTCAGATATAATGGTCCTGGATCACTGTGAACATTAATGCTGCACACCTTAAAAACAATGAATCCAGAATCTCATGTATTTCTGATGAATTTAAATTATCTTCCACCCTGCCTTCATAGCTTAAATTGCACTTTCAAACTGTCAATTTACCCATTTTGAAACCAAGTAACTTGGTGTGTCCACACACCTCCCACACACAGATTCTCTCATCTCCTAGAACACAAATCCATGATAAATTTGGCATTGGAAAGAGAAGAACAGGTAGCTTTCAGGAAAGGACATTATTAGAAACTAATCATCCATTAATGTAAAGATAACTGGCACTTGAATTAGAGGCAATTTTTAAGGTAGACATCTTATAAAAGAACAATGAGGGCATATAAATGAACCTACATATTCAAAACCGGCTTGTCAGAAGACATCAGAAGCGTCTTCACATTCTAAATTCATTACAGCCAAACATGTTTACACAACCTGGAATTTCACTCCTTAGAGTCTTTAGGAGAGAGCATCCTTGACTTTAATTGGTATTCTAATAGAACAGGTGAAATTAAATTGCAGCAAGTAGAAGAATTTCCCATTTTCTCCCAACCTCCTACTAAAGGCAACACAGAAAATATACTATGTAATGCAACTATGCTCAATGAAATGTCGTCCATCATTAGCCTGTACTGCCCATAAATATGCAGTTATGTTGTTTATGAAAGGCCCGGAAGGCAAATATATAGACATATATTTATTTTCTAATGTATGTGCATATTAACTTTTAAAATGGTCAAGGAAATTTTCATTATTTAAGATTTCTTAAATCCTAAAATTATTATTATAAATACAAGACTGTTGAAATTCCAACACTCCCATTTTCAACAAAAAAGAACTGAATTTCTGTTTTCAAAAGGGGTCAAAGAGAAATAATCTCATGGGATAAAGGAAATTTCTTTTAAGGAAATACCTCCATCTTGTGGGCATTCAGGACTCCATGTTTAGCATCATTTCCTCTGTTGCATTTTTACAATTTGCTTCAAAAAGCACTGTTTTGAATGCAAAGCTTTTGCGAAGGGATACAAAAATAAATATACGAATCCTATTTTCTGGGCACTCGTAACACAAGGTTGAGAGGCACACATATAGCGCATAAAAGAAGAGAAAGTGCTGATATAGGACATAAGGTTTTAGGTAAGTATGGTAGGATTAGAGAAATGAATTTTGACTGCAAGAATCTGGGAAAAATGGAGCAGGTGAGATTTATATTAGACCTTGAAGTCTATCAGAATTCAATAATTCAGTATAAAGAAGCAGCTTATTTTCAACATTATGATCAGCTTGAGTAACAGCGTGAAGCTAGTTATATTAGTTTTCAATTGCCACTCTAACAAATTACGACAAGCTTGGTGGCTTAAAACACAAATTCATTATCTCACAGTTCTGTAGTTTAGAAGTCTGACATGGGTCTCACTGGACTAACTCAAAGTATCATCAGGGCTGTGTTTCTTCCCGGAGGCTCTAGGGGAGAATCTGTTTTTGCCATTTCCAGTGACTAAGCTACTCACATGCCTTGGCTCGTGGCTCCTTCCTCCACCTTCAAAGCCAGCGACAGCAGAGTGAGTTCATCTCACATCCCATCACACGCATCTTTTCCTGCAGCTACAGCTCTCATACTCTTCTACCTTCCTCTTGCATTTTTAAGGACGCTTGTGATTATACTGAGCCCACTTAAATAACCCAGGCTACTCACTGGATTTTAATATCAGCTGATTAGCATCTTCAGCTCCTCAATTCCATTTGCAACCTTAATTCCCCTTTTCTATGTATCCTAACCTAGTCACAGGTTCTGGGGATCAGAACCTCTTGTTGGGGTGAGGAGATGGCTGGGAGGCATTATCCTGCTTATCATGGTGGAGGAGGACCATAATAAGACACTGGTGAGCAGACTGGGTTTCACAATAAAACAAAGGCATATGGGAAGGAAGGAAGGGACATAAAACTGGAAATGAGAGACCTGAGACTTCTCAGAGGCTTTCGAGTATGGAGAAATATAATTTGCTCTTGTTATGAAGAATACAACCCTGACAGCAGTATGGAAAGTAGTCTGAAGGAGGCATCTACTAGAGGTGGGGACACCAACTAGATGATGATCAAAAAGCCCAGCTGGTTACTAATAAGGGTCTGAACTGATACAGTGATTGTGTAAAGGAAATATCAAATGTGAAAAACACTGTACAGGGAGAATAGACAAGACCTGGACTATAATCAGGGTTCTGGAGAGGAGACTGGAGGATTCTAACAGCTCTCGAATTTCAAATGTGAGAAAAAATATTCTGTTATCAGAGTTTGGGAACACAGTAGATATCATACAAGTATGTTTGAGAGGAGGAGGTCTACGACTTAAGAGATGGTCAAGGATAGGAATAAAGGGAAGTTTACTTAAAGCCATAGGAGTCAGTAAGGTCGGCCAGGAAGATTAGCTGAAATATAAAAATAAACAGCCAAGAATTGACCTTCAAAGACTGCCTCCACTTAAAGGGTGCACAAAGAAAATAGAAAAAAGGCTAGACGATCCTCAAAGAAAACTAAGGACAAGATAACTTACAGAAGAAAAAAAAAAAACAGTGAAAAATGAAAGCTGCACATATGTTGAACAGGATAAGAAGACCTACAAACCCAAAAAGTTATAAATAACCTGGGCACTAAAGTGCTGGAGTTATTCAGCTTTACCAAAGTTTTTCTCTAGACGAAAGTTGTATCACACATCACAAATAAATACAGGTGTGAAGCAACCTGCATAGGAATTATTGGTCAACTATTTCCTAATAAATCAGTACAAGATTAGAAATTTGCAAGTGACTGTGGGCAAGTCGTCACCAAAGTATAATAATCACCAACTTTTATTGGACATTTTCTATATTCCAGGCACTGTTTTAAGCACTTCACATTTAGTTTTTTAGTTTTTTGTTTGTTTGTTAGTTTTGCTGTTTGTTTGTTTTTAACATAGGTGATATCCAGGCATTACTCTAGGTGTTGAAGATATATCGATAACCAAACCGACAAAATTGTTGTCTTCGTGAAGCTTCTACTCTAGTGGATTTAATTCACCAACAGTCCTCTAAGGAAGATGTTGTTATTGTTTTCTAGATGTGTTAGGCAGATATTATTGACAAAAACATGAGAGAGTGGAAGGCAAAGTCAGGTAGTCTGGCTTCAGAGTAACCAGCAGAGGTACTGCCTCTCAGGATATAACCATTAGCACCCAGTGTGAAAAAGTGATTAATGGACTTTTAAAAATAGTTGTTATTTCCATATTAGCTTTAGTGACTTTCCACATTTGCATAAATACACTTGCCTTCTCATTTCCTCTCTTGTAACTATTTTTGTTTTTGTTTTTGTGTTTAACTCTGATAGTTATATCAATAAAGGAAATACATCTTGAAACTGCAAGCAGCAGCATAGAGGAGGGTTTATGCCACATGGTAGAAATGAGACATCATTTCAGTTTGTGGAAACACATTAAATCAATGCCATGACAGGTGCAAATTCAACAGAAAATGCTTTGAATGTATAACCTATGTAAATTGTAGTTCTGCCAGGAAGGGAACATTTAAGAATACAGATCCAACATCTACCCAACCCAAAAAGGTATTGAAAGTATTACATAAGGCTGTGATGTTTCAGAGAGGAAGACCTTTAATGTCTTAAGAAAGTAACAACAATATAAAATCCACCTGTGTTAGTTACATGCCTACAGACAGTTACAACTTCGGAAGAGAGACTAAGAAATTAAGTTCTAATATTACTTAAATTTGAGGTTGAGCTATGAATCAAATCCCTTTAAAGTTTTAGAATCTCTATCCTTTCCTATTTTTTAAAGTCCATAACTCTTCTATACTAGGACAGGGACCCCATTCCCTTGGTACATTTTCTTTCTCTTATTAGGTTGTCATTTAATCTTAGGGAAATTTAGAATAAAGTGCAAATATACTGAAGTAAATGAGTCCCAGCATGTTATTTTTTGTTAAATTTAAGAATATTCTGTATATAACAGGTTTTTAAAAATAAACCATTGGTATTGTTTAAGAGAATTCAACATAATAGAATATCAAGATCACATTTATGATTCAAATTTTAAATGTTACATAATTAAATAGCTTTTAAAACTGTAAATTTAAGTTGGTAGCTATAAAAATTTTCTAAAGTCATAAATAATATCATAACATGCAGGAGAACTGAGATCCACCATATTTATAACTTTAACTTACAAGTGTTATTTAAGCACATGGGAAGGTTTATTTGTCAGACAATTTAAGTACTTAAAAAGAAAATCGAATATATTAAATTTATAAGTGTAGTTTAAAATATTTAAGTGATTTAATTAACTAGGTTGTAAAAAACTCTTTAAAAATGATTGCTAAAGTTGCTAGATTTAGTAAAAGAATAATTAGATTTGTAAATTGAATTTAAAGGCTTGAGAACTCGGTTTTTGAGTTTGTACTTTTAATAAACCATTAATATTCAAAATGAAAGTAGCCCTTAAACTTTCTAAGCATTAAAGCCACATTTAAGTATACCAAAAAAGCTCACACATATATCATGCAACCACACATAACAGACATTTCCTCATATATTATGAAAGGCCTTGATTAAAGAACTTCTCAAAATCCCTTCCAGCTTCTTGTAAGCATGCAGGTCTGTGTCTGTCCTGCTGGGCAGTTTGTTGGTTTATATTCAGTTCTTATCACAGAACCATGGTTATGACCTTAAGCAAGTTGTTCCCCACAGTTATCTGCCGTCTCCTCAGAAGCAGACTAATGAAGCAGTGCTTCTTCATTCTTGTAGAGAATGCACCTCTACAAGATTTGCTTGTAACAACTTTCTGTTCTCTTATTTGCTCCTACAATGCTAAAAAGTATGTGTGAACAACGTTCAAAGGGTGGGATGAATACACTCCTTCTCCAGCTGAAATGGAATTGCTATTGTTATGTGCTACGATCCATTAATGGTCCTGTATATTGGATTTTTTCACCTCATCCAGATGATAGATGGGCTCTCCACTGCTGCACAGAGCTCCACTTTGCTTCTGCTCAGGGAACCTTTCCAGAAGCAACCCTGAGCATTCCTCTTTTCATCAGAGCATAGCACACAAGTAGGAGATTCAGAAGGTAAGCAGTACAGAAGCATGGGATAGAAACCCAGAGATAGGGAGCTCTGGAATTAAAAAGCCCCAGCTCATCTATGGAAACAATGGAATATGGCCTTTGTCAACAACTACTCTTCATTAAATGCCCATTCTCTACCCAGCTTGCCCATCACTACTCCTGTCAAAGAGTATAACACACTGTAACTTTCTGTTAACTACCCAACTACCTCATCATGTCAACAATACTGTAGCCTCCACTTAGGAGCATTTGTTCTCAAAACCACCACATCTCACACTCAAAACATAGTGTCACATCCAGCAATTTCAAGCAGAGGAATCAAATCTGCTTCATTTGCCTAAATGCAAAAGTGGAATAATAAAGTAAAGATCTGCTCATGTGCCAATAATGAAAATCACCTGACATTTCCTGTTTTGCTTTCTAAATAAATAGACCATTACATGGACAAAGTCTGAAAAATATTAATAGAATGAATCAATTGATGACAAGTGAGCCTTCTAAATGTGCTGAAGTAAAGGGCAGGGTGATCCAAATTAGCCTGAAGGGCATATACACAAAACACATCAAGAAAGAGAGAAAAACAGGCAGAAAGAGACAGATAAGGAAAATTGTCTCCAATGTGCCAGCAAAGGCTTTAAGCAGCTTGCAAACCTTTAAAGGCCTTTATCACACTCTAAACGAGGGAAAAGATGCAGGAATGATAAATAAAACATACCCTCAAAAATCAATGAATAAAAATTAATTGGCATTGTGGTTTAGCACTGTAGACACTGCCATTTCCTTGGTTTAAACCTTATCTACTCAGGGGATTTTGAGTAATCTGATGAAGCCATGTGTATTTCAGAGGTTTTGTGGTCCTGGTGTAATTTCAAGTTAACAAGTTCAGACTCTGTATTTCATGTTGCAGCATCTGGAATATTTCCTGATGTGGAGTTTGTTTTAACCTACATTTCCATGAGGAATCTTGAGTTGCTTCAATGCTGGTTTTTCTCAAGCTGTCAATCTCCCTGGGGAGATTATAACCTCTTCTAGGGAAAGCAAGCCTCAGGAATGTTTTGAAAAGAGGAATCTTTCCCTGCTCTGTTGCTTAGAAAGCAGCAGAGCTAGTATTTGCCATCTCACTGCCCAATTAAGAGTCTTTTAACTTTTGGGGGTAGTAAATAAAGACTTGACAATCCAAGTTTTATAAATTTGAGGATTGTATATGTAAACGTGAGCTTATTTTTCCTTTCACTTCATTCCAAACTTCCAAATCATTCAGGGACCAGCTCTCCTGCTCAGAGAAGCTGGCCGACACTAGTTGCACTCACTACTTCCAATATTTATGAAGCTGAATCCTACAGGATAGAACACCCTAGTTTAGTTACACTTGTCTAAAGGCCACGGGAGATCTAAAAATACCTAACGAGCCATGTTCATGCAAATGTTTGTCAGTTATAGAAGGACTTCCGATGGCATAAAATCAGGCTAAAAATATACGCAACGACATGTTAGAAATCAAAACAGAAGGCTCATTAGTACAACAAGAAGAGTCTAGACTTGAAATAAGATGCTTTCCCATTTGACAGTATGAGTGGACTTCACTCTCCCCATAACTAAGCCCTGTTTTTTGTTTTTTTTTTTAAAAAGATAATGCTTCCTTCACCTAATCTGATAAATAATGCATTGGTAATAGCGACAGGTTTGTAAAGACTGCACTAGAAACTGTGGGGGTTATGCATCTTCTTAATTCTCCCCTGTCTGATACATGCCACGACCTTCAGCTTTGTGATTTGAACATTTGGCCTCAAATGTCAAAAGGCTTGTGCAGTGAGCCCGGCATATTCAGCTACGTGTGATTGCAGTCACTACAAATTCCAGAATTAATGTGTGTTCAACAAGCAGTTTTACTTCAATAACATTTCAGCATGAAAGAAAAATGGGGCCAAGAATTTAAAAATTGAAATGTTATTAGCCAGCCTCTCCTTGTTATTGGCAACACTATCATTTCTGGTTAGAGACTTAGCATTCTGCTTGAAATTCTCTAACCACACCTAAGGATATGCCAAATGAATGAATGCAACAGTCTCTTGTCTGCATAAAGGACCAAAGGGTGTCATCCACAGGAAAACAGAACTACTGTGAAATCAGACGAATTAGCCCCTCCAATAATAACCACGTCATCAAACCACACCCTGCAAAACAGTTTGGAAAAATGAGTTGTTAATACATCAATCAATGACTTCAACTGAGATAATCTCCTGGAGCTTCTGAAATGTTTTCTCCACACACACATGGCAATGGAGACCAAGAGAGAGAGAGGAAAAAAAAGAAGCACAGAAAACAGAGGGGAGAAAAGAGTTTTTATAGTTAGATAATGAAAACACCACTTATTTGTAACATAGTAAGAAATAACAGGACAACCCAATAAAATGTGAAACCTGCATAAGGTACCTGGGCTTCAAAAAGGCCACTCATACTGTTTTATTCCACTTTCAGAGCATGTCTCTGACCCTGAATGTATACCAACCATGTCCAGCATCCCTGGGCTCTGCACCTGTGTACCTGTTTTCATCCATTTAAAAATGTCTTGTTATTTAAGATCAGTGTCTTGGTTTTCCATAATTGAGGGCTTTCTTTGCCAGCTTTGTTCTCTTATTTGTTTTCCTTCAGACGCTATTAATTAAAGATTTCGTGTTGGAGTGAAGAAAGACTGAATCCCATGGCCAACAGGTCAGTGCCGATGGCTTCAGTAAATGGTATCGCTATTCAATTACCAATCATG
This sequence comes from Pteropus medius, assembly GCF_902729225.1. Lineage (NCBI taxonomy): Eukaryota > Metazoa > Chordata > Mammalia > Chiroptera > Pteropodidae > Pteropus > Pteropus medius. The sequence goes on along the minus strand of NW_024354502.1, from coordinate 26,027,393 downwards.
GTGAGTCCCCAAGAGCCAGCGACTGACATGGGGTCAGTCATAATCATGAGCATGCTTCTCTACAGAACGTATCCTGCCCGTTTGTGCTAACTCACAGAACTCATTGCTGGGTCACTCAAGGTAGAAAAAGGTATTGGTAGGCACGTCTGTGCCAGAAAAAGCAGACTCCCCATGAGCGCCCTGAGTTTTCTCCTCTGTTCATCAAGGGGGTTGCCCTAGACAATCTCCAAGGCCCTACTCCAACATTCTGTTCTGTACCTATGGGGACTCTACTGCAGCCACATAATTAAGGTGCAGAGCAGGCAGCAATGCTCTTCAGGCATCACCGAAAGGCCCAACACTCAGCCCACCATAGAGCTCATCAACTAGTAAAGCTTCACAGGTCTTTATGAGATACTTCAGGCTTTACTTCCAATTTGAATAGGTCTAAGAAGAATTTGTTTGCCAACCTTTCGTGAGATTCTTGGATCGCCTGAGACTGTATAGAAATCCCAAGGACACTGTGCTATTTTAATTAGCTCTTTCATTCAAAAATAACGATTGAGCCTGTATGTACTATGCAGACACTGGGCTAAAGCACTGGGAATAAGAGAGTAAATAAGACCCAGTCAGTGTCCTCAAGCAGATTCTCCCCATCCAGGTTCCTAAGAGACCCAGGATGATAAATGCCCTAGAAACTTGTTAAAGCAAAAGAGAACTGCCTCAGACATGTCCTTTCCCATAGATTTGGGGCATGAGACACCGTTCCAACCCTTCTCCAGTTCACCCCCTTAGACACAGGCCCCATATCCCTACCAGCAGGTAGCACCCAAACCAAAAGGGTGAATGCATTTTGCACAGCTTGAAACTCATGTAAAAAGAGATACTTGGTTCTATAACAATAGAATTGGATAAGTTATCTGGACCAATCAGAACTGGAAAGGCATATTCAAACCTGTTAACTTGGAGGTGACAAATGGCACGATAAGAATCCACAGTAGTTGTAGACAGTTAAACCGTGGCCATTGTCATCTGTTGAGACAGAGAAGGAAAGATAATAAAGGGGAATAAATAAGTGGTCAGAATTTAAAGTTTGCCAATGTTTAAACTGGGAGGGCCTCCAGTCTGAGGCTTGAAGAAAACTGAAACATTATGAGACCAAAGAATCTTTTCAATTATGTCTGGAATGAGGAAATGTCAATTATTTTTAAAAAATTTAATATTAAGCAAGTGACATAAAAAGAGAAAGGGGAAGAATTAAGTATGTATTACATGCCAATCATTTTACAGGCTATATGATTTAATCTTCAGAGAAACCAGAATTACAGGTAGGTATTATTATCCCCTTAATAGAGAAGGAAAATGAGGCCCAGTCGGAGACAATAAGAAAATTTGCTCAAGGACATACATTAATAAACTTCTGAGCTAAAATCCAAAACCTTGTTTAAATGCACTGCAAGTAAAATAAGTAGAGGCATCTCATGCATTAATAGATGATACCTGCTAAGAAAATTAAAAGTGAGATACATGTTTACTGGGAGTGACTTGCACCACCCAGAGAGTGGGCCAGTGTCCACCCCATAAATCATGTTTCTCAATGTTCTCTTCTAACACGCCAGAGAACATTACTAAAAAGTGCTGTATTAAGGCCTAGATTTTTAAGTAATGAAGTCAGGCACTACTGATTTAACAACTCTTGACTTGTAACAAATATTCTGACAGATAAGGTCAATTACATCAAAAACTCTCCTTAGCCCACTGTGGTCAAGCAGATCCTGCTTCACTTAACACGTTTTTACTTTTCTAAGCAAAGTGACACTGTGACAAGCCACACTAAAATTAAAGCTTTCTGGGAGAGCCCTATCCCACATTTTTACCAAGCTTTAAGGACACAATGTAAAATGTTAGGTAGAAGCGAAGATCTGCAACTGACAGCGACATTGCTTAGGCATCCACAAAAAGAAGTTAATTTTGACCAAACTTTTGACTTCTTGTGTCCTTGAGTAGTGGATCTCAAAAGCGTGCTCCCTTAACCTGCAGCATCAGCAGCACCCAGAAATGCAAATTTTTGGCTCCATTCCAGACCTACAGAATCAGAAACTCTGCGGGTGGGACCCAGCAATCTGTTTTAACAAGCCCTCCAGGTGACTTTGATACACATTTAAATGTGAGAACCACTGGCCTAAAGAGAACAATAGTCTAGTAACTCAAGTTCTACATAAACAGGAAAGACTCAGAAGCTCCGTGAATTATGCCAGGTAATATTTTAATGAAATTCCTTCCAGAACATGGGATCAGAAATATGTTTGCCTCTTTCGATAAATGTTTTCTCTTTCTTAAAATAAAAACTATCTGAATTACGCAGGCCATTGGTAGTTTCCCTTAACTGCTAGAAAGTAGCATCTAAATGTATGGCTGTTTTGTATATTTGGTTCACAACTGCCATCTGGACTTCTTAAAAATTTATTTTAACTAAAAAAAAAAAGTTCACCCATTTTGCTCATTCCCCACCCCTTACCTCTGGCAACCACCAATCTGTTGTTAATATCTATTCTATCATCTACCTATTTATCTATATTAGTTTGAACCTATAAGAGAGATCATATGATATTTGTTTTTCTCTGACTTATTTCACGTAGCATAATGCCTTCTAGATCTATTTATGTTGTCACAAATCACAAGAATTAATTTTTTTTGTGGCTGAATAATATTCCATACCTTAGCTATTGTAAATAGTGTTGCAATGAATCTTCTTGAGTTAGTGCTCCTGTTTTCTTATAATAAGTACCCAGAAGAGGAATTGCTGAGTCATAAGGTAGTTCTATTTTTAATTTTTCGAGGCACCTCCATACCATTTTCCACAGTGGCTACACCAATATATATTCCCACCAACAGTGCACAAGGATTCCCTTTTCTACGGATCCTCACCACTGCTTGTTATTTCTAGTCTTCTTTATAATAGCCATTCTAACGGATGTGAGGTGGTATCTCTTCATAGTTTTGGTTTGCATTTCCCTTGTGATTAATGACGTAGAGCATCTTTTCATGTACCTGTTGGCCATCTGTATGTCTTCCTTGGAAAAATGTCTAGTCAGATATTTTACCGTTTCACAATTACTGTTCTTGTGTTCTTTCACAATTACTGTTCTTGTGTTCAACCTCTTTTAAGATCCAGAAGCCGACCTGTCCAGACTGGGGAGGTCCAAGAACCACTTTGGTAACAGCCATGGCCACACCTTTCCACTCCTATTCTACACAACATGAAGAAATTGAAGTAAAAGAGGGAAATTTGGCAGGTTGGTAGGTCACACAGTAGTTCATAAACCCAGGACTCTAAAATCCAAGTATAGCGTATAATTAAATGTGCTATGCAATTCAAAGGAAACAGACTCAGTATTAACATTTTTCTTTTATGCTTTCATCTATTTCTCCGATTCTGTATTTTTCTGCTATTAGGAGAAATGCAGAGATGGGGAGAGGGGGAGGAAAGAAAAAGATGGCTTGCAGAAAACAAAGCGAGCCCTTTCTACCGTGTGTGGGCAGGAGGTTAATTTTATACTCCCGCTAAAGGAAGATGAGGAATGTCCTGGTAGGCAAGAGAGTGGGTGGGTGGCAGATGTCTCACTCTGCCTTTTAGAAACACATGTTTGAAAGTGGAGTCCTGAAAATGCTACCCCGCCTCCCCCCGAGATGCAAAGCCGCAAAGAGGCCTGCGAGGAGGAAACACAGACCCAAAAAAAAAAAAAAAAAAAAAAGAATTAGGCCAAACAGCAATTAGGAGAAGAAATTAACTGAGAAAATGCCAAAGGACTTTATGTTTTCTTTTCTCCATTCCCCCAATACAAACATAAAACTAAATGCTAAAGAAACAGAATTATTCTCTTATTCAATTTACTCTTTACTGTTTTTAGGACTCTGTAGTCAAGGTGGCCCCTGGGTGTCCTTCAAATTATAATCAGTTAGATTGGTGTAACGAAGGGTTGCCAGAAATTTGAACATTCACTGGCAATGCCACACACTCCCAAGTTAACTTTGCCTTCGATTTTCTTTTTAGTGCATCCATTTTTAGAGGTCCTCAAAATACAATATGTTGGCTTTATAAATCTTCAATCTCCATTTTGATGAAGATAGTACATAGAATGGGTATGAAAAAAAGATCTCCAGAATTCTGAGATGGTAATTCACTGTTCGCAGTGCTAGTAAATGCTATTAGAGACAGGAACGGAAATTCAAATATAAAAATGCAACTACATCCCCATTTGAGGTCAGTAATTAAATAGACTCCCTCACATTCCAATGAAGACATCCAGCATTCATAAAAGAGGCTGTGAGTGTTCCACTGATTTTGCCTAAGTGTGAGAGCCAGAAGCCTGCAGGACAAATGCATTATTTAATTTTCTACTATCACACACTAAACAGCTTTTTTGGACTCTAGACATCAATTTGTTCCGATTCTAAAGGCCCCAGTAGTAAAAAGATATGAAAATATTCAAAGTAAACGGATGCCTCTGAAACTCTAGCATCAGAATACGAATGCCTCTATTTGAAGAGGCCATAAGTCTGTTATCTTTCCATTAGAAACCTTTCACATAAGTCCATTTGGACAATAAATACCCGCAGCCCATGGAACGATAGTAATATCCACTTAGTTTTTTTTATGTAATACCTTTCTTTGTCTGCAGATCTTGTGCAAATTCATCAGCAACACTGTTTTTGTGCTTTAAATCCTAAAGAATTCAAAGAAAGCTACTACTATGTCTCCTTTTAGCTAACTTTGGGTGCTAGCTAGGATAGCATCATGTGGATTAAATGCTTGATAATGTTCGTTAATGAAGGAAATTAGAATTTTCTTTTCTGTACACACACAAAGAAACTAAGCAATTAAGTTAACAAATTGGTATTGTGCACTTGTGACTCACAACATCGATTCACACACTAATTCATTAAATATTTATTAGGTGGTTGTTATATGCCAGGCACTGAGCACTGCACTTTGAATTGGATAAGTACTGCCTTGTCCATAAACAGGTTACCACATAAGGAGAAGTAATTTATATAACTCTTTAATTAAACAAATGTATTAAACTACTGCTCATTGCCTGGTAATGGAGAATAAGGGAAGAAGGATCCACAGGAAATATTAGAGGCTTCGCAAAAGAACACTCTACTTTAAGTTTGCTTCCAAGGAAGCAGCTTTCTCTTAGGAATTTCAAAGGAATTTCACATTTCTTCTCTCAATATCATAGTGTGCAGAACAATATGAATTTGAAGAAAGAACTGAACTATCAGAAAGGCCAAAGGCACAGAACCCCGAGTGACAGACAGACCTAGAAACTTTCAGCAACAAGTACAGACTAAAAATGACCTACATTCAGTGATAAGAGGAAAGATGAATCACAGATGGGCCCAGCCCTTTGGAACGCCTGATTAGAGTAACAGGAGAATCAAAGTTTAAGAATGTAAAGAAATTAAAATACCAGAACATTTCTTTTGGAGTTGGAATCTTAGCTCAACCACCTATGTGACCTTGGGCACATCATCTCATCTTCTCTCTTTGTACCTTTGTTTATTCTCATTTATAAAATTGAGATAATAGACCATGGTAAGGACAAAATGTCTTAATATAAGAGAGAACTTAACACCATGCCTTGCACCTAGTGTTTTGTAAGAATTTGCTAATGAATAAACTATTCACTTAGGTACCTAGGTTATAAAGATTATTACTAGTTTGTTTTCAGAAACTGTTATAGTTAATCATTTGTTCATAAGCATATTTATAAACAGTATATAGCTCTCCCCAGAGAATGTGAATATAATACCCATGTTACAAGAATTATTATTTTATCATTACAAATTCAAAAGCAATTTTGCATTCCTAAATTCTAGGCTAAAGAACCAATCTAAATATTATTATAGATATTGACATTACATAGATAAAAGTAGGCCCAGAATAGGAAAACACAGGTATGGTTGGCTACCTACTAAGGATTATTTTCTTTATTTGTAGAGGACAGTACTAACCTTTTCTGGGCAAGGCACAGGACATATAAACTAATGGTCACCAGAAGTAACAGGATGGAATTTTATTGAGCCATTCGGGTATGCATTTCATCAGCACAGATTTATTCAGCACTTATGGACAAGACATCTTACTAAGTGCTAAACAGGTTACATTTGCAAATTCTGCCCTCAAGAAGCTTAAAATTTAGCTGAGGTATCATGTCTAGTATAACATAAACAACAAAAATATGTCACTAAACAGTTTCAGAAAAATACAGAGTAATAGCTAGTATACTATTTAATAAGATATCAGCATAGGTCAAAACAGTCAAAAAGGCTTTGTGGAGAAAGAAGATAAACAGGAAGATTTTGGGTTTTTGCACACACCACCAAGTGATTCTCCACACCAGCTAGATATCCGACAAATTAAGTCAATTCTGACACTATCCACCCAGAGATGGCATCAGTTTCCACAGGTTAAGGGCTCAGTCTCACAAGACTGCCTTCCACTACAGATGTCAATCCCAAATCCAGGTTACCTGTGCTTCTGACCAACTGGCTATAAATCAGAGGTTCCCAGGACACCCTCCTTGTAGTCAATTAATTTGCTAGAGTGGCTCACAGAACTCAGGAAACTACTCACTAGATTACCAATTTATTACAAAAGATATTAAAGAATATGAATCAACAGCGAGATGAAGAGATACATAGGGCAAGGCACTGAACAAAAAGAGTTTCTGTCCTCACAGAGTTTAGAGCCCAGCATGGCAGCACATGGCAGCTCCCTGAACCCTGCCCTTTTGGGTTTTTATGCCGGCTTCATTATATAACTATGATTGATTAACACATGGCCAGTGGCGATTTAACTCAGTCACCAGCCCCTCTCCCCTGGAGGTGGTTGGTGGGGGTGGGCCTGAGACTGAAAGTTCCAATCCTCCAATCACATGGTTGGCTATTCTGGCAACCAGCCCTCAACCCTAGCTGCTTTCCAAAAGTCACCTCACTAACATAATGAAAGACACCTCAATTTCCCTGATCACTTAGGAAATCCTAAGGGTTTTAGGAGCTCTGTGCCAGAAAGAGGTCAAAGACTAAATATGAATTACTTATTATAAATCACATTATCACAAATGAGAATTGATTTTTGAAAGACAGGGATGCACAGAAGAGTTGCAAAGGAGGAGATCATCATGCTGAATAGATAAATATGATAGGCAAAAGGCCAAAGACTGAGGAGTGTAACATGTAGTAAATGTTAGAGTAAATTTAGTTGTAATGCAGAGAGGCCCTCGATGGGATTAGAATATACTAAACAATTACTATGTACAAAAGGCAGGCTGGGTGCAGGGGTGGCAGGCTGGCAGAAGGAGGAGGATAATCTCCTGACGTTTTCAATTCAGTTAGATACATAAAATAAGGAAAATACTGACAGTATGACGGTGTGAAATGAGTTAAATCACATAAGAAAAATTCTAGTTTCCAAGTACATAAAATGAAAGTTTCATAATGGAATGAACCAAATCTGTTTTCTTATTATTTTGGCAAAATGAACATCAAAGATGTATGAAATATTTTAGATGGCAGTGGGAGGACAGGCCAATTGTGGGGGAGAAGTTTGAGAGTCAGGAAATGCATTATGAGCTGCCATCTGGATTGAGTCATAGACAATAGGCAAGATTTCAATAACAGAACACAGTGGAAACTTAAAGCATCTGGGAGAAAGTCTTACATTTAAGTCTTTAATCAATTTTCAGTTAATTTTTGTGAGTGGTGTAAGACAGTGGTCTAATTTTATTTATTTATTTTTGCATGTGAATATCCAGTTTTCTCAGCACCATTTGTTGAAATGACTACTCTACCTTTTCCCTATTGAGTATTCTTGGCCCTCTTGCCAAATATTAGTTGACTGCACATGTGTGCATTTATTTTGGGGCTCTAAGTTCTACTCCACTGGTTGATGTGTCTATTTTTATGGCAGTACTTTACTGTTTTGATTACTAAAGCTTTGTAGTATGTATGGTTGGGAATCAGGAAGTGCGATACTTCCAGCTTTGTTTTCCTTTCTCAAGATTGCTCCAGCTATTAGAGATCTTTTGTGGGTCCATTTGAATTTTAGGATTATTTATTCTATTCCTTTGAAAAATGCCATTGAAATTTTGATAAGAGTTGCACTGAATCTATACATGGCTTTGGAAAGTATGGACATTTTATCGATATTAATTCTTCTGATCCATAAACACAAAATATCTTTCTATTTGTCTTTGTCTTCTTCAATTACTTTCATCAAAGTCTTATAGTTTTCAGTGTACAGACCTTTCACCTCCTTGGTTAAATTTTTTTCTAAGTACTTTATTGTTTTTGATGCTGTTATAAATAGAATTTTTTTTCTTAATTTCTTTTTCAGATAATTCATTCTTAGTGTATAGAAATGCAACTTATTTTTGTATATTGGTTTTTTATCCTGCAATTTACTGAATTTGTATATTAGTTCTGAGAATTTGAATTTTTAATAGCTTCCAGGTGCTGCTCATGCTGCCAGGCCTTCCTCCACCTTGTTAAGTAACACTGACCTAAAGAGCATGAACTTAAAGAGCAAGGAATTTGAGTTAACTGAAATTACTTCCCTAGGAAAGTAATTAGGGCTGGGGAAAAACATTTATTAAGAAACAATAAGGCATTATTTTTCAGCCTTCCAATTATCATCATCATCATCATCATCAATCATCATCATATTTAAAGCAAATGAATTAATCCTTCATGTAAATCCTTTCCTCAAAACATTCTTTAAAATATTCCTTAATAGTTTTGAAAATACAATAATTAACAGACTAGACACCCAAAACTCCACCGGTCAAAAATCATATGGGATAACAATCAGCCTGAAACCTTTCACTGCAGGCATAAGGTGAGAGTAGTCTGAATGGAATTTCTCCTTAGCAATGGCTCCTCCCTCCCCGCTCCTCCCTCCAAGCCAGACAGTTCATTAAAAGAGATTAGTTTTAAGCTGATGACAAAATGTGTTGTTGCAGCTAAAAAGAAATCTTCAGCAAGCAAAAGAAGAAGTGGTGGTAGGAGGGGGAGATTTTGGAGAATACTGGAAAAAAGGCCTTAAGAATGAGAGAACTTTTTAAGGAAAAATTCAGAAATATTCAGACAGAGAGGGGTATTATTTCCTGGTAGAACACTGCTGAATTTCCGTACTCTAAAATTCTCCTGTGAGTGGTTTAAGACGGTAATTATAGCAGCAGACACCGAAGGAAAAGAATGCAGAGAAAACCTAAAACTAGGTTTTCTGAAAATTCCTACACTAGATGAAGAGGAAGAGATGAATTTCTTCCCTCCATGCTACGTCGGTATCCTTACAGTATCCACAAGTTAGCTCACTTATAATACCTACTGTCTTAATAGTGCCTGCCCATTTATTGAGAACCATTGCCTAACCAACGCATTTTAAAGCACTTTAAATGTCATCTAAGGCTCACAATATTGCCTAGAAAAATATTAATATTTTCTCTATTTTACAGATGAGGTCACAGGGTTACAAAAGCTAAATGACTTAAGGTAAAAGGTAATACATGTTAGTAGGATTCTAACACAGTCTCACATGCCCTCCTTGGCCAATTCCTTTATGCAGCTGATATGAATTTTATCAGAACTTCTTAGTTGGACTTGAAACTCACTACCAAACAGCTAGAGTTTTGTCCTCAGGCAAATTACTTAACCCCTCTGAATGCCACACTTTTCATACATAAAACAGAATGTTATCAATTCCATAAGCATTTAGTAGATATACAGTAGGTTTTGTGATAAACATTTACTAGGTATTTATAGCTACCGAACACTCAGCTCTTCGACTTCTTTGCTATGACACCTTAAGCAACTTTCTCTATTTCTGTGACACTGTGAAAAATAAGACTATCTACTTCATAGTTTTTATACAAATTAAATGAGTTATTACTTAGAATGACTTGGCTGGCACAAAGAAATCATACCATAACATTCAGCCTTAGCTCTGAGGATAATGGAAATGATAACGATGAAGGTGATGACAGTCACTATGCGAAGTGTTAACAATACCTGATCCCAAACCTCCAGGTCCTCGAATAAAGATAAAAGAAATTCATGCTCATGAAAGCATAAACTGTAGAACAGTATATAGGTATTAGTTCCCATTTACTTTCAAGGTGAAGCTCACAGGTGATTGAAATTCTGTCAGGAAAGATGTGACCTAGCCAAAATGGACCATCACAGTTAATGTCTGAGGCAAGATGGCCTTAGATGTGGGGAATAAATTGGCTTTCCTCTATAAGTTAAAAGATTTAGACACAGTGGCAACCATATCCCATCTCAGAATTTACAAAGTTAGGGAATGGGGTAGAAAATTGAAATTTTCATTTAAAAAGACAGGAAATTCCTGAAATAAAGAGAGATCTAATGATATTCATTCATTTATTCAGTCATTCTATAAACATTTATTGAACCATCTCAATTATTTTGCCAGGGACTTTTAAATAATTAAAAGGAATAAAAGTATTATCAATTAATAATATTAGGTTAATTTAATTACCTTTTATTTTTAGTTTCTAAAAATTAGATCTTCTATATCTAATATCAAAATAAAATAAATTCTATGATAGTTAAAGAACTAAATGTAAAGATGAAATTCATGAAGTAGCTACAAGAAAATGTAAGTGCATGTTTATCTGATTTTGAGCTACAGATTATTTTTAGTGTAGAAACAAGGTAATATGGTATATGAATTATGAGTCAATAAAAGTCTCAAAAGTGTAAAAAATTCAAAACAAATCCCATACATGAGTAAAATTTGTGCATATAGAAAATGCAGGAAGTCATTTAAAATGATATTTTAGGATTATCAAAGAGTGAAAAAAGTTCAATACATACTAAACGAATACAAGCAAATTATAAAATCATAACCACAATAACTATTTCCAATTAGGTTTCAGTGTTTTTACACTTTTATGTATTTTTCAAATTTTCTAAACTAACTCTTGATTAGTTGTTAAATAAATGTCACAGATTTTTTAACTTTTTTTTTTTTAAGTAAAGTAAAATGATTGAGAGATCAATCAGTGACTCTAAGAGAAGACTAACATTAGGGAACATCAGAATAACCTTTAGGACTCTGGGCCCCACCCAAAGAGTTTCTAATTCAGCAGGTTTTCAAATGATGTTGATGTTCTGGTACACTTGGGGGACCACACTTGAAACTACTGGGTAACATAAATTAACAAGCTACAGAGCCAGATTGTGTCGATCTCAATCCCAGCTTTGAAACTTCGTTAAGTGTGTACATCGGTGGTCCCCAACTTTTTTGGCACCAGGGACCGGTGCTATGAGAATTTAATGCCCAATGATCCGAGGTGGAGCTGAGGTGGTGATGCTAGCGCTGAGGAGTGGCTGCAAATACAGATGAAGCTTTCTTTGCTCGCTAGCTCGCCACTCACCTCCTGCTTGTGATGCTCGGGTCCTAACAGGCCACTGACCGGTACTGGTCTGCAGCCCAGGGGTTGGGGACCCCTGATATAAATTACTTAATCTCTGAGCTTCAGTTTCTCCATCTGTAAAATGAAAAACAATAATGGTATATAGTTTAACCTACCCCTTAAAACTGTTAAAAGATTTATAACATTTATAAAATTTGTCATTCATTTATATGTTAAATGAATGCATTTATAAGGAACTGAGAATAGCATTCACTGCACAATAAGTGTTCTGTGTATTATTTTAGTAAGTGCAAATCTAGCATTATCCATATTTCACTAACGATGTCAGATAACGGTTTTAAGATATCTGCCACGTTATGGAACTTAATCATATTTAGTAATTTGTTAACTCCTTTTTTTTTTTTCAATTACTTTGTAATTACACTTGCCCTAAAGTCATTCAGAACTCTTAAAAGAATTATGTTTACTGAAGGTCAGGGAGTGGATGGAGTGGGAGGAAAGGCCAGTTGAGTATTAGACTTATGAAGTGCTGGAGGGCAGTATGAGCGTAGCTGGGGAGCTACCCTCTGAAGCCAACGGAAGAAATGGATGAGTTGATATACACATCACTTGGTCAGGTAAAACAGTTCACATTTAAATGATACAATTTGATCCCACGATAAAATACCACCCATAACTGGGTGACTATAATTTCTCATCCTAATTGGAACACTTTAAAAGTGAATAGAGGATGTCTACAGCCATGCTACCCTGAACAAGCCCGATCCCGTCTGATCTCGGAAGTTAAGCAGGGTTGGGCCTGGTTAGTACTTGGATGGGAGACCACCTAGGAAAACCAGGTGCTATAGGCATAAAAAATAAAATAAAAAAATATGGGATTGTAAGCTGACAAGGTCCTTGCAATCTGTGAGGTTAACCGAGGGTTGCCTTGCCTAAAAAAAAAATAATAATAAAATAAAAAATAAAATAAAAGTGAATAGAGGGAGGTAATATTAGTTATTACAATGGGTCAAAAGGAATAAATGAGACTTCCAGTCATAGTCCTCATAGTCCCCTCCTTTCTCCGATATCGAAATTAATAAAAATCTTTTATCCTTTCCCTATAGTCAATAAGGATAATGCTTATGAGGTTTGTATTATTATGGGACCTTGGGATTCTGATATAGTCCTAGGAAGAAGCATGGTGTAGTTGAGAGACTAGAAACTTGGGAGTCAAAGTTCAGGATGGACCACGCCAGAAATGTCTATTCTGTATCCATATATTTTATAACGTATGTTGATGTTGATCTCCCTAAGGCTAAGTTACTTAAGACAAGAGTTTCTCTTCCTGATTTGATTTAAAAAGATGAATTAATTTCAGAAAACTGTGTGTGTGTGTGTGCGTGCACGCACGTGTGTATGTGTGTACTGTAGTGGCATTTCTATACAGTCATGTGGAGCAAATTGATGTTTCGTTCAACAGACCACATATACAATGGTGGTCCCATAAGATTATAATGGAGTTGAATTTCCTGTAAGAAATGGAAAGATGTGGTTCAGAAGTATTTTTTTTTTTCCTCTGCTGTGAGCAATATCTGTGGGACGTGGCAAAGAATTCCCTCTCATTCTCGGCACCTGAATTTTGAGTGTACAGATTACCTCTCAATCAGTCAGCCACTAACCTGTTTCAGCACAGCGGAGACTGTCCCCCAGCGCAACATATTCAGAGAGTGCAACAGTCCTCTCAGACCTAGCTAGATGGTCTTCAAAGTACATTGTTGTAGATTCTTTGTTGAGGATCTAAGAGCCTATACAAGGACATAGGTCTACAAGAGCTACCTTCACAAGTATTAAGTGCCACTACCATTTCGGTAAAATTTGTGGTTATTGTGGAGCCAGCTTGTCCCTGGACTTTGGAACTATGTCCAGGCTGCAGTGATGTAAAGCATACATAAGTTTTATTTCTTCCAACAATTCAATGCCAGAGAGGGTCAATGGAACCAGAAACAAATTTCCTAAGTCAAAATATTGAGTCCTCAGTTCTATACTCTCTCCCTCTTTTACTATTTTTTTTTTTTAATTTTTAAAAACCCTCTTCTATTTTTTTTTTTTATAAATACCACAAAGTTCCTTAATCTGACCACTGCTCCAACGTGGAATAGCCAAAACCACATTGCCATGGCAATCCTCTGTTCTTTTCACTCCCCACTCACAGTCACTACTCAGTCAATTTCTCCTTGATATTTCCAATTGATCCAGCACACATCCCTGTTCAAAAAGCAGCACTGAGAGTTTCAATATTCTATTTCTGACCTTGTAAGAAGGAAGCAGGGAGAGGACTTATGAGACAGTATAAAGTCTACAGTAGCATACACTAATGGCCTTCACATTCTCTCACCATTCACTCACTGACTCACCCAGAGCAACATCTGGTCCTGCAGGCTCCATTCATGGTAAGTGCTGTAAATAGGTGCACCATTTTTTATCTTTCATGCTGTATATTTACTGTATCTTTTCTATGTTTAGATATGTTTAGGTATACAAATATTTACCACTGTATTATAACTGTCTACAGTATTCAGTATATTCTGTATAGGTTTACGGCCTAGCAGCAATAGGCTATATACCACACAGCCTAGGTGTGTATAAGGCTATACCATCTAGATTTGTGTAGGTACACTCTATGATGTTCACACAACAATGAAATCATGTAAAGATGTTTCTCAGAAAGTATCCATGTTGTTAAGTGACACATGACTAGACATTATTAACACAGTATTGGGGAAACTTTTTAATCTCATTTATAATATAATCAAAAATAATAAAATACTTAGAAATAAATTTGAACGAGGAAGTGAAAGATTCTACATACCTAAGTTCTAAAACATTGATGAAAGAAATTGAAGAAGACAAAAATAAATAGGAAGATACCTTGTTTACTTGGACTAAAAAAATTAATATTATTCAAATGTCTGTATCACCAAAAGTGTTCTATAGTTCAATGAAATCCCTATCAAAATTCCAATGACATTTTTCACAAACTAGAACGAACAATTCCAAAATTCATATGGAATAACAAATAGCCAAATAGCCAAAGACCCCAAATAGCCAAAGCCATCTTGAGCAAGAAAAAAGAAAGCTGGAAATATCAAACTTCTTGATTTCAAAGTATACCTCAAAGCTATAGTAACCCAAACAGTATGGTACTGGAATGAAAATGGACACATCAATCAGTGGAGCAGAATAGAGCACCCAGAAGTAAACCCATGCATATATGACTACTTTTCATCAAAGGCCCCAAACATATACAATGGGGAAGGGACAGTCTCTTCAATAAGTGTTACTGGAAAAACAAGATATCCACATGCAAAATAATCAAAGAGGATTCTTATCTTACAGCAAATACAAAAATCAGCTCAAAATGGATTAAAGACATAAATATAAGACTTGTAACTGTCAAACTCCTAGAAGAAAACATAGGAGCTCCTTGACATTGGTTTTTACATTGATTTTTTTGAATATGATATTCCTATTTTTGGATAAACACTCCCATGTTCATTGCTATGTTATTCACAATAACCAAGATATGTAATCGACTCATATGTCCATTGAAGGATGAATGGATAAACAAAATATGGTATACATATACAATGGACTATTATTATTCAGCTTTAAAAAAAGGAGGACATTCTGCCATTTGTAACAACATGGACAGACTTGGAGGGTATTATGCTAATTGAAATGAATCAGACACAGAAAACCAAATATTATAGGATCTCAATGATATGAGGAATCTAAAATAGCCAACCTCATAGAAGTAGAAAGTAGAAAGATTACCAGTTGCTGAGGGGACAGGGCACATGGGGGAGATTATGGTCAAAGGGTACAATGTTTCAGTCATACAAGATAAATTCTGGACATATACTATACAGCATAGTGCCTACAGATAACGATACTGTATTATATACATACAATCTCTTACATGGACAGATCTTATGTTAAGTGTTCTTACCACATATACACTCATACACACAAATACTATTAACGATAATAAGGAAACATTGGGAAGTGATGAATATGTCTATGGCCTTGATGTCAGTAATAGTTTCATGATATGTATTTATCCCCAAACTCATCAAATTGTATACATTAAATATGTGCAACTTTTTACATGTCAAGCATACCTCAATAGAGCAGTTATAAAACAAAGATTTGCTAGTACAAGAAAACCAAATGATCATGGCAGAGAGTAAGGATTCAATAACACCAACAGGAGAATGCATGCCCGTAAGACCTGAAACCTTCCACCAGCCAATGTTGTAGAAAACATCTAAACAACAAATACTTACTAAACATTAGTTAAGGGAGCAGATAAAATCTGGTCCTTGCCCTCACCTTTGAACACTGACAGTGTTCAAAGAGATAGTCATAGAGATAAGATTACTATGTATGAATCAATGAACAATATAAATGAAAATACATGCATCAGGAACAATATTAGGAAGACAAAAATAGTACTCATTAATCAAAATATACAAATTAATTTGTAACAAATGTTTTATGTGGCAGCGTTGTTACGGGAAGAAAAAAATTGGCAACAGCAACTAACATTTATATAGCACTTTCAAGTGCATTAATATTCCTGTCTAATCAGGGCAAGAGCAGCCAAGGAAAGCTGTGTGGAGGAGGTGAGATTAAAAGGGCTTCTAAGTTTGGTGTGATTCAACTTTAACAAAGGGCCTGAATACATCAAGAAGCACTAACAGAAGCAGTCACTAGACTACGTGTCTATCTGGAGACAAGCTCAAAATTTCAAAAAAACAACAGAGAACACAAAAACTTAAAATTCATTTTTTTTTTTTTTAAATAAAACAGACTTCATGAAAAGTTGCCAAAAGTGGATTTATTTTCTGAGCAACATGGGCTGACTGGGTTTGGAAGAATGAACTCACTAACAGATTTGTGTTCCTGCAATATGCTCCAATGATGCACTGGGGACTTTATAATAAGACCATTGACACACATTAAAAGGGCTTTTAGGATCTCTGATAAGTCCAGATGGCTATGCCTAGTTTCTTACCTATGAAGAAGCATTTCTCCAAGACAAAAGGATGAATGAAGTTAGAGACCCCAAAGGCCCATTGCTACTGCTTAGCATTACAGGTCACCGGAGTGATAGAGTTGAACTTACAGACAACCATGGTAAGAAAACAGTGAGGGATAGTGAGCAGGTTGGGGAGAAAAAGTACTGAACCTTAAAAATACCACCTTTGTGACCTTTAGATCCCTATACAGTACAACCGGATATATCTTCTTACAAATGAAATTAATTTCCCTATCTCCTTTTGTTTACCTTGAAAAGGTGAATTATGCCAACCTGAGAGATTTTTGATACTTTGACCCAGTCAAAAGTTGTAGATTATTTTTTTTCTTCAGCACACTAAACTGTCCAAGGAAAAGATACTTTCCATAGCTAAAAAATGACACTCTTTCTGGAAATCACAGAGAACTCAGATATACTTTTGTCTAATCTTTTGCAGGCAGCAAAAATGAAGCATGAGATATTAGGAAGTTGTTCTTCCATAACCTCAAGAGAGTTCTGCTAAAACCAGCATTCATTATGTCCCTGGCAGTGTTCTAAACCAGGCATTGGTTCTTACACTTGCCCCAATAGTGAAATACTTGGAATTTGTTGATTTGGGAAGAAAAGCATGAAATATTGATGCTGCTCATTTGTTTTGTCATTTATTGCTGCCCATTGGCTGACAAGCAGCAGTAAACACCAAAGGGTGAAAACATTGATCTGGGAGAAACTGCCATTTGAGCATATCCCACCAAATTGGTTTCCTGCAAATTAAGAAAAAGCTGCTCTCATGGTATTTTAGTAATAATGACACATACTGGACTAGCTTGCAGAATTCAGTCACTACGCTGGGACACAATGATAATGATTATTTATTAAGAGCCTACTCACTATTTTAAGTATTTTTCAAATCTTTAAGGCAATCTGTGAGGTAGATGATATTATTTGCGTTATAAGATCTAGAAAGAGGACTCAGACAGTTTAAACAACTTGCCCATGATTGCTCAGCTTGGCGAAATCAGTATTTGAACCAAAGCTGTCTAATTTATCAGGCCAGATTCCCAGCCTCAGTATCCTTCTCTCCCTACATAGAGGTTTCTTTATCCCCACATATTGGCCCTGCTGTCTCTAAAACCAGACATAATTTCAGAGTCACCTGACATTTGACTTCTACATTATGCACTAACTCTGGTAAATAGGCTTCTGATAAATGTTTCCCGCTCTTAGACAAATTGATATTCCAAATTCTCTAATTATGGTTCTCTTACTTTGCATGTTCTTGATTATTAATTAACTAGTTTTAACCCTGACCTTCAACCTTATATCTTAAGTCATGCTACTTGGTGAAGATTTTGCCAAAGCAAAGTATATAAAAGTCAGAATCAACACAAAGCTCCCAAGAAAGGTGGTTTGGTTGACTTATGTTAACTAGTAACTGCCAAAAAAAAAAAATCACAAAGTTGATCCCTGATAGCAAATGTGGGCTTTATAAAGGCATTTATAGATTCCAATATACAAGGTGACCGTACATATTGACTATAACAGACCTAGTTTCATGCTGATTGTCTTGGAATAATTATTATTAGTGCCCATTTAACTCTCAAAGCAGTCTCAGTTTGAATGATACATTTTAAGGTTATCCTACTCATGTTATTCCTGAGGTATTGAGAAGGTACTCTACAAAAAACTTCACTTAATCTTCTTTATATCTTCACATGAGTTTGAAAACGTAGCTAACCTTATTCCCATTATACAAATGAGTTAAAATAAAATCAAAGAGGTTAAAATACTTGATTCAAAGTCACATGATTACTAAATGGAATCAGAATTTAAAACCAGGTCCGTCTGAAGTCAGGCCTCAGGCTGTCTTCCTACTCTATCATGTTGCTTTCAAAGAAGGCTTTCTGATGAGTTTCTAGAATATCTGTCTGTCTATTCAACAATAAATGTAATTTTTTGCCTTTTCCAAAATGAGTGTACAATTAGTTATAATATATACCAAGATAACATAAATCTGAAGAAGTAGGAATAAAAATACTGAAAAATAAAGTAGGAAATTAAAAGAAAGCCAAATATCACTGTAATATGACTCAATATTCTGGCTTCACATGAGAGAAAGCTACTCAGTTTCCAAATCAAATATCGATAAGAGAAAATAACTCAACTGCTCAGAAGAAACACAATTGTTCCTGATACTAAATTCAGAAAACCACAAAGTATTTCTCCTTAAGGGAACTCATAAAAGGGATACTGCAGCCCAATGAACAGAGATCTTAACAACAGTGGACCTGAAAAAAATTCTATTCAGTCTCTGTTAAGTCTCTTTTCTATAGCGTCCTTTGATATTGGCTTGTGGTGCCACTCCGAAGCATAACTCAGAGGTAGACAGGATAGGGGCTGGGGAAGAGGGACTGATTTTACAGGAAGCTAATAGAATATCATTCAGGTATTTGAATGTTGGTTAGGTTTAATCCTGGAATATATATTAGCACATTTAATGGTCTAGAGTATTTAACGGGTATTTATCAGGTAATTGCCTATAGATGTTGTTTCATTCAGCTTAATGTTGACAAATACTGGGAAGAATAGCTATCTGCCACTCTATTGCCAAAAACATATACCTATTGAAAAAAATTTTGCTGACCATTTTTTTAAAAAAGCCAAAATTTTTTTTCTTCATTGAGTCTTTATCTTACAGATATACCATTTATCCATTCAATTCTGGAGAGGAAATTAATACACTGATAAATCAAGAAGTCAATGATGTGGGGAAAAATGTGATGGTTCTCAAGAAAACACCTAACAATCATGCCACATGTGTAGATTTTATCATGAAAATGACACACACAATATCCATCCTAACAAGAGGAAGACATACTTTGTCACTTAGAATAACCAAGGAGGAAAATAAAATATTTTAAATGAAATTCCATAAACGACAGTAGTAAATTGAACAACATCCAAATATTGCTATTAAATATGCATTTAAAGTAGTTTCACCAAAAACTGTTAGAACTGATAAATGAATTCAGTAAAGCTGCAGTGTATAAAAGCAATATACAAAAATCTGGTGTGTTTCTATACACTAATAACAAACTAAGAGAAAAATAAATTAAGAAAAAAATTCCATTTAAAATTGCATCAAAGAGAATAAAATACCTAGGTATAAATTAAACCAAAGAGGTAAAAGACCTGTACACTGAAAACTATAAGACACTGATGAAAGAAACTGAAGATGACACACATAAATGGAAAGATATTCCATGCTCGTGAACTGGAAGAGTCAATATTTTAAAATGTCCATACTATCCAAAGCAATATATAGATTAAAAGCAATCTCTATCACACTAAAAGTACATCAAACTAAAAAGTTTTTGCACACCGAAAGAAACCATCAACAAAATGAAAAACAACCTACTGAATAGAAGAATATATTCACCAATGATATATCCTTTAAGGGGTTAGTATTCAAAAATATATAAGAAGCTCATACAATTTAACACCAAAAAAAAAAAAAAAAAAATCTGATTTAAAATTGAGCAGAGGACCTGAAGAGACATTTGATCCAAAGAGGACAAACAGATGTCCAACATCACTAATCATGAAGGAAATTCAAATTTAAAACACAATGAGATATCACCTCACACCTACTAGGATGGTTATTATCAATAAATCAACAAATAATTTTGGGTAAGGATTTAGAGAAAAGGGAAGCTTCACACGCTGTTGGTGAAATTATAAATTGGTACAACCACTATAGAAAACAATATGGAGATTCCTCAAAAAATTTAAAGAGAGCTGCCATATGACTCAGCAATTCTACTTCCGGGTATTTATCTAAGGAAAACAAAAATCACTAATTTGAAAAGATATATGTGCTCCTGTGTTCACTGCTGTATTATTTACAATAGACAAGATACAGAAGCAACCTATGTGTCCATCAATAGCTGAATGGATAAAGAAGACGAAGTATATGTATATATAATGGAATATTACTCAGCAATAAAAAAGAATGACATCTTGCCATTTGTGACAACATGGATGGACCTACAGGGTATTATGCTAAGTATAATAAGTCAGACAGAGAAAGATGAAATACATTATAATTTCACTTACGTGTGGAATCTAAAGACATAAAACAAATGAATAAACAAAACCAAAACAGACCCATAGTTATATAAAACAAGCTGATGGTTCCCAAACAAAAGGAGGTTAGAGAGTATGGCTGAAATCACACACACACAAAAATGAATTAATTGAGGCCAAACAGCATTGGTGTTTGTCACAATTAAAGGAAGAAAAGCTAAAGAATTAAAACTTCAAAAAAGCTGCTACAACAAAAAATAGATATAGAACTACCATGTGATCCAGCATTTCCAATTCTGGGTATTTATCCAAAAAGAAAAGAAAGCAAAATACATGCAAAAAAAAAAAGAAAAAAAGAACTAATTTGAAAAGATAGGGGAATTCCCATATTCACTGCACCAATTATGTTTAATAGTCAAGATACAGAAACAACCTAAGTATCCACTGATAGATGAGTGGATCAAGATGTGGTATGCATATACAATGGAATACTACTGAGCCATAAAAAGAATGAAATCTTGCTATTTGTGACAGTATAAATGGACCTTGAGGGCATTATGCTAAGTGAAATAAGTCAGACAAAGACAAATACCATACCATATAATCTTGCTCAGGTATGGAATTAAAAACAACAACAACAACAAAATGATCTCTGAGGTGGGGGTGGTAGGAGGGAGAAATGGGTTAAGGGGGTCAAAAGGTACAAACTCCAGTTATGTAATAGTTAAGTCATGGAGATGTAACGTACAGAAGCATGACTACAGTTAATAATACTGTATTGTATATTTGAAAGTTGCTAAGAGTAAATCTTAAATGTATACAAGAAAAAAATTTATAACTATGTATGTTGATGAAAGTTAACTACATTTATTGATTTCACAATATATTTATATATATTTCACAAATATTGAATCATTGTATTCTACACCTGAAACTAATATATGTCAATTTTATCTCGATAAAAAAAGAGAAAGGTTTGAAAATACGATGACAGCATAGAATGCTATTCTTTTTTAAATGCAGATTTGTAAAAGAAACAGAAAGAACTTCCAGGAAAAATAATATATAATAGTTGAAACTGAAAATACAGTGGCTGAATTTATGATTAATGATTAAACACAGCTAAAGAGAAAATTAATGAACTGATAATTCTTAAGAACTTATCCAGTATGTAGTCAGACAAAAATAGGAACAACAAAAAAGCAAGGTTGAGACATGAAAGATAGAGTGTGAAGGTCTAACTTACGTTAGTTGGAATTCCACAAGGAGATGGTTATAGAAAGAACAGGGAAGAGGCAGTCTTCAAAGAAATAATGACATTTTCCAAGAATTGTTAAAAGATTCTGAAACTCATATCTAAGAATCACAACAAATTTCAAACACAATAAATAAAAATTCACAACCACATAAAGTTTGGTGATACTGCAGAACATCAAAGACATATATTGTGAAGTATATATACATTTTATTATTATTCCTTTTGTTAGCCTTAGGTTAATGCACTCTTTTGTATGTATATTTTACACACATATACACACACACGCAAAACTTCTAAAAGCAAAAAAAATAATTGTTTCTATATACTTTATTTTTTTCCTCAATATAGAGAACCATACCAATTAGCACTAAATATTTCCTGAAAAAAAGATTCTAGGTTTTTTAGTTTTTGTTTTTAACCTGAAACTCAGTGGGGATTCTGACTCTAAGTAGTCATTACTTTCAGGCTGTAGTCTCTAAAGAATTTGAGAATTACCAGAAACGTCTACTCCCTGATCAACTGAACACATTATGATTCTTTTCTACACTGTGAGTCCTATATGGAATTTTTTATTAGTATATACATGGCAATAATTAGTGTTAGTCCCAAAGACTTCTGGATAAATGCATCCATTAACAAAACTGAATGCCAGTTTTTCAGCTAAATATATGGTTTCTGGTGTCCTCAAGAGTAGTTTTTGACTACAGAAAAGGGTATTCAGAGCTATAATCTCTACAATAAAATTCAATTTTAAGAAATTTATAAATTCCAAACCTAGATCTTTCTTAAATTCTTAAACAGCTAAATAAATATCAATTTTCTATTTATAAATCTAATAAAATTATTTTTAAGGGTGCTCTAAATAAGGTTTGTTTTCATTATAAATTTAAACATCTTTAAACATTTGAAACTGCATTTATATTTTTAATATTTTGAATATTAATGGTCTCACTGATAGACCTTAGTAACCAAATCACTGTTAGAATCAAATATATTTAATCTATACTGTGAAGAAATGAAAAATTTATAAATTAAGTGCTCAATATTTACAAGCTTACTAAGAATCAATTTAAAATCATGGTTCTAAATCTGTAATTTAAATAATTACATTAGAATTGAAGCCACAGGATAATTTATTTTTCTAATAGTCCAAATATTCTTAAAGATGGTTAAGTACAAGTTTTTACAAACTTTTTAATAGAAATAGTAATACAATGGTATCAATGCCTTTTATTTCATGTCAAAACTTTCTAAGAGTTGGCTTACTCCCAAGGAAATAATTATTTCAGTTCCCACAATGTAACCTTCCATCATAACTATGGAGTTGATTTCTCAGCGTTCTACAGCTCACGAAATGATCAGAATTCAAAGTAAGAGGCTGACTGCATTCTTGACAGTTACCCTTAGAGGATGCTCTGAATCCTATTTATAACTTCCATGTCAATGACTCTATAACCCAAAAGAGGTGGATTTCAATACCTGAAATTCAGGTTCTACAAGATGTCTTCAAACTAACAACTAATTTAGATATATTAGTTAAGTGGATTTTACATTTCGCCTTTAAAATACATTTTCACCTTATTTTCAAATAAGAATTTTCCCCTTCTATAGGTTTTTACACTGTTTCATATGCTTAGAAACATTATAATTTTTCCAATTGCATTATGGTTATCACACATGGTTCTGCTGTACTATTGGGTCACAACTTCAAGGTCATTCTACCTATAATCTCCAGTTCTTGGAAACTGAAGTCTTTCTGTTTTATCAAGTCAATCACATTTTAGTGGGCAATTTATCTTTCCAGTTTTTCTCAAAAATGCATGAAAGAAATGAACAGAATTTAAGAGTAAATATAGAATATTTTAATACTATTGTAAAATTATGCAACAGCCTCACCTCTTATTTCTGAAATGAAAAGCAATCCTTAATGTCTGAATTAGTAATATGGATCATATTTAATTGTTTAGAAGTATTCTTCGATTAATCTGTTTATTATGTTCAATATATTCCAAAGCAAAATTAAGAAACCACCATAGAGTTTGTCATATATGAAATAAAGTTAAAATGATTTGGAGTTATCCTCACAAAACAAAGTAAAAGACTTTTTTTTTTTTACCCCAAATCATTGAACTCTTTTCAGAAAAATAATACTCCACAGTCTTTCCAGGAAAGTTTTAAAGGTCTTTAACATTTTTTAATGTTAAACACTAAGCAATGTAAAAAGAATCATGAAATGTCCTAAAAAAAAAAAAGAAATCACATACCCACGCGCGCACACACGAATACGTCTACTCTCACAATCAGAGCACTAGCAGACCAATGGCTGATTCCCTATCCTTTCAATAACTGACAGTATTGTTGTTCTGGGTCTGTCATTTGCCAGATAAAATATTTTAACTCTTACAACATAAATTTAGGCTTCTTTGTTATTTTAATAGAACTTGATCTAATAAAGAACTTTCTCAATAGTTTTTAGGTATCTAACTTGTGTTTAAATTGTGATATTTCATTGAAAGTGTATGTTTCCAAATTAATGGTAAATGAGGCACGTCTAAATTAAATTAAAACTGTAGTAGACAATCACAGAAATTTATAGCAAGAAAATAACAATTATGCAAGAAGGTAGGGAAGGGGAAATTGAAGAGGAGGAAGAAAATATTGATAATTTTATTTTTGGGAAATAGTTCCTTATCAGAAAAAACAATATTGTACACACACACACACACACACACACACACACACACCTGAAAGGAAATGTTCCATAGTTCCATGTCAAAAGTTAAAAAAAGATTGCTTTTGTTGTTACATAAGTATTATAATCAAAATAATTTAAAAACTACTCCCTTTGATTTCTAACATGGCCTCCCTCCAAAAAATAAAAAAAAATTCATTTTGGGGTGATTCTAAGGAAACTATTGATGTCTTTTAAATTCTGAAATTGAACCACTGATTCTTTTTTTAGAACTTGCTACAATTTCACTAAAATATTACCAAATTTATTTATATGTTTAATTATTATGGATAAGCTTATACATAAAAACCCATGTGAAATTAACTAGATTAATTTACTGTCCATTCTATTCTAAGATTTCATAAAGTTCATCATGCCTTTAAGAAAAGGCTAAAATTCTTACTTTTCCAAGTAACAAATTTTAGTGTTTTATCCCAAAACGTCATTATGTTACACATTCCAAATCCTTAAAGAAAAATGTTAGATTAAAATGTAAATAATAAAGTATAATAAGGTAAAAATAATAAAATATACTGCAAAAGCATGTCACAAAATAGACTAAGAGCCAGAAAAAGATAGCTAAGTTTCACAATATACATTAGAATAAAGGCTGCTTATCAGTAAAAATGGTCCTCTTCATTAACATGAAGCCAAGAATTATTTTACATTACAATATTTAATACTGTATTTTCTTTATTCTTATGGCCTCTGAGTACTAATGGTTTATAAACCAATCTAAAAATATAATAACACAAACATATTGTTCATAGTGTTCTATTCATTTATGTTCATATTCTATGCTAATAGAATACATGAACTATTTTTAATAGTAGTGTTTCACAACAGAATTGAGTATAGTTTTATGATTATGTTTTTGTTGGAGGGAGAATGATAAAAAATTAGTTCATTTAAACTTTTATAGACTATTCTTACTTTAGGAGTTGTTTAGTGAATTTTTCTTCTTATATAACATTTTCATCATAAACCAAGATAGAAATTTTAGAAAATCCAGATAGAGAATATTATACATAATTTAAGATACAATATCATATCTTTAAAAAATGGTCCAAAGATATAAACATTTTGACATGGAAGAGGAGGCTCCAAGGTATCTATGAACATTACTGACCAAGTAGATCCATCTCATCTTAGGCCCTAACAACATTAGATTATATATCCTATAATTTATAGGATTCTTGCTAATTTTAGAGAAATTTGGAATACCAATGGAAATTTATCATCCAAGTGGTCAGGTAAAGAAGATAACCAATGAAGATAAATATCAGCCTCCAGACTCAACCTGAAAATCAGGTAAGTATTCAATTTAATTACAAATGTATGTGCTTACCATGTGACAACACTATTAATTGTCAAGGATATAATAATATATAAGACATGGACTATGACCTCCAGAAATCTCACAAATAACTTATGAATATCATCTGTCTTTGTGTGTTTAACTACATACTCACTATTTACCTGTGTAACCAACTAAAACGATCTTTATTAGAGTCCCAAGAATTTAATTGTTCCTGGCACTAGGCAAAGCTGCCTTGGCCCTGAAAGTGATTGCAGATCAAAAGAGCTCAAGCAGGACAGCCAACTATTTGGTGAATTGAATTGAAAAATTGAAAACCTTTATTCTCATGCAAAAATAAAAAAATACACAAAACGTGATTTCAATACAAGTGAGATAGATGGTTTATTTAACTGACAAGTGACCCATTTTCCCAAGTCTTTCCACCATCAAACACCTTTCCCCGCTTTTCCACCACTGAACAGACAACATTAATTTCATAGAATGATGCACTAAACCTAGGATGCTCTAACCCAAGTGATTCTAGCTAGAATAAAAATATTTAGTATAAAGCTTAATACAGTAAATGGGGACGGGGCCTTTTCAGCACCGTGGACAGTACCACAGAGCCAGAAAGGGAAGCAGTACAGTCAAACCTCAGTGTGGGTTCGGTTTCATATCACTGTAATAAAGTTAGTATATATGCAATAAAGCGAGTCATAGTCTCTTTGTTTGAAGAGTGTTTCGTCTTCAGTTTGTAAAAATGCAACACCTGTGAAGTGCAATAAAGCGCAGTACAATAAAATGAGGTGCGCCTGTATTTTATAAAACAAAAGAATAAAAATTAGAGATCTTCCAATTTTAAATATTTGATGTGGCTAACCTTTTTTAATCCTCCCAATGACATCATGATGTAGGTTGGCATTACTTGTTCTATTTTGCAGATAAGTACACTGAGATTAAATAACTTCCCTAAAGTCACACAGCTAGTGCATTACACATCCAGGATTCCAAGCCAGATATCCTGACTCCAGAGCCAATGTTTTTCCTCTGTGACAAAATAAAGTTTAAGTTAAAATCAATATGTTTTTAAATACTATGTCTTTTTAATAATCTATTTAAATTATAGCTTACCAAATTTTTTTCTTCCATTTAACAAGTGGGCCATTATTTTTATTTCAAAAATAATTATTATTATTTGAGATAAAGCATAATTAATGAATTACTTTTAAATTAAATATTCCTTTGTGTTAGGTTTGGAAACTAAACACACACACCTTATAAAATATATACTGCAAATTAACTCTATACTACTGTATAAAATAGTACAAAACTATTTTCATTATCTGATTTAGTATTCTTGTACTCTATTCATAAAAATATATCCTTTAATATAAATTTATAGTGTTTGTGTTTTATTTCTAAATGATCACATAATAGAGGTTTCAGGATGTTATCTTCAAGCTTTTACTCACAAACAATCCTTTATATTTACAGTCTTTATACCCACAAATGAAGAGCTGAATCTATTTTCTTCTATGTTTTTCTTTCTACCACTGTTCGCCAAATGCAAAAACACTAGGTCTTAAACTTTTAAAAGGTCATTTTCGGGCAAATTCAAACAAAATATTAGACTTTATAGTGACGGGGAAAAAAAGAGCAGTAGTTTTTACAGGCTGGGAGCTGGAGCAGGAATAAGCTAGAAAGGAATACCAAGAAATTTTAGGAGGTGATGAAAATGTTCTGTATCTTGATAGCAGTGGTGTCAAAACTCATCCAAGAGTATGTTTTAAATGGATATAGTTTATTATACACAAATTACACTGTAATAACATGGGTAAAATGAGGAGAAGATATAATTTTATACCTTGTAGAATGAGCTTATGAAACTCATTTCCCTAAGGAATAATTTCAACCTAAAAGAATGAAAAATAAGAATATGCTGTGCTAAAATAAATTCAAGACATTAGAGATACTGTGGCATAAGTATGTCAATTTTTAAAAAATTTTAAAAATTGACATTGTAAATAACAATTGGGTTGAACAAACTCACCCTGTCTCTATTGCAGAGATAGAACACTAAGTTCTTTATACTCTGATTAGCCACTGAAATCTTCATATAGGAAGAACAAGTTACTGGAGAAAAATCTAACTATTTAATTCATAAACTCAGTTCTATCTATGGAAAGTCTATAGTTCAAAATCTCTGGCACAACATTGCCTGACCTCTTACAGATGTGAACATCTACTGCACCTCAGTTCTGCATTATTAAAGAAAAAAGGGATAAGAAGGGGATAAATGCAACTTCTGCAAAAATAGTCCATATTTATGTTGACAATCAACTATGACATTATACAATGTAAATGAAGCATAAAATAGCCAAGAGATTTCACTTTCATTGCTACCATATTTTCCACTTAACTAGCAAACCAGGGCAAAGGCTTTTAACAGACGGATTTACTCCAGTTTACCAACATCTTCCATTTTCTCAATAACTAATCAATTACCATATTAGATCTCTTTGTAAATTGCCTACTTTTCCAGTGATTATTCACTGTTTACTTTAAGGAAGTAAAGCCTTTAACAAAAAGTAAAAATAGTCAGAGAGTAGTCACTATCTCCCTCCTCCCCAGTGAGGGTTGGTTTCTACTGTTGTTTTTCCTTAGTGGGCTGTCTCTTCTACACTACTGTACATCTTTTTTCTTTTTTCTTTTTTTTTTTGCCCAAATCAAGCTGTGTTAGAAAACTCTGATGAATGAGTCCTTGTCAAGGGTTCAACACTAACTTGTTAATTAATTTCAAGTATTCATTAA